>NC_055963.1:12205785-12380785 GCF_018492685.1 Alosa sapidissima
TGTGTGTGTATGTGAGTGTGTGTGTGTGTGTGTATGTGTGTGTGCATGTATGCATGTGTGTGTGTGTGTGTATGCGTATGCGTGTGTGCATGCATGCATGTGTATGTGTGTGTGTGTGTGTGTGTGTGTGTGTGTTCGTAAATGTGAATCCCACAGTCCAACAGCATGGATCCTCTAATAGGAAACATGTTTACACTGAGCGTCCAAAGGCAGCAGGAGAGGGGGGGGGGGGGGGGGGGACTAAGGAGTGTGTGATCGAGTGTGTGTCTGTGTGAATGTGCGGAAAAGAGAGAGAGAGAGTATCTTGATCTAAGGAGTGTGTGATTGTGTGTCTGTGTGTGATTGTGTTTGCCTGATTGTGTGTGTGTGTGAGAGTGGTAAACAAATGTCTTATTGAGAGAAAGAGAGAGAGAGAGAGAATGAGAGAGATATAGTCCATGAGCCACAGGGGGTCGTCACTACCACTTGGGGGGGCAAATTCTCACTATATTTTTCTGAAAGCTACATATCTCTGGAGTATAAAATGGTATGATAGCAAGTTGGATCTTGTAGCTTTGTGGCTGTACAGGCCTTCAAAGTTGCCCTCTGATTTGAAAAAAAAAGGAAATTCCGCCTATTGGCTTTTTTTGTTAAAACACTCATAAGAGCCCAGAAATTATCCAAATCTTATTATTACTGATGCATATGTGGTGTTTGATGTTGGCATACATATTTTGATTCATTATATGATTTTGCTCTTCATTGTGGTTGATAAAATTCAAGATTTATGTGCAATAAAAAGCTAATTTGAGTTTTCAGAGCAACATGTTGACGGCAACACGGCCAATTAGGTCCACAGACAAACATAACATTCAAGTAAACAATAAAAAGTAAATAAGAAGGCACATACAATGAATAAATAAGAGCAGCAAAATTGGGTTGAAATTGTGCAATTGTACATAGACAGTCAATATAGTAGTGCAAAGTCAGGCCAATAAATGGCTGAGGTAGTTCTGTTTGACCTAAGTAAGCAAGTGGCATAGTGGTGCAAGTTATGTAAGAGCAGCAGAAGTGTGTTGTGTTTTCAGGACAACAACAACAGGTTGCAAAGTGTGCAAGTGCACAAGTGGAGTAGTGCAAGTGGAGTAGTGCAAGGCAGCCATTGTACTAATAGATAATACTATTGTAATGTTACTGTTTCTGCACTACAATGGTACTGTTACCACACTGCACATAGTTGTACATACTGTACATATCTGTCTATATGGTTCATACTAAATATCCATATATATTCTGTTAATACACTGCATATATCTATATTGTTCTTACTACTACTATAATGGTACTGCCACTACATTGCACATACCTGTACATGTTCATACATTGTTCAAATTACATAGCCATATTTATTCTGCTCTTATAAGGTAACTGCTAATACACTGCACATATTTATATTTAATTAATACTACTCTAAACCACCTTCTGCAAAACAACTGTATACTACTGTATACACTGCACTATATTTCTTGTCCTGTCTATGCACCAGCTGCCTTTACTGTGTATATCACATTGCACTTTTCTGCTTTTTTGCACTTCTGGTTCGACGCAAACTGCATTTCGTTGTCTCTGTACTTGTTCTCTGCAATGACAATAAAGTTAAATCTAATCTAATTTAATCTAAAAAATTATCTGCCTCTGTTTTGCCTCTTTACGGATCATGCTATGAATAGCAGCAATGTCTTCAAAAGTTGAGACAGTGTTATTGACCTTCTGGACCAGAGACATTCCATCAATGATCGTTGCTGTATTACTGTATATTCATCTGAGATTATCTGATAGTGATGCAAGTTTCTGCAAATGCTTTGCAAGTGCTGCTTTAGAGGTTTTCCTTGGAGTCCCCTCAGGTGTCGCCAATGACCATGGTTAAGGTCCAAGAGGGTGACAAAAAACTTCTCTCATGTCCAGTCTTTAACATGATGGTCATGCCATGTGCCTGTGTTTTCTTTTTTGACTCATGCTCGTAAATGTCTTTAAATTTTGCTTTGTCAATGTATCATGGAATTTGTGCTTAGATGTATCTGACTCCAGCCTCTATGTCTTGAACTTGCATCTTTGCCTGTAGTATGAGCCTGAATCAGATCATCCCTAACCTCTTGTGTTGCTTTGCCTGCTGTAGATATGCAAATGAACTCATGTTCCTCTGAAAATGGATTGATCCAATTTCAGTTTCTGTCTCATCAGATCTAACTGTGTAGAATTTTTAAAACTGTTGTAAATGTCTGTAGATCAAGTCTTGGAAAATAGTTATTATTTCTTTTCAATGGAAATGATTTTAATATCAGCTGAAAGACCATTTTAAGTATGATAATAATAATAATAATTGTACATAATTGTACATAATGATAACAATGTGTAAAGTATGAATATTTTCACCAACCAGTTCATCTACATCTCATTCCCTCATTCTTACTAGTGAAAAGTACAACTGAAATGTATAATGTAGATCATTTTAGCACCTGTGAAGCAATTACCATAATTTCCCAACTATTAGCTGCAGCTTATACATTGATTTTGCAAAATTTCTTCAGCTATGAGGTTAATACACGGGGGAAGTTAATATGGTATATGGTTTTGTTTCTTTTAACTTGTATAAAACACTGTCCTGCGGCTTATACACAATACAGCTAATACACAGGAAATTACTGTATGTATTTCATGTGCCCTGGACATTATGCAATTATAATATTTATGTTAAGCTGGGTACATGTGGTGATGTCAACAATTTTCATATGGTATTCCTTAAATGTAAAGGTAATATGTGATTGGTAATCATGATGTTTTGATCTCTTGGAATATCTCTTATGGGTAGTTTCAATAAAATACTAATTTACTAAATTTTGGGGGGGTGTACCGAATAGTACATTTACAAATAGTAAATAGCATAGCAATGCAGACCTATGTAATCATTTGTATTTCAAGTCTCTGCTGGGAGGTAGGAAGGTAGAAATACATTGATTAATGAGGTAGCGGGCGTTTCAATTAGTGCTGCAACACGTTGTGTCTCTGAAAACGTAGATTTGCTCATTATTACACATAAATCTTGAATTTTATCAACCAAAATGAAGGGCAAAATCACATAATGCTTCAAAATATGTATGCCAACATCAAACACCACATATGCATCAGTAATAATGAGGTTTGGATTATTGTCTGGGCTCTTATGAGTGGTTTAACAAAAAAAAGCCAATAGGCGGAATTTCCTTTTTTCAAATCAGAGGTCAACTTTGAAGGCCTGTACAGCCACAAAGCTACAAGATCCAACTTGCTATCATACCATTTTATTCTCCAGAGATATGTAGCTTTCAGAAAAATATAGTGAGAATTTGCCCCCCCAAGTGGTAGTGACACGCCCCTTTTTGGGCCTGTGGCTCATGGACTAATAGAGATTGTGTCTGTGTGTGTCTGTGTACATGTGTAAGCAAGATAAACGAGGAATATGCAAAATAAGTGTGTGTGTGTGTGTTTGTGTGTGTTCATGTGTGTGTGTGTGTGTGTGTGTGTGTGTGTGTGTGTGTGTGTGTGTGTGTGTATATATGCATGTGCATGCATGCGTGAATGTGTGTGAAGAGTATATAAAATGAGTGAGAGAGTGTGTATGTGTGTTAATGTGTGTGTGTGTGTGTGTGAGAGTGTGAGCATGTGTATGTATGTTAATGTGTGTGTGTGTGTGTGTGTGTGTATGTGTCTGTATGTATGTGTGTATGTGTGAGTGTGTGAATGCGTGTGTGTGTGTGTGCGTGCATGCGTGTGCTTGTGTGTATGTTCCCAGCATGTGTGTGTCTCCCTGTTAATGAGGTCCAGGGGGTATTACATACGGAAGTGTGGGACGGTGAGCAATCTGGGATCGGGAGTTTTCCAATGGCTACAGGAGGCGTTCTACACTACAGTTCTAGTGCTGTCTGACCACAGGAGGTGTTCTACGCTATGGTTCTACACTATAGTTCTAGTGCTGTCTGACCACAGAAGGTGTTCTATGCTACGGTTCTACGCTACAGTTCTACGCTGCAGAACAAAAGAACATGGGAGCACTAGTAGAGCATTCCACACAGACTCAAATGATTTAGTTCCTGACCAGCACCAGACATTTATAACTGGGGATTTAATTCCTGACCGGAACAAATTCTACGGACTAATTTTCTTGTGTGAAGACTTCAACAGTTAGGAAAGAATGTTCTGATGGATCTCTCAGCTTCTCTCCCTCTCTCTACCTCTATCACTTCCCCTCTCTCTCCCTCTCTCTCTCCCCTCTTTCTCTCTCCTCTCCTCCCCCTCCTCCTCTCTCTGTCTCTCCTCCCCTCCTCTCTGTCTCTCGACTCTTGCTCTCTCCCCTCTCTCCCTCTCTACTCCCCCATCCTCTCTATCTCTCCTCTCTATCTCTCCCTCCTCTCTCTCTCTCCTCCTCTCCTTTCCTCCCCTTCCTCCTCTCCTCTCTCCCTCCTCCTCTCCTCTCTCCCTCTCCTCTCCTCTCTCCTCTCCTCTCTCCCTCTCCTCTCTCCCTCCTCCTCTCCTCTCTCCCTCTCCTCTTTCCCTCCTCCTCTCCTCTCTCCCTCCTCCTCTTCTCTCCTCTCTCCCTCTCTCCTCTCCTCTCCTCTCCTCCTCTCCTCTCTCTCTCTCCTCTCCTCTCTCCTTCCTCCTCTCCTCTCTCCCTCCTCCTCTCCTCCTCTCCTCTCTCCCTCTCTCCTCCCTCTCTCCTCTCTCCCTCCTCCTCTCTCCCTCTCTCCTCCCTCTCTCCCTCTCTCTCCTCTCTCTCTCTCTCCTCTCCTCTCTCCCTCTCTCCTTCCTCCTCTCCTCTCTCCCTCTCTCCTCCCTCTCTCCTCTCTCCCTCCTCCTCTCTCTCCTCCCTCTCTCCTCTCTCCCTCTCTCCTCTCCCTCCTCCTCTCCTCTCTCCTCTCTCCCTCCTCCTCTCTCTCCTCTCTCCCTCCTCCTCTCTCTCCTCCCTCTCTCCTCTCTCCTCTCCCTCCTCCTCTCCTCTCTCCCTCTCTCCTCTCCCTCCTCCTCTCCTCTCTCCTCTCTCCCTCCTCCTCTCCTCTCTCCCTCTCTCCTCTCCTCTCTCCCTCCTCCTCTCCTCTCTCTCTCCTTCTCGTTCTCCTTCCGTCCCCCTCTCTTCCCGTCTCCATGTCCTCACGCTGCTAATAATACCCTAGTGCTGAGGAGGCATGCACACACACACACACACACACTCTCTCTCTCTCTCTCTCTCTCTCTCTCTCACACACACACACACACACAGATAATACCCTTCCATGCTTTGGGCTGTTTTGTCACTGACTGAGACACAAACACACACACACACACACACACACACACACACAGACTGATCCTCTGACACAATGGGGATCCCCTTTTCTCCATCAACAACAGGATGGGCCACCGTCTTAATACAGCACCTCTCTCTCGCCCTCTCTCTCCCTCTCTCTCTCACTCACACACACACACACACACACATACACATGTGAATACACAAGTGAATACATAATTATATAAACAATACACACACACACACACACACACACACACAGATGAGCAGAGGAAGGGGAGAGCCGTCTAGCAGTTCAAACAGTTGGGTGATTTACTGCAAGGGAAACTGGCCTTTACGGTGGAGGAGGTGTGTGTGTGTGTGAGGGGGTAGCTGCCATTTGGAATTCCCAAATGGTGCCCTCTGGAAGGAGAGAGAAAGAGAAAGCCATACATTGTAACTACAGTCTCAGATCCATACATTATAACTAAACTTCATACATTATAACTAAACTCCATACATTATAACTACAGTCTATACATTATCCATACATTATAACTAAACTTCATACATACAAGGACACTCATAAACATATTGTTACATTATAAGAGCAGTCAGCAGATGCAGGAGGAGGTGAGCAGGAAACTGCTGAGTAATCCGACATGTCCCTGAGTATTCCGATATCTCTTCTACATTTGCACTGAGTATTCCGACATGTCCCTGAGTATTCCGACATGTCCCCTATTTGCACTGAGTATTCCGACATGTCCCCTACATTTACACTGACAACATTTTAGAGTGGCCCAGCCAAAGTCCAGACCTGAATCAATCAGAAATGGAGCACAAGGCCAGGGTGATGGCAAAGCATTGTTCCTGCCTCAAAACCTGGATTGCTTCTAAAAAGGTGAGGTCTAAAGACACTGAGCAGTGTTTCTGAAAGTGTGGTCCGGGGACCACTGGTGGTCCGGAAGCTATCCCAAGTGGTCCGTAAGCAGACCTGGTAAAATATAATATAGATGAGTTGTTTGCAATATTGAACCAACTTGTATGTAAATCCAAACAGTTCTGCAACACTGCCTATGTAAGTTATGCCAGTTTAAATCATATCCTCTTACACAATAAGTAAGGTGCAAAGACAATAAGCAAGGTGGTTCAGTGAGTAGGCCTATTGTGCAATATAATTGTTGAAGTAGGTTTTTTACTTTTAGCTTTAGGTGGGTTTTTTATTGGTTAAGTGGTCCTTGGTCTGAAAACATTTGAGAAACACTGCTGTAGAGACATGGAGAGGCTCGGAACATGTCAGAACAGACATATTGGTCAAGAGAAAATTGACATTAAGTTGATATTTGCCAGGGGTATGAATCATTTTGGATAAAACTGTATACTACTACTACACCTAGAGACATTACTATGCATTGACAGGCTGCAGCAGTTTAGCCCGATATCATCAGATTCAAGTGGCTGTCAGGTCTTACAGGAATAAGACACTAAATCCTAATATATTGTTATTTGTCCTCTCTGTGAGTCGATGAGTTCACTTACCTAAAAGGTACAGCTGAGCCAAGATGGTCAGTGACTTTTGGGAAATTGTAATGCTGGTGGATACACAACTGGTTTACAGCAAATGAATGTGTGACTAGTGCATGTGGAGACCACACAGAAATACTGGTCCACTTGCCATACTGCAGGGAACAGCGGTGTAGAGCAGTGGTTCTCAAAGTGTGGGGTGGGTCCCACTAGTAGGGACATGACAGGTGGGGCACGAGAAACAGGAAGGAATTTGTTTTTTGTGTCTATTTGTAATATATTTAATAATGCCTTTCTTTTTTGACATAAATTCAAAACAAAACAGCCACGTACCCAAACTAAGTGTCATAAACAGACCAACATATGAATTAAAATAACATCTTGATCCAGCGGACCGAGATGGGAAATGTAACATGGAAGTAAAATGCGAAATCAGGTGGGGCTTGAACATTTGAGAACCACTGGTGCAGAGGAATCATCAAGGCTAGTGGATCCATGCTCATAGATTACTAGACTCTGGTTGAGTCTATGTTCATAGAGATATGCATTAGATCTGAGTTAATGTACAAGCTGCTTTGATGCAGTATGATTTAAACGTGCACGGTCCCCCTTTTGGGACGTGGGTGGGTGTAAAGCTTTCAAAGTGTGCTTAATATGTCCTGTGCTCCATATTACAGTAAATCTCTTTCTCCCTCTAGTGGCGACTAATTAACACTACATTGTGGACTTGAAAATAACTCCATATAAAAAAAAAAAAAAAAAAACATGCCAAGAGAAAGAAGGCTTAGTTTTTGTTGTCGAAAATCGAAAATGATTCTGTACTAATAATGAGATGTAACATGGTAGGCCTGGTTTTATATCCAACGCTGCCAACTACTGTAGGCTACAAACTGGTTTCACCAGACTCACTTCTCGTTTCAAATGAAAATAAGCCGAAATACTTTAGGGTGGGGCAGGCTTATCGCGACTGCGTCCAATTCATGGAATTCTTTTACTTTCACTTTCTGTCTGCACTCGACGCTGACTCCTGGACGACCAGAGTGCAGACAAACTGCTCTGTACATATTGAAAAAGAAAAAAAAAACATGAGAAAATGGCAGTTTTCGCTACGTAAGTATATATAGCGTCCTCCTGAACGTATACGCTGCAGAGCTGTTGATGACAGCTCTGTAGGCTCCGAGAATGGGCAGTTATGTAACGCAGGCCAGCCAGGGCACTTCAAGCAAACTTGGTGTGATGGCCTAAAATGAAGTATGATTAAGTATACGTACTATTTTGGCTGTGACTGTTGCTAATGATTTGTTTTTATTTGCAGTGATGGTTTCGTTGACGGTGAACCTGTGTGAAAGCGACCAACGAATCCCCTGTGAGGTCAACCTCGAGGAAGGAGTTCGGTACAGGAAGGTCAGCTGGTACAAGGTAAGCTGACGTGCGTTTTGAATTTAAAGTGTTGGTTGTATCGCAACTGTGTTGTTGACGACACCGAAATGTCCTTAAGCATGTGGGATTAGTTTTACAAAGGAGGTCGGATATCATTTCCCCATACGTGTTAGAAATACAAACTGGTAGATCTGATTTCAAGCTATTTGTAAACGGTAGGCCTACACACGAATGTGAAACAACGAATGTGAAACAACTGTGCTATCTGGACACAGAGATGTGTTAAAAACAAGTTGTTTTCAACACATTCGTTTTAAGAGTGTATGAGTGATCATAGAAATAATGAAATGAAAATGCAAATACCTTGTTGTTGAAATACATTGTAAAAATATATTTTATTAAAAAATAAATGTAAACTGCATGGTCATTTAAAGGAACCATATGTAAGATTGTGGCCAAAACTGGTACTGCAATCACTTTCAAATTACTGTATAGCAGTGTATCCCCTACCCCTGACTGACAGAGCTGGCAACCCGGATGCCAAAACACTACTGACTTCGTGATTAGTAGATAGGTGGGTGTGGCATCAGGCCAAAACACAACATAACAACATCAACATCAGTTGAGGGCTGCAACTTCACTTTTTAAATTACAATATCCTGGCCGGACTACTGTTGTCAGTTACAGTATATAAGTATTTGAAATGAACATGATTTCTTAATGTCTAGTGCCATATCAGGGCCATTCTCACTAATATAGTTATGCTAATCATGATTCTGATTCTGAAATATCATGTTAGACTAAAACCACAGCAGGTTGAAAATCAGTGGTATAACCATGTATTAAAGTAAGATGATTTTATATTTTGGAGCAATCTGCAGGCTTTCCTACTAGCCTAATTTACAACATGTGTTTTAATCCCTTAGAACAGCTATTTTTAAAAAGATATTCAGAAGAGGAATGCTTATCACAGTAAGATAAACTCAGCTGCATGTGAAACCTCTTGGCCAAGTTTACTGGCATGTCCTGGAATAACTAACATGGCAAAATGCTAGAGGTTGACAGGGGGGTGATTTAACATGAAGTTACATGTTACAGTAATTTATGTCAGCTACAGCTACTGTACATAAACTTCTGTTGACATACACTACTGTTGATGTAAACAAGAAGCTGTTTTAGCTGTGCGACATCCTGAAATGCTTTATTTGTAATGTGTTGTCAGGTGGAGGATGATTCTGAACAGCCTACTGGACTAGTCATAAAAAACCTGCAGAAGAATAAAACTGTCCCGTACAGGGATGTGAGTCCACCGTACACGATTGATGATGACTTGTCCCTGGTCATCCCAGAGACTCAAAAAGTTTGCACCACCTACATCTGCTGTGTATGGCCCCCTCTGGGCCACCGTATCCAGGAGTGGAAGCAGAACTACCCCACAGGTGAGTGTGACGTACCTGCAGAACCTCCCTAAAGGTGAGTGTGACGTACCTGCAGAATCTCCCCACGGGTGAGTGTGACATACCTCCGCCACCGCACAGGTGAGTGCGACGTACTGTACCTGCACCATGGTGGGCTCTCCTCAGGAGAAGCAGGCTCAGGTGGCATGTGATGTGTTTTAGGGGTCTCACTCACCTGTGTGAATATGATGTGTTTTAGGGGTCATACTCACCTGTGTGGATGTGATGTGTTTTAGAGGTCAGACTCACCTGTGTGGATGTGATGTGTTTCAGGCTGCCAGCGGCCCGTGGAGTGGCAGTCTCAGCAGGTGGCTGATGAGGAGGAGGCCCAAAGAGTGTTGGCTCGCGAAGGCTACGCTGCGAAGCTGTTTAACTCAGGCTCAATTGATAAACAGTTTCATTGGCTAGTCGGAGGCCTCACATGTGCGAGTGTCTTCATCATAGCTGTGGTAGGGGTGGTATATCAGAGGCACACCAGACGCCTGTCAAATAATCAGAACAGAAGCAAAGCAGAACCTTTACTGTAAATAGTAATGCGTAATGACTTTTTATCTTCATAATCAGGGCTGCAATGGAGGCTAAACATGTATATGTCTGAAAGTATTTGTGCACCTCTAGATATCGTAAACACATCTCCTAATAGAGATTACACATCAATTACAACTTTAACATTTTGTACAGTCTCCTATTGTTACCAGTGCAGCACGAGCCAGAATCACGCAGCATTATCCATATCTACAGTGTGTCACAGCGACCACTCTCGCAGCAGTGGACTATATTGAGCTAGCAGCTGTCTGAGCATGATTAGCGTTATGTGTTTGGATTCCTGTCATTGATCAATTTAATTGATTGTTGAAAGCTCCATACAGTACAACTGCTTTCGCCTCCATTACATGTTGAAATGCACTATAATGCCAAACGCACTACTGTATAATGTCAAATGTGAAAATAAAGGTCATCTTACTGTCTCAGTCTTTGCATATCAACTATTCATGTTATTGTTGGCCTTATACGTACATGAGGAAATATAAAAGTATAAATGTGTAAAACTGTTGATAAAAAGTATGTCTAAAATAAATGTGTAAAAGGAAGTTGCATATTCATATGACAGCAGAAATACCACACAACTATGTGACTATTGTGACTAAGTCATACATGAAAAATAATTATATTTGTGGGAAAATGTGAGAAATGTCATTGGATTGCATGACATTGGATTTTCAGCCTTCCAGGAACGACGTCCAGACAGGTATAGTGACATTGCACCACACTGGATTACCCGACTCTAAAATAGTATGCAACCATTTAGATACATTTCACTAGGTCTACTAGTTGTATACTGTTGAAACTGTATAGTATAGGCTTATTACTGTAGTGAACTGAGCCTAGCTGGTTATGAATGTGAGCTCCCATGGTGCTGTGCAGTGTATGTGTGTGTGTAATGTTGATGTTGGTTTTAGTGAGAGTAATTGTGTTTACCTTGTCATGTATGTGTTAGCTTGTATAGTCTTTCTTTATGTTGTACCTCATGTGTTTACTCCATGTATTGTATCCTATGTGTCTACCCTGTTTGTGTATCGTGCTTGTTTAATTGACCTCCCTTGTGTTGCCTGTGTAATGGGGTTTGAGTGTTTTGGTATGAGACCAATAAAAAACATTCTGAGACAACTTTGCAGTTTGTTACATTACAAACCAACCTTTTCAGTTGAATACCTCCTGGTCCTGCACGGAACAAACTAATTTCCAACCTCAACGCAATGTGACCACGAGATGTCGCCATTTCAAGTCAACCCGCGCATCGTCTCCGACGGTAGGAAGGATGTAGATGTGCCCTCGCAGCCATATACTGGCGACGAGAGCTCTTCGCTTATAGGTGTGCTGGACGACAGCGTATGTGCCTCGACAGCGGGCTGCATTGACAATGAACGTTTGCGGTGAGTTTACCAGGAACAACTGTGTCTTCATCACATATAGGCTAGTTAATTTAGCTGCTGACTGGATCCAGAGTCATAACAATCTTTGTAAGCCCCTTAAAAATGTAAATCGTTTGCATTCAGTTGCAAACAGCAGGTAGCCTAGTTTCAGTTTTGCTGTTATGATTATGTCTAGTGTTAGTCTATTATTGATGTCGTGGCCATTGAGGTTTCACCCTCAGTTGCGTTCAACTCTGAGGCTAAAGTCTTTATTTTAATTAATTACAACATCAATTCCAAAAAAGTTGGGATGTGTAAAATGTAAATAAAAACAGACTGTGATAATCTGCAAATCTCGTAAAAACATATCTAGCTGCAAAAAGGACACAGATATAAAATGTTGACAATGACAAATTTGACTATTTCATGAAACATATAAGCACATTTTGAATTTGATGCCAGCAACATGTCTCAAAAAAACGTTGGGATGGGGGCAAGGCTGGAAATGATAAAGACAACAAAAGTAGGTAACATTTCACAACTAATTACAACTGTAACCATGACTGGGTATAAAAATTGCATCTCTAAGTCTCTAAGAAGTAAAGATGTGGCGGTATTCATCACTCTGTGTAAACCTGTGTGGATAAATGATGAAACAATATAAAAATAATGTTTCTTAACATGAAATTGTGGAGGATTTGGGGATTTCATCATCTACAGTACATAACATCATTAAAATATTCAGAGAATCCAGAGAAATCTTTAAAACAAGGGACAGGGCTGATAAAAACATTGGCTGTGGTCAGATGGCACTGCATTAAAACCAGACTTTTTTCTGTATAAAGAAAATCATTGTATGGAATCACGAAAACTGATAACCACCGTCTGTGAGCACAGTTTAATACTCCATTCCCAAATGCTAGTGTAATCTCTACCATGCTAAGAACACATATTATTTAGACACAATAGAGAAATGCTACCATCTTATCCGAGTCTGAGCTCATTTAAAATGGACTGAGGTAAAGTAGGAAAAGGGCCTGTGATTAGACAAATCACAATTGGCATTCTTTTTGGAAATCATGAACTTCTCTGGGCTAAAGCGGAGAGGGACTATTCAACTATCCAAGGTATCCAAGTTGTTGTAGTGCCAAAACCAAGCATCTATGACAGTGTGGAGGTGCATTAGTGCCTATGGCATGGGTATCTTGCACATCGGTATGAAGCAGAGATCATGATTAAAAGGTACAGAGCATGATTTTTGTATTTTTTTTTTTTTTTTTTGCGCGCCACCGCGCTCTCCCGTTTTCTTGTGGGTGCGTGATCCAGGAAACTGACAGAACAAAGGTTTCGTCAGTGTCAAAGGGCTTGTTTTTCACACAACCGGAAATAGTCTCCCTGACATAGGATATGCTTTTGCGAAATTTTATAAAATATATAGAGAACGAAAAAAAAACGTTATTAACCGGTTTTGTGGATTTCAGAATAACGTTTCTGTTCCGGAACAGTTGAAGACCATTTTGTTTTCGTTTCCGTTTCCGCTCCTCATAAAATTCCGTAAAATTCCGTTCATTTTCGGTTTTCGTTTTCGTTCCTTGAACCGGTTCGGAGCCCTGGTTGCAACACTATTGAAATGCCCACTACTTCATTAATCAATGTATTTATACCTTCCTACCTCCCAGCAGAGACTTAAAATACAAATGATTACATAGGTCTGCATTGCTATGCTATTTACTATTTGTAAATGTACTATTCGGAAACACCCCAAAATTCAGTAAATTAGTATTTTATTGAAGCTACCCATAAGAGATATTCCAAGAGATCAAAACATCATGATTACCAATCACATATTACCTTTACATTCAAGGAATACCATATGAAAATTGTTGACATCACCACATGTACCCAGCTTAACATAAATATTATAATTTTATAATGTCCAGGGCACATGAAATACATACAGTAATTTCCTGTGTATTAGCCGTATTGTGTATAAGCCACAGGACAATGTTGTTTGCAAGTTAAAAGAAACAAAACCATATACCATATTAACTGCCCCCGTGAATTAACCTCATAGATGAAGAAATTTAGCTAAATCAATGTATAAGCTGCAGCTAATAGTTAGGAAATTATGGTAATTGCATCACAGGTGCTAAAATGATCTACATTATACATTTCAGTTGTACTTTTGACTAGTAAGAATGTGGGAATGAGATGTAGATGAACTGGTTGGTGAAAATATTCATACTTTACACATCATTATGTTATCATTATGTACAATTATTATTATTATTATTATCATACTTAAAATTGTCTTTCATCTGATGTTAAAATCATTTCCATTGAAAAGAAATAATAACTATTTTCCAAGACTTGATCTACAAGTACATACATTTACAACAGTTTTAAAAATTCTACACAGTTACATCTGATGAGACAGAAACTGAAATTGGATCAATCCATTTTCAGAGGAACCTGAGTTCATTTGCATATCTACAGCAGGCAAAGCAGCACAAGAGGTTAGGGATGATCTGATTCAGGCTCATACTACAGGCAAAGATCATGACATAGAGACTGGAGTCAGATACACCTAAGCACAAATTCCATGATACATTGACTAACCCTTGGACCTTAACCATGGTCATTGGCGACACCTGAGGGGACCCCAAGGAAAACCTCTAAAGCAGCACTTGCAAAGCATTTGCAGAAACTTGCAAATCAGATAATCTTCCAGATGAATATAATACAGCAACAATCATTGATAGAATGTCTCTGGTCCAGAAGGTCAATAACAATGTCTCAACTTATGCAGACATTGCTGCTGCTATTCATAGCATGATCCGTAAAGAGGCAAAGCAGAGGCAGATCATTTTTTAGATTAAATTAGATTAGATTTAACTTTATTGTCATTGTGCAGAGAACAAGTACAGAGACAACAAAATGCATTTTGTGTCTAACCAGAAGTGCAAAAAAGCATAAAAGTGCAATGTGATATACACAGTATAGGCAGGTGGTGCATAGACAGGACAAGAAATATAGTGCAGTGTAGACAGTAGTATACAGTTGTTTTGCAGAAGGTGGTTTAGAGTAGCATAAATTAAATATAAATATGTGCAGTGTATTAGCAGTTACCTTATAAGAGCAGAATAAATATGGCTATGTACTGTAATATGAACAATGTATGAACAACATGTACAGGTATGTGCAATGTAGTGGCGGTACCATTATAGTAGTAGTAAGAACAATATAGATATATGCAGTGTATTAACAGAATATATTACAGAAAAACTGAATAAATATGGATATTTAATATGAACCATATAGACAGATATGTACAGTATGTACAACTATGTGCAGTGTGGTAACAGTACCATTGTAGTGCAGAAACAGTAACATACGTGTATGTGCAGGATGAAAAGCAGTAGAATATGGCTATGTACAGTATAAGTGTAATTACAGTATGTACATTTGTAAATAAATAGATGGATGGGATAGATGGGTGGGATAGGGTAGTGCAGTTGTGGGGGGGGGGCTAGGGGATGTCCGCCTCCTTGTTGTCCCTGTCAAGGTTGCCATGGTCGTGGACACCTCAACAGGCACAGGCAAGGACGCATCAGGCGGGGGCGGGGCAGGGGGTGATGGGGGCTTAGTTTGTTGGATGTCACCGGGATGCAGAGCTAGAGTTCAGTAGGGTGACAGCCGCAGGAAAGAAGCTTCCTGTGAACCTGCTGGTTCGGATGCGCAGAGACCTGTAACGCCTCCCGGAGGGGAGTGGGGTGAACAGTCTGTGGTTGGGGTGAGAACAGTCTTTGATGATGCGCGCCTTACGCAAGCATCGCTTGCCCTGGATGGCCTCGATGGAGGGGAGTAAGGAACCGGTGATGTGTTGGCAGTTTTCACCACCCTCTGCAGTGCTTTCCGGTCGTGGGCAGAGCAGTTGCCATACCAAACTGTGACACAGTTGGTGAGGATGCTCTCGATGTTGCAGCGGTAGACGTTCACCAGGATCTGAGGAGACAGATGGACCTCAGAAAGAAGAGACGCTGGTGAGCCTTTTTGATCAGGGTAGAGGTGTTAAGGGTCCAAGAGAGGTCTTCAGAGATGTGACACCCAGAAACTTGAAGCTGGTGACATGCTCCACCTCAGTCCTGTTGATGAGAATGGGTGTGTGTGTGCTAGCTTTAGACTTCCTTAAGTCCACAATGAGCTCTTTGGTCTTCTTGGTGTTGAGAGCCAGGTTGTTATCAGTGCACCACGATGTTAGGTGCTGGACCTCCTCCCTGTAGGCCGTCTCATCGTTATTGCTGATGAGCCCAATCACCGTAGTGTCATCTGCAAACTTGACAATGGTGTTAGAGCCATATACAGGTGTGCAGTCGTAGGTGAAGAGGAAGTAGAGGAGAGGGCTCAGCACACATCCCTGTGGTACACTGGTGTTCGATGGTTGAGGAGGTGCGATTATCTAACCTACAGTAACAGACTGAGGTCTGTTGGTTAGGAAGTCCAGAATCCATAAGTTTGGTTTTTCTTTTATCACATACACATATATTGGTAGATGTTTTTTCTTTACCTTGACATGTTTCGACGTATACTTCCGTCTTCATCAGAAAGTCACACAGTGGAGTAGTGTGACGCGTTTTTATCAGCTGATGTTGTTACGGAGGTGTGATCCTCCTGTCAGTTTTTTGACAGGTGGACTACACCTCCTGCATGCCAGAGTCATTAAGCAGGAGAACAACCGATACCACCGCTGGTTAAAGGAGGCGATTGAAATAAGAAAGCGGAGCCCAAAGACAATGAACAGAGATGAGGGAGCATATATGCTCTCCCATACCTGGAGTGCCGTCCTGGGGGGCGGCGGACTGACAGCAGGAGGTGTGGTCACTGAGTTTGGTGATCAGTTTGGAGGGGATAATGGTGTTGAACACTGAGCTGAAGTCAATGAACAGCATTCTTACATAGGTGTTGCTATTGTCAAGGTGAGACAGGGCAGAGTGAAGTGCCATAGAGATGGCATCCTCTGTGCTCCTGTTCTGACGATTAATTCAATGAATAGATTAAAGATCCTTTGTACTCGTTTCAGCTACAATTTAAAAAAACATTTGTACTGCAGACCTATGTATGTCATCATTTAACATTAATTTCAACTCGCAATTGAAAGTAAGGAAGGTAGAATAGTAATGGTCAATAAGGTCTGCATTCAGGTATTGCCATAACATTTCTCTGAAAACTCAAATTAGCTTTTTTTTTGCACATAAATCTGGAATTTTATCAACCAAAATGAAGAGCAAAATCACATAATGAGTCAAAATATGTATGCCAACATCAAACACCACATATGCATCAGTAATAATAAGATTTGGATTATTTTCTGGGCTCTTATGAGTGTTTTAACAAAAAAAGCCAATAGGCGGAATTTCCTTTTTTTTTTCAAATCAGAGGTCAACTTTGAAGGCCTGTACAGCCACAAAGCTACAAAATCCAACTTGCTATTATACCATTTTATACTCCAGAGATATGTAGCTTTATATTTAGCCTTTAAGGTTCTTTTAGTTTGACCAACATAGACCAAACCACAGGGACATTTCAACATATAAACAGCATGGGTACTGTTACTATTATTAAAAGACTATATGAGATATTCTTTGCTGGTATGTGGGTGTGTAAAATGATTAATGTCCGATATATATATGTATGATATATAAGCGTTGTGCAGCATTAGCCACAGTGAAAAGTCGTTGGGTTGATTGGGTTGAATAAACCAGTCTGTCTTGCAGATTGCAGGAACGTTTGACTGTGATCAGGGGAGGTGTGAAGCTGATGACACACACACACACACACACACAGGCAGACCTAACACTCTAACGCCCTCCTGCACAGCACAGTGCAGCACAATGGGGCTCTACCTGATAGAAATGACGTTCAACAGGAAACACTGTGGCTTATGGTGCTAAAACATATCAGGAAAAACAAAATAATAATATACTGCAAGATTAAAGAACATCAACTACAAGGATACAAGGATACAAGGAAGTTTATTGTCACATGCATATAGTTACTGGAAGTAAGAAATGCAGTGAAATTATGTCTGGTGTCAGCCTATTTGTGCATTTATGGGGGGGGGGGGGGTGCAGTAGAAGAGGGGTTTAGTAGATTAGTAGATTAAATCTACTCCACACACACATTTAACACTCCTCATACACATACACACACACATACACACTGTAAGTGCTTCTGCACAGCACACCCAGGCCTGAGTGTGTTCCGGGTTTATTTAGTCCGTACACTGGGGGCCAGGTCGACCTCATTCTTGGAAGATAGCATCTAGACCACATTCAGGTCACGTGTCACAGTTTAGAGTTTTTACATGAAAGCTATACCTGCAAGCAGGAGACAAGGAGATGTATCAACGGCAGCGCCCAAAGGGTCTTGGTCTGATTCCACAGCTACACCACTGATCTTGATCGGTGAGCTACAGAAGGCTCCAAAGGGTTTGGTCAGAGCCCGTCTACGGAGAGTCTGGCCATTCCGTATTAAGTCCCATTGCACCGAATTTTGGTTGCAGTTCCACCAAAGTTCCACTGATGGCGATCGCCATGAGTGCAAAATTAATGGGCGTCAATGGAGCTAGACGGCTACATTTGTCTCTTTCACCTGATTGTCGTTGACAAATCTCAGATTTGATTGTAGTTTGTGTAACTTCAACATGGGTTATAGGTCAAAAGTTGAAAGAACGAGTGCTTATGTCCTTTTGATTTCTTACAGGTTAGGTCGTTGTTGCCCATAACACGCTAGCATTGTGCTAATGAATGACGTCATTAACAAGTTTGAAAGTCTTTTTAGAACAATGAAGTGACTTTAAAGAATACAATACTCAACCAAGTGTATTTTCTTTGCCTCCCCTTTCGAATACAATATTCAAATTACATGGGAAAAAAATTATATCCCAAGAAAAGAAACCGGAAGTTTTCCAAGAGTGGCAGTTCTCCCCTTACAGTATTAGACATTCTCTGGTTTGGTTCTGTTTCCACAGCTACACTAGCGGAAGGCTCCAAAGGGTTTGGTTCTGTTTCCACAGCAACACTAGCAGAAGGCTCCAGAGCCATATAAAGGTAGAGTTGCGACAATGGGTGTGTCACTCCCTGATATGAGTCGCTACCCGATGTGAGTCACGCATGCTCAGATTGATAGGTTTTACGGCATAACGCCAAGGGATCCGACTGAAATCCATAAATAATTCACTTTTCTGTTTCAAAAACGTTTTAGCTATCTAAGATTGTTTGATTGCTAACGTTAGCAAACGCCATTCAAGTGACAGCCTTTGTTGTGCTTGATTGCTTACTTGCCAGCAGTGAACAAACTTCGTTATGTAGGTCAATTTTTATTGATATTACAGAAGTCTCTCGCTAGCAGGCTACTTCAGCCTCTAATCTATAACTGACATTATTGATCATGCCGTGAAAATGTGATGCCTTACGCTAAATAATACATTACTGCTGTGTAGACGCATGTGCGACTCACATCCGGTAGCGACTCACATCGGGGAGTGACAGGGTGTTCAAAATTCGTTAAGGTCACGTGGTTCATGTAAACTTCAAATAGTTCCCGGAAGTGATTGACAATGGATTAGAATGCATTAAATAGGCTACTGTTCACCTTTATATGGCTCTGGAAGGCTCCAAAGGGTTTGGTTCTGTTTCCACAGCAACACTAGCAGAAGGCTCCAAAGGGTTTGGTTCTGTTTCCACAGCAACACTAGCAGAAGGCTCCAAAGGGTTTGGTTCTGTTTCCACAGGTGCACTAGTGGAAGGCTCCAAAAGGTTTGGTTCTGTTTCCACAGGTGCACTAGCGGAAGGCTCCAAAAGGTTTGGTTCTGTTTCCACAGCAACACTAGCTTCAATAGTAATCAAGGATCTTTCCCCCCACACCGTCTCCAGGCCATGCCATTAAGCACCTGCAACAGGCTCACAGGCACATGTATCCTTTATTCCATTTACCTCTACCACACATTCACTCACTCACACACACACACACTAAACAGACACACACACACACTAAACAGACACACACACACTGAACACACACACACACACACTCCAGAGCACACATGTAGGGCTTTCACATGCTTGGGCGAGATGCTGGGGAAGCTATTCCGAGTGACAGTTCAGAGCGTTCCGTATCCCCAGGTGGTCCCGGAGAAATGAAGAGAACTGGGGGGCCTTGGAGGGGTGTGTGGGCTGGAGGTACACACCACAGAGCCAGCACTTGAGTCATCCTGGTTAGCTATATCCCACACAGCACTTGAGTCATCCTGGTTAGCTATATCCCACACAGCACTTGAGTCATCCTGGTTAGCTATATCCCACAGAGCACTTGAGTCATCCTGGTTAGCCATATCCCACAGAGCACTTGAGTCATCCTGGTTAGCCATATCCCACAGAGCACTTGAGTCATCCTGGTTAGCCATATCCCACAGAGCACTTGAGTCATCCTGGTTAGCCATATCCCACAGAGCACTTGAGTCATCCTGGTTAGCTATATCCCACAGAGCACTTTAGTCATCCTGGTTAGCTATATCCCACAGAGCACCCTTCGTTCCTTCGTTCTGTTTACTTTTGAATTCTCCTTTTTTCCTTTTCTCACATATTTCTCTTGCCATCATTGTTGCTTCAATAAATGGACCCCGTGCCACTGCCTGATGGAAAATTAGCCTATATTTTTAAATGTTCACATTTCAGATGTTTATTTCATTCTCTAAAAATTTCATCCCACCCACAATTAACCAGAATGTTTTTTTTTTCTTACTGGGATGTCCATGGATGACCGCGATCCGTGCATCTCTATTGTGACTGTGTTACAGACCTCCTTTGATTGGACAATCATGTGATTGCTGTGTTTTAGGTGATGTTGCGGCCCTGCTGCTCCTGATGGTGGTGTGTCTTAGTGGATCCTCGGAGGCTCTGACGGAGATGAAAGATATAGAGTGCTACTCTAATGTCAGCCTGCTTTGTGATGTGGGGTATCTCAGCCCGAAGTTTCGCTCACTCACCTGGTACATGATACCACCTCTCACTTCTGTAAGTCCCTCCCGAGGCCTCGCCTCTCTCACCTGTGCACCAGGTGATTCCAGTCCTCATTTCATCCCCACTCTGTGTCAAGAGGACAGGTCATCTCAGCTGGGTCATTGTGCTTGAGTGGCCATCACTGTAACTCTGAAGGCTCTTCGAATCTGATTTCCTCTGGAAGGTCTCTCCTCTCCGAACCTGAGGAAGGTCTTAGGATGTTTCCTCTGTAAACCTTATTTCTAAGATGGTTTCAGAACCTTAGGGGTCTTCACGGCACATGTTCTGTCCTCTTTACTTTTTAGTCACGCCTTAGGAGCAGTTCAAAGACCTCTGTCTGAGCAGCTGATCTGTAGTCATGATAAGGAAAGACAAAGTAGGCCAGAGTGTCTGAACCCACGCTGGAAAATTTAAGTCAGGTTTCTAGGGCATGAACTTAAGCAGATGCCCCCAAACAGCCGACCTAGATCGGAAATGGTACAGTCATTCTTCAGGCAGAGCACAAAACATTCATAATCTCACCATCTCCTTCTATACAAATGCATACTGTAATCTAAACATTTCCTTGCACAAGGTGCAGAGGGCTTGAAATTAAATTCTTTGAACAGGCTTCAACCAAAGACTGTGTCGTGGAAAAAAACGGTCCATTTCTGAATCCAATGAACAAATTAGCACTCCGGGACAAGGCGTCCGAAGAAGACAATGCAGACAGGAGATCTCTGAAGACTGTTGATCTTTATTCACCGTATTGCAGTGATAGTCCAGCCTAAACGATGTCCAGACCAGGTGTCAAGCAATAGGGTGATTTGAGATGTCATCAGCTGGTGCCCCCGATGAGATCTGACTAACAGGTGGCTGTGACCTATCTTTTATACTCCTTAACCTTGGGGTTGGGCCCTCTCGCCACCCTCGAAAGACACCTGTTGGCCTATCAGCATCCACCAAGGTTACGACTATTGGTGGAACCCATTGTCTCATCATGCATAAATTATATGCAAAACTGTCTTCTTCTGGGTTTTTCCCAGATTCTGTTTTTTTCCAGTTGTAACAGGGCTTCTTATCTTGCCACCTGTTACTTGGCCTTGCTGTTACCACCATTACATCATCCAATTACCAGTCCCTCCAGGATTTCGCGAGGATTTTTTGAGATTGTTGCGATCTAAAATGCCTGATTTCGCGACAACTTTTCTAAAAAATTGCGATGGAAGTTGCGGTGTTTTTAGCTGTTTGTTGCGAAGAAATTGCCGGAGGAAGTGAAAATTGCAAAAATAGTTGCGATTAAAAAAAAAAAAAAAAATAATAATAATTGAGGGCAATTAAGGTTAGTAAGACCAAAATCACACTGATCATCTTGATGCTTATTAAAAAGGATAAGTAAAGGTAAATAGTATGGTTTACAGAAAATCAAAGTAGGCCTAGGCTACTTTATTTGTGTAAATTCTTTGACTGGGGTAATTCACAAAGCAGTATAACCTTTCGTAGAACTGTCCAAAAAAGACAGCCCCCTAAAGAGATGGCATCATGTCACTATGTTTCAATACATTCATATGTATGTTGTAATTCATATTAAATTCATATCTTTTTAATAATTCATATTCTGTGACTTGTATAATTACTAATGGCCAACTAAGTAGTAATTTCATATTGGTTTAAACTATTAGATTACACTTTTCTTTAATGTTATTACGTGGTGTTTAAGTCTAATTGACTGCCTGCCACTTTAAGGGTGTGAGAGTAGCGTTTTCTAAGTGGATTGGAAGGCTTGCATCTCACTGTGTTCGGCTACGAGTGGAAATAACTTTTTGCATATAGTGCATTACGATATGTGGATGGAATTCGGGATGTTTTCTATGTCATTAGTTAAAATAAATGTTAAAAAATAACTCGAATGACATCATTCTTGGAGAGGTAAATGTACAGTATTGCAATGTTATTAATTTCTATGATTTTGGTAGCACTACACAAACTGAGCCCACAAGCTAGCAAACATGACACGAGCTAAAAGGACATCTCCAGGTGTAAACGTTTGCCAATGGGTTGCATATTGTAGCCTACTCAAATGTCAGAGAACCAAGAACTTACTTTTATAGCCTAGGCAGGTTAGCAACACCAGGTTGAGAATGCAAGTAAAGCAGATCATTAACGTTAGCCTTCTATTTATTGTCATCAAAACTGCAGAGGAGTGAACAAGTTAGGGCAGTCTCTGGTGTCTGCAGAAGGGAGTGTGGCATCTGACTCAATATTCTGCGCGAGGCACTGTTGTGGTAGGTGAAATTTCACGGGGAAACCATGATGATTGGTCAAATTTGCCTTGAAGGCCTTGAAGTCTCATAATAATTGCAGTAATATCAAAGTCATAGAAATCCACCACAACTGTATTAGGATTGTATATCTATCTCTTGATCGCTAAACCTTTGATTATTTTAATATCTGTTGGCATTTCAGCTGTACCAGCAGCAGCAGTAGTAGTAGGTAGTAGCAGTAATAGTAGTAGTAGTAGGTAGTAGTAGTAGCAGCAGCAGCAGCAGTAGTAGTAGCAGCAGTAGTAGCAATAGTAGTAGTAGTAGTAGTTTACCTTTATTTAATTCTCAGAAAGTTTATTGAGAGAAGCCCTCATTTACAATGAAGCCGAGATGAATAGTGAAATAAGTAAGATGAATAAAAAGTGGGAGGAAACAGAAGTGAACTAATAAACCTCTTCTGTTATCGGCGTCTAGCCTGACGAGCCAGACCCACATCAAGATGTAGGTTCCAATCCGAGGGGCAGTGCCCAATCCAAGGGGCAGGATAAACGGTTGTCTTTCAAATTCCCTCTGCACGCAATAGGATAGCGCTACAACCCATGAGTCCCATGCGTTTTCCCACCAACGGAGATAGTTGGCTAGTTGATCAAATTTTTGCAAACTTAAAAAAGCTTAACTCGAGTCGCAACCAAAGCCGATTCAAAGACTGCTGTTCGCCAGCAGCAACATCCATCTTCTTTGATTTCAAGTAGCAGGGAATTCACACGGAACCGTCACAACTCTGCTGTCATTATGTTAAGCCCGTCTACCGACTCTGTACACGATGTGATTGGCCTGATCGAAGTTTAATTTTTCCTTCTAGCAAGCCAAAGAAGAGTTCCTAGACTACCCTGGCTGCAAATTACATTGGATGCCGCTAGGGTGCGTCTAGATTTCTAGGCTAATCTGCATCTTTCGACAGCTGGAAGGATTATTGGTGCCTCACTCCCCTCCCTGAAGGACACTTACACCTCCCATCTCACCCGCAAGGCGACCACAATTGTGAGTGATGCAAGTTACCCCGCTCACAATTTGTTTGATCTACTGCCCTCTGGGAAGAGGTACAGAAGCCTGCGCTCCCGCACCACCAGACTAACCAACAGCTTCATACACCAGGCTGTTAGGATGCTGAACTCTCTCCCCCCTCTCCCCCCTCCACCCTCAGCCACATAACATCCTGGACTTTTGGACCCACAATGGCTGCCTTGCACTACTCCACTACTCCACTTGTACACTTGCACACTTTGCAACTTGTTGTTGTTGTCCTGTTGTCCTGAAAATACTTCTGAACACACTTCTGCTGCTCTTACATAACTTGCACCACTATGCCACTTGCATACTTAGGTCAAACAGAACTACCTCAGCCATTTATTGGCCTGACTTTTGCACTATTATATTGACTGTCTACTGTATGCACAATTTCAACCAAATTTTGCTGCTCTTATTTCTTCATTGTATGTGCCTTATTTACTTTTTATATTGTTTACTTGAATATTATGTTTGTCTGTGGACCTAATTGGTTAAAATATTTCTTGTGATGTAATGAATTATTCATTATCCGAGACAATTTTAACCATGTACATTAATTTCAAGCATTTTCTTTAGTCTTGATATTAAATCTGAGCATGGCATTGAATTCCCTATATGTGAAAACCTATAAAAGCACATTACATTCAGGTTTTTACCTTGTACAGTCCAAAAGATAAGTGATTAATTAGATTTTGATCTGGCGGCGGCGGCCATATTGGATTTCTCCATTTTGAGGCATTATGGGACATTTTTGAGCCTGGCATACAGAAGATTTGAATTCAGCACCCTTCAAAACCCATAAAAAATGCCTAAAATTAACATGATTTGCCTTCGGGACTTTAAATAACCACATTTTCCAAAATCCTGCCTAGTCTATAACAGAAACTAGATCACAACATTTGAAAAGAAGCCTGTTCCCCTTTCTAAAAAGAGTCAGTGTTATAACTGAAGGAACAAGTAAATCACAACTGTCTGTGTGTGTGTGTGTGTGTCCTTGTGGAGTTTTGTAATGACATGGATAGTGTTCTCACTGCTGTGGTGTTGATTTGAGGTTCTAGTGATGTTCTGTGTCCTGTTTTCCTCTGAGCTGCAGAACCGGACGGGTATCCTGTGGAGGAGGGGGAATAAAACCACAATGTATAAATACCCCCGTCAGGCTACCCTCGGACCAGAAGGGCAGTTGATCCTGCCCTGGGTAACACCCAACGACACAGGCACCTATGAGTGCCTCCTGAGGGCAAATATTGGGGGGCACAACCTCGAGTCGTCTGTTTACCTCTCTGTGAATGGTAGGTACAGCAGTATCCCTCTGCCTGATTGGTAGGTACACCAGGGCTCGAGTCAACCTCGAGTCGTCTGTTTACCTCTCTGTGAATGGTAGGTACAGCAGTATCCCTCTCCCTGATTGGTAGGTAGATCAGTGTCCCTCTCTGTGATTGGTAGGTACACCAGTGTTCCTCTCTGATTGCTTGGTGCACCACTTCCCCTTTCTCTAATTGGTAGGTACATCAGTGTCCCTCTCTCTGATTGATAGTTGTGATTGGTAGTTAAATCTTATACCAGTCTTTTTTTTAACCCACCACCACTCTTTATTTTTAATACAGCAATACATTCGTAATAATATGTTCAATATATTACATTCAAAATTTGAAATCAGTCCATTCACTGTTACCCTATCATAACCATCCACCCTATTTTAGTGAGAACATGGATATCCATAAAAGGGGGGATTATGTATAGCACAGCATAGAGAATGAACTTCCTGAGAATTAAATACAGGTTCAGCCTAGGTAGCACCGCCCTAGAGCACCCAATGCAGTACCCTTACCTTGGTCTAGTAATTACTGCATCAGGAAGTTTCAGCATGGCAGGGAATGCACTAAAAGAAAAAGCCCAAAGGGCATTCTATGCAATAAAGAGAAAATTTCACAAAATAAACATCCCAATTACAATCTGGTGCAAAATATTTGACAGCATAATCCTGCCTATTGCGCTATATGGAAGCGAGGTTTGGGCTCCACTCAGCAGGCATGACTACACAAAGTGGGACAAGCATCCAATTGAAGCCCTACATGCAGAATTCTGCCGATCAATGCTAAATGGTCAATCAAAAACACCCAACAATGCATGTAGGGCAGAATTAGGTAATTTTCCATTGGCATTACCTACCTACCTTCATTGAAAACCCAGGAGATGAACCCTGAAAAGTGTCCTCTGAGCCAGCTGGTACTGAAGTTAACAACAATTACAACAATAACAACAATTAATAAACATCAAGCTCAGTCCAGCGCTGCTTCCCAAACATCAATTAGAGTCAACAAAATAATGAATCAAGCAAAAGAAGAATATTTAGAGCATTGGACAAACCAAACAGCCAACCAAAGTAGAATGAATTCCTATCTGATCCTAAAAAGAGAATAAGAATTGGCAGAGTATCTCAGCTCTGTCAGAGATACGAAGCAGAGGCATATCTTCACAGGCTTAGTGACCACAACCTAGCAATAGAAACAGCCAGACGCAGAAAAACCTGGCTGCCAAGAGGACAAAGGACAAAGGATATGTGGTCACTGTTAGGCAGAAAACGTTGAGACAGAGGAGCACTTTCTTCTTCACTGTGAAAAATATGACATGTTAAGACAGACTTTTTTCATAAACTTACAGCAAACCATACCAAATGTTATAGACATTGAAGACAATGATAAAATACTTGTTGGTGAAGGGCCCTCTGCTGCCATGGCAGCACAATATGTCTTAAAATGTCACAACCTGAGGGACATGACTTAAGTAAACCTAGTGTCAAACAGACACATGTGCACACAAGCATATGTTCTCATGCACGCACGCACACACACACACAGAGACACACTCTCTCTCTCTCACTCTCACACACACACACACACACACTCACCCCTATCATTCTAGTATTATTTCTACTACTGTTTATTTTGTGCTCACATGTTTATACATTGTATGCTGTATCACTGTTTTTTTTTCCTTTGTGATACTACTGTGTTATTTGTAACACTAGCTTTGGCTAGTATTGGTTTGTTATTTGTAACACTAGCTTTTGGCTAGTATTAGTAACAGAATAACTAACACAGGACAACACAAAGTGACAGACAGACTAAAGATAAGATAGGTAGTAAGACAGGACATTGTGACAGGACTGAAATGACTGACAGGACAAAATAGGACTGACAGGGCAGGACAGGACAAGATAGGACTGACAGGACAAGATAAGACTGACAGGACAAGATAGGACTGACAGGACAAGACAGGACAAGGTAGGACTGACGGGACAGGACAAGATAGGATTGACAGGACAGGACAAGATAGGACTGACAGGACAGGACAAGACAGTTGACGAGCACGAAAAGAGAGTGAGCTATGATTGACAGTGAGCTATGATTGACATTGGGTGGTCATGGTTGAAGGCGCTGAAAGAGGTTTGTCAAATATATTAAGCAAGAGTGTGAATGCTGTGTGTCTATGTATAATTGTGTGTGTGTGTGTGGGGGGGGGGGGGGGTCAGAAGGAGGGTGCAGTAGGAAAGGAGAGCATGGAGTATGTGCCTGGTAATATAGTCATGTTTTGGTTGAATTGAGAAAAGTTAGAAATGTTCTTTTCCATTGAAATGTATTCTGAAATTAGATTAGTCTAGTGACAGTGACAAGAATTCCCTGATTTCCAGATCTGGAGGACTACTTTCTTAGCGATAGTTGGAGAAATAAGGAATGAAATTTAGCATTTTCATGGGATGTGAACTTTGGAGATATCACCAAGGAGACAGACAGTGACATGATGGTGGGATACTAGCTCAGGACGGTGGTCTCAGTGATCATGATCCAGAGTGAACTAAACCATGAAGGTCTGAAATATGAAGGCTCTCATGATCATTTTGCCAACAATGGCATAGAAGCATAGATTTGTGTGCATGTTTTGTTTATAAGTTAAACCAACACATTTTATAAGTTACACCAACATACTTAGATGCACCTGTATATCTCAAGAGCCGCCCTTTTCCAAGTTGGCTTTTGGGATATTTAAACTGCTATATTTATAGCTGTTATAAGAATGCTCTGCTTCTCCTCATCAACAAAACAAATCAGCATCAGTAGCAAATGTTGCATTTATAAATTGCAGGGTGATGCTGCAGAGCTTGTACCTTCTGACACAGTGTGTTTGTCACATCTTGACTGTCACTCACTTGGGAGGGCCCTTCGCCTATTATTTCCCTCTCTTCTCCTTTCTCCTTCTCCTCAACTGCCTGATTTTCTCTCCTGTCTCCTGTGTCTAAATAACAATAGGTTTTGTTTGGGCAATGCTTAGATAATAGCCTATCCATCACAACATTATCCATCCTATATAACATTAATATAGCTTAATTTCAGTGAGGCCATAATCATAATATACTTTGAGGAGGACAAAAAAAGTACATTGTATTTTAACCAAGGACCAAATGAAACACGCCAGAGAGGTAGCTTGCCCCTACCTTCAGAGCTACCTGAGGACTACATAGTGTTTTCCTATGTGTTGGGGGACTGGCTGAGGATGGGGAGCTGGTCCACTTTAAGGAGATAGTCACTGAGAAAATCCAGGGCTTTGTCTTTGTTTGGGGGCCCCCACTTTGTTTGTTTCCAGTTTTGGAGTAACTTAGGCCTACTCACAGAATCAGCAGCTAGCGGTCGTGAGGAGATGATTGCTGAAAAAATGTTATGGGCTTGAAATCGCATTAAAAATCCCTAACTGCACCTTTAGGTGAAGTGAAACCTGCTGATTACAGAGAACACTGACTTGACTTGCACAATAATTCTCTCTTGGATGTGAAAGTTGCAGAATACCATGGAATTCTACAAATACCAATTACATAAAGCGGATGTACAGATTTGGTCATTATTTTCGAGACATTTTGCACTGCCTTCTCTCTCCACCCTTCCTCTACTGTAGCATTTGATCAGTGCTCTTTTTAAAGTCACACTATGCAAGATTTTCACCTTTACGAAGCCATTTTGATGGCAAACAAACTTATAATAGGCGAATCATTCACCTATCATAGCTATACAGCATAGACGTAGCGAGTCCCTACCGAGAAAACCAGCCATGCAAATTCCAAGAGTGGCGCCCCAACAAATCTCGCGAGAATTGTGAAACATTACCTTGTCAATAGATATAACTCTTTTAAGATAGTTTTTGCCTGTTGTTAAAGCAACACCAAAGATTTTTTTGTACCTTAAAATAATGTTTCCAAAATCGTTTCAGTGGTTCATTACCTCGTAACAGGGTGAACGGCACTTCTGCATTCGCTTCGCGGCCCTCTATCGGCTATCGGCTGAGAGGTGACTGCCTATATTCTGATAGCTAGTGCTTTGGTGAATGAGCACAGCGGTGACTGCCTATATTCTGATAGCTAGTGCTTTGGTGAATGAGAGGTGACTGCTTCTATTCTGATAGCTAGTGCTTTGGTGAATGAGAGGTGACTGCCTATATTCTGATAGCTAGAGCTTTGGTGAATGAGCACAGAGGTGATTGCCTATATTCTGATAGCTAGTGCTTTGGTGATCATTTTGGACCAGGCTATAGTCAGTAGCACATGCCTCAGTAACTCTCTATGACTGGTGCATATAGCCAGGTATAGTGTGTGTTTAGTGTTGTAGTGAAGGTCTCTGCAAAGGATTTAGGTAATGACATCACACTGCTTTTTGTAGAGGTCTGCTTCCTGTCTGGGGGATGGGGGGGGGTACTTCCTGCAAGCTAAGAGGAGGAATAGGGTTTTAGGTTCTGCTCAGTTTTCACTTTTGTTCAAGTGGAAGTATGATATAGCCCAGCTTTCAGTGAGATTGAATCGAACTGAGGCAGAAATACCAGAATCACATCACCATTGCACATCATACTAGATTGCTCACACATACTGTACAGCACATCATGCACACTCACTCTCAATTCAAATCAAATTCAAAAGTGCTTCATTAACAAAAATGATACAGAAGAATGAATAGAACAAGATATTTAAACATCTCTCTCTCTCGCACACACACACACACACTGGATGTGTGAGTCTTATCTGTGTTTCTCATACTCTACAGCCTGCATTGAGACAGTTAGTCCGGAGAGCCCCCTGCTGGAGGTGTTGGAGGTGCACGCTGGATGGGGCACCCTCAGTGTCATTTCCCTAAGCCTCCTCAAGATCATCATCTGTGTGGTGGCCATCAAGGTGAGAGTTGCAAAATAAACATCTTAAGATCATTCATTACCTGCCTCAAGGTGAGAGCCTCATTATAAACATCTTAAGATCATTCATTACCTGCCTCAAGGTGAGAGTTGCATTATACTGTAAACATCTTAAGATCATTCATTACATGCCTCAAGGTGAGAGCCTCATTATAAACATCTTAAGATCATTCATTACCTGCCTCAAGGTGAGAGCTGCATTGTAATCATCTACTGGGCTGGGTATAGACCTCAGCTCTCTCTGTGTGAGTTTGTGTGTGTGTGTTTGGAGGGATGGAGTGTATGAGTGTGTGTGTGCAATGATTCTGGAGCAGAGGGTTGGGTACTGGAATAGACCTCCTCTCTTTGTGTGTGACTGTGTGTGTGTGTGTGTACAGTATGTGTGTGTCTGTACAGTGGTAGGGTGTATGTGTGTGTGTGTAATGTTTATGAAGCAGAGGGTTGTGTACCAGAGCAGACCTCCTCTCTTTGTGTGTGTGTGTTCATGTGTGTGAGATGGTGCGCTTGACCGTGTGTGACCTTATCTCCCTCTGTGTCCTCTGAAGGTGTTGGCCAAAATGAGACCTTCCTAGAACTACAGTCTGGGAAGCAAGAAGTTATAAAGGTCACGGAGATGAGGCCCATCAGCAGCACTGCCGGCCCATCCACAACAGCACCGCCAGGCCCATCCATACCAGCACCGCCAGGCCCATCCATACCTGCACCGCCAGGCCCATTCATACCAGCACTGCCGACCCATCCACAACAGCACCGCCAGGCCCATCCATACCAGCACCGCCAGGCCCATCCACAACAGCACCGCCAGGCTCATCCAAAACAGCACCGCCAGACCCATCCATACCAGCACCGCCGGGTTCATCCATACCAGCGATATACCATATCCATACCATAGTAATATCCATACCAATACAGTGATGCGAGCGAGCATTAGTGATGAAATCAGTTTAATTACATTGTTCAGCAGTGCTGTGCAGTGCGGTGCAACGTTTTGAGCAGAACTTTTGTCGGACGTCCTGACTTCCATCTCTAATTTGTGTCTGTTGCTCACGTTGCTCTGCTATTTTAAAATATTATGCAACAGAATGGCATATTTAACAGATTCAGTGCGGACAGAGAGCCTTTAATGCTACACAACAGTTGATCGTTCGAATGCAGTTAGGATACCCTGTTAGTCATTAATCTATACTCTGGATCACCCAAAAGACCAAGAAGATCTGAGGGCTTAGCAGGACGGTAGGGGGTTAGCCTATTCAACACATCGGAATGTTTTGGTTACATGCCTGGTGTTGCCTGCCTGTTACACTACTATACACTATGCTTGCATCTTAGCCTTCCTTCACTGGCTCCCTGTTCACTATAAGATTAAATGGATTTCTTTTGTAAGAAGTATCAGATCTTCTGATGTTTTTCTGCTGTCTGTACTCAGAACCAAATACAAATGTACCCACATTAGACTGGCCCCTTCTCTAAATATTTTTAAATCCCATCTCAAAGCCCATTTCTACTCTATAGCTTTAACTCAGTTTAAGCTTTCTCCCACCACCACCAGATTTTAGATTTTAGATTATTACCTTGTATTTCATTTCTTTTTGTTCTTGATCCTGTTTTCTGTTTGTTGATTTGTTTTTCTTGTGACAAATACTTTGTATTGTTATTGCTAATATTTTATATTCTATTTTTTTACAGCACTTTGGTTAATTTTTAAACTTGGTTGTTTTTTAAATGTGCTATATAAATAAATTGACATTGAATAATTGTGTACTGTTGCTGACGTCCAATCTTTTCAATTCAATACATCCTGATCCTAACAACTCATTTCCTAAGGCAATACAATCTTATTAGCCTAGAAATCTAGACGCACCCTAGCGGCAGCAAATTACATTTGCTTCCAGGGCTAGTCTAGCAACTCTCCGTTGGCTTGTGAGCTTGAAAAATTAAACTTCTATCAGGCCAATCAAATCGTGTATAGAGTCGTTAGGCGGGCTTAACATAATGATTGATGGCAGAGTTGCAATGATTTGGCTTGAATTCCCTGCTACTTGAAAACAAAGAAGATGGATGTTGCTGTTGGCCAACAGTGTGACACGAGTTAAGCTTGTTTTAAGTTGCCAAAAGTTTGAACTAGCCAACTAGCTCCGCTGGTGGGAAAACGCATGGGACTCAGCGCTGTCCTATTGCGTGCAGAGGGAATTTGAAAGACAACCGATTATCCCGCCCCTCGGACTGAGCACTGCGAACAGTGAGTGCCCAGACCCTACATTTTAATGCCTAAGACTAAGTTCGGCACCCAGGCTAAGACAGTTTACCATTAACCGGTACTGTTGACTGTTGTAGGCCACAGCCACGCCACAAGAACACACTTTTACAATCACGAATAGGAGTTCCAACTCACACACACCTCCTCGTAAACACTCCTTTTACCCCCCAAAACTACACGCACATTACTCTGGAAGGGGGTGGTACCCCAACCCTAGCCCAGGTAACAGAGCCTATTAGAACCATATAACACATTAACCGTGCTCACATACTTTTAGGAACTTAGACACGCTACAATATGTTATCTGTTTAGAGGTCAAGCCAATGACTCTTTAATACCTACACTTTTTAAATACAAGTCATGTCCTAGTATTAGCAAATAGTAGCTACAGGAAAGTGTGTGAAACATTACTGTGTTCATTAGGGACTGTTCGTTATTTATTGAAGGGTCCACCGGAGGAAAGTCATGTCTTTTTATTCTTTGTTGAGGGGAGGGTCACCCAACTTTTTTTTTGTCTAGGAGGGGGGGTCACCCATCTTTTGTATTCATGAAAACAGCAAAAAAAAACAGCCATATAACGTTCTCTTTCGTTCCATAGCTGTCAACATTGAACATTGAAAATAAGGGAGATTTCCCGGGTTTCTCACCCAAAATACAGATATGTCAACATTCGTCCCTTATTAACGTTGAAAGGGTTGGAGCAACAAAGTAGCCTACTTTATTCACGCCTAACAGCCTATATTCATTTGGTCAACTTTATCCAGCCCTAAAAAAAGCGAAATTTACCTTTGGTTTACTTGTAGTTTACCGTGTAGCCTAACTTTAAACAGTGTGCATGCTTAACATAATAAAGTGTAGCAGAAAGGAATGTGGTTCCTGTCTGTAGTGGCCACGTCAACTAGCAGGTAATTGGTCAGCCAATCGCTTTGGTGAGACTCGTACATATATACTCAGTGACTGTCTTTTTCTGTTACGTCCGACTAGCTGGTTGTTGCTCACCCAATTTCCGCTGTTCACACAGCGTCCTTGTGGATCCTTCCCCATCTCTGTAGCTGGCGTCGCTTCGCAGCTGGTAGTTGCTGCTACTTTCACCCTAGTGCTTTTGCCCTCTGCAGTGCAAACTTGCTGAAACTGCAGGTACAGTGGGCAGTGCTTCGAATTGGCCAGCTTCACTCGCGGTTCGCGCGTGGGATCACGCGGTATCACGCGACTTTAATTTGTATTTTTACAGTGAGACGCTGCAACAACCCAAACAACCGGTAGATGGCTCAAGTGAGCAGGGTGTCTCGTAAAAAGAAATGGAGCCTGGAAAACCCTACACAGACTTCACTACAGACTTTAGCAGACTGGTTTAGAAATAATGTAATAGCCAGAAATATGCCTGCCCTAATAAAGAAATATTTGGTTAACTGCGAGTGAATCCCGTTTGCAGCCGTAGAGACGCAGGACAAATTAAACATTCTGGTTTTCTCCGAGTGCAACGATGATAGACAGACATCATTTGGACAAAATATAGAGTATTAACCTCCGTTGCTCAGCCAAATGCCTTCCTGTTACGTCCTGTTATCACGGAGTTAGGCCTACAGGCGATAAACGATTTTTGATGGTCACAAGTTTACTTCATTAGGGACTGTTCGTTATTTATTTAAGGGGCTACCGGAGGAGTTTGGGGAGCATTAGTCCAAAAAGACGTGACCCTGCCTCGCCAGCAATACATTTTTCTATGACCCTCCAAAGTGATTATGAAAAAATCACTGTCAACTTTTTCCGGGTTTATCGCCTACTGTATTTTAACGTTTTCATATATTTGGCCATAAGCCGTTTATCATAGGCTATCACGAAACCAAACTACAAAGGCGAACACTTTAACAGGGGGAATTAATTGGGCATGAATCATGCTGAACGCTATTTCGCTACCTTAGAATAATAAGGTTCTATCTGCGTTTTGAGTAGGTACAACCGGGACGATTGAAACGGGGACGAATGAAACATTCATTTTCTCCGAGTGCAACGATGATAGACAGTCATCATTTGGACAAAACATGGAGCATATTAACCTCCGTTGCTCAGCCAAATGCCTTCCTGTTACGTCCTGGTATCACGGAGTTACGAGCGATAAACGATTTTTGATGGTCACAAGTTTACTTCATTAGCGGTTTATTTTTTTGGATTATTAAAGAGTGTTTTTCATTTAAAGGTTTGACTTTGTGCTTATTCAGAAGAGCATTTAGTGCTCTCCCCAATCCCAGACGTTCACATTGCATGTTTGTTTGTAATGGATGCAACCGCGAGATAGGCTATGCGTTTGACAATAAGTTGTTAACAGAACCAAGACATATAGCCCAGCAGCAATCTAGGGACTGATCGTTATTTATTGAAGGGGCCACCGGAGGAATTTTGAGTGCTTCAGTTGGAAGTTGCATGACCCTCTCTTGCCTGCTAGAAATTGTTCAATGACCCTCCGACAGAATTGTTAAAAAAAGACATGACCCTCCCCTGCCAATTGTCTTCCGCCCGCGCCACAACCACACACTTTGTGATAACATTCTTAAATCAATCTTTCCCGTGAGCTTGCATGCTACCAGTCCTTCCTTTTCAAATGTGTTGCGCCTGTTTGCACAATTTCACAAATAATCATATGTGATTAATAGTATGACAAATAATCCCTGTGCACGGGGACCGAAACAATGCATGCCAACTTTTTCCGTGTTTATCACGTAATTTAACTTTCCCCACTGTCTTGCCGTTTTAATGTTTTCCCGTAGAATATCCTATATTTTAATACTCTCATAACAGCCCTGCCATCGGGCCTGTCTCTGTGTTGCCCTGTTGCTACCCATTGCCCTTCCAACGAAACAGATGTCTTCAAATCATCGTTTTCCTTGCTTGAAGGCGAACTTAGAGTGATGTTAACCTATTTAAGTTTAACGACGCGATTGCCGTGAGAGCACGATTCATTGGCGCTTGCATGTTCGGCCTTATGTCTACGTGCGCACCTGAGGCTACTCAGCTGCAAGAGAAATAATTTCCCCTCTTTGTATGTTCACTGCAAGTTGGCCTACCATAACTTACCAACTCTGCACTGTAGACTGGCTATTTATATTTTTCTGTGAAATAAGCAAATGTATTTGTTCAACTTTATGAAGCAGAATTACGCATAGGGTACTTGGAACATAATACATTTGACAAAGGACAGATGAATGTTGCTAGTGACAAAATATTAACTTTCAGTGTTTTACGATGTCTTTGTCATGGGGAAGTGTTTTTCCCCATGCATTTATTCTAGGTTACTGTCAGTGACTGCCGTGAGAGAAGCGGGTTCTGTGTTTCGTTCATGTCAGTGACTGACGCGAGAGAAGCGGGGTCTGTGTTGTGTTGTGTTGCGTTGCGTTAATTTATTTTCATTCGGCATACCGTGCCGTGCCGTCCACAGCTCTTCAGTTCTGACAAAGCCAAAATTACTCCTTTTGAAACAATGAGTGCAGGAAGGGGGGGGGGGGGGTGTCCCAAGCAGCTTTCAGCCATAAGGTTACTTTGAGAACATTTCAATTCACCCGACACTAATATTCAAAATGTTGAAAACTATTTCGGCATAGCCTATAAAGCAGTTTAATTAAATGGAATGTTAGTTGTAAACAAACGAGCTACTTGGTGAGGCTTGGCCTCACAGATGCGCTCGTGCCTTAGATGGCAGGAAAAATCTTCACGATAGGCCTATTAACTAACCACCCGATTCACGTTGGCTGGGGGGAAGGGGGGCCATCAGACAATTGTGCCCAGTTAATCCGGCCCTTCCCCCAAAAAATCACACCTTCCCACCTCTGACAGCTTAAAAGAAGTCAAGAGGACTCCTTACTCACAGACCTATTCACAAACCTGCGGTTTTGAAATCCTATGCAGCTACAGGAGCTTCCAATCGCGAGGAAGCAATTTTGCATTGTAGGCATAACTAACATGCAATAACGCCGCCAACAACAACCAAAACTAGGCTAGTCATTGTCAACATGTAAATTAAATGTAACATTATTGTGAATCAAATTAAAATGTTCTCTTTTGCAAACGTAGGCATAGTAACAGAATAATTTAATAATGTTACAAGATACTACATCAATCCGTATGTTTCATTGGGCTACTAGGCTATTTGTTTTGCCTTGATTCATTTAGGCTAGGCCTTTTTATTCAGGGGCCATATTCACAAAGAATTTTAAGGCTAAAAGTAGCTCCTAACTGGCGAATTTAGGAGCAACTCCTAAAAATAATGGGCGTGTCACTCCTAACTTTAGGACTCCTAATTTTTTCACAAAAAGTAATTCACGAAGCATTTTAGACCTAAAAGTAGCACCTAAGTCTGGGACAGCTTAAGTCGAGAGGACTCCTAACTCACTAAGACCTATTCATAAACAGCTTTTTTGTGGCATTTTACGTTGCGATGTTTTGAAATAGCCTATGCGCAACAGGACCTTCCAATTGCGAGGGAACAATTTTGCATTCATAAAAGGGATGCAATAACGCCACCAACAACAACACAAACTACTCATTGTTAACATGGAAATGAAATGTAACGTTTCATTGTGAATCAAATTAAAATGTTCTCCTCTTTGCAAACGTAGCCTAGGGATATGGTGACAGATTAATTTAATAAATGTTGCAAAGGTAGGCTACTGCATCAATCCATAGGCCTATGTTTCATTAGGCTACTAAGCTATTTGTTTTGCCTTACTCTTTATTCATTTAGGCTAGGCCTTTTTATTCAGTTATTAATCATCTTCCGTCCTTCACACTACTTGTGTAGCGCACGCATTCTCCGACCTGTCACCTGTCAGTCATCATCGGAAGAGAGGTGTTTGGAATTCCCGCGTTACAATCGTCAGCTAATCAAGGTGGTCACTTCAGTCAAGCTCGTGCATGAGTAATGACGTCATCCATAGCCACGAAGACTCACTCCTAGTTTAGGAGTTGTCTGAAAGGCTTTGTGAATAACTTTTAAGAGAAAACTCCAATCTAAAATCTTTAAGTGCGATTTAGGAGTAGCCTACTCCTAGTAGTAAGATAAAAGCCTTTGTGAATAGCCTACGGCCCCAGTTATTCATCATCTTCCGTCCTTGTGTAGCGCACGCATTCTGAGACCTGTCACTCATCATCGTAAGGGAGGTGTTTGGAATCATGCCTGCGTTACAATCATCAGCCAATCAAGGTGGTCACGCTTGCCCATTTACCCAAATTAATGGTCGAATATTACTGATGATCATTGTTATTTAAGAACATGCAGTGTGCGTAGGGTACCAAAAACATCTTGCTCGTAAAAAAGCATCATAACGCACATTCTGGCGGGTCTGTTATTTAATGTAGGCTGCGCAAACCACATGCCTTTATTTTGGGCAAGCCTGCATTCATTCATTCATTCAACCTTTATTTATTCTCGGAGGGTCATTGAGGGAAGCCCTCATTTTCAATGAAGCCGAAATTACAGAAGCGAAGCAAAGCGCTCCACAAACAAGACAACATTCGAGGCCTTCTGTTGAAGAATTTTATATAAAGCCTGCGCTGACAGTAATCCTCCTGCCCCTGATAGGCCTACCACAGCTGTGGATAGTGTGGAATGTTCAAGTAATAACACAATCCAATGTGTCTCAATTGTCCCCCGCTGACCACCTCACACATTTCTCTAGATTTTGCAACGAACTTACATGACACAATGCCATAAAATATGCCAGTTTTAGGACACAGAATAATGTTTGTAATGATACCAGGTAGGCCAGGTATTGTCGAAGGTGCATGGTGAAATGAAATTCTTACTTTGGAAAACAAACATTTGCCGATATCATCGCCGATCATCAGAATATTGCAATAGATTCTGTGTTCTGGACTGCAGGTAACTTGTTAAGCCAGTGGTTATCAAACTTTTATTTCATTCCCCACTTTGATCAAGGGGCATGACTGATGATAGTGGAGATAACGTGTTATCCCGAGGCTTTTGCAAGTCAGCATCTTCGACGGTAGTCTATTAAAAATTAAAAAAAGTTTTCGATGTCCCAAACGGAGAGCCATACTTTATTGTTTTTAACAATCTCTATGCTACTCACAAAAATGTAGGCATGGGGACATGATGAAGTAGGTTATCCAACTGTCGTGTGTTAAATTATTGTGATTACGAGCCAGTGGTTTTCAAACATTATGTGTGACTCGGACATCTAACTAAATGCAACAGGCTCATATCGTCCTCGCATTCGCAAAATGAGGACCAGTGTTTTGTCAAATTGCAAATAGCTATTCGTTTTAACTATTTTTTTTTTATGATCGTATAAAGTGCTTTTTGTATAGGCTACTATCTTAATATTGGAATATGGGGAGGGAAGTGGCGCGTCTGCAGTCAGCCAAATATGAATGTAATTCTTTGCGGCATAAAGCAGATGTAATTGTTTACAGAAAAATAAAAATGACATGTCAAGCAGTCAATTGACTACATTGCAGTCAAGAAGTAGGGCAAATTAATTTACGAAACCAAAACGTGGGTCATAGTTGTCTAAGCCTCTATTGCGTAGCCTGTTAAAAACGTCGCCAGATAGTATTAAATCGGCAACAACATTGCTTTCTGCAGAAGCCTACCCAAGGCTACAGATTAATTCTGAACAGTTATTTCTCTACTGGCTCAATTATCACACCACTGTTTTGATTTGCGTAGTTGCGTTAACCCCAACACTGACAATAATGTAGACGGCAAATTTCGATTTCGATTTTCGTGTAGTCAAGCCTTAAGCCATACCCAAGTAGCCTAAATCGAGGTAATGTTTAATTATGCATGATTTATTTTGTTATTGAATTCGTAGGCTGGGATTACTCTCGGCAACAATTATGTAAGGGACGGCAGGCAGAGCGATGTACAGTGGCAGAGCGACGCACAGTGGCTGAAAGTGGTACTAAAGCTTCTCGCAGCTTCACGCCGCGTAATGCGCGAATGAAGTGGTCATTTGAAAGCGATGCCCACTGTAGTTAACAGCGGGATGGGGAACTTCTGCCGCGCTGCTGTGTAACCGCTGCTGCTTTGTCTTCACGACGTCGGACCCTTTCTGCCACCAGTGTTAAGGCCTTCTACACAAAGTGCTGCAATCTGCCCTTGTAGTTTTGTTTCATTGTTAGCGGCGCATAGACAAGCGGCCGAGACGCCGCAGCTTACACCTAGCGGGCTCATTGTGATCATTGTGTTGTCTCGACTTCATGTTGTCTTACGTGTCACCCACTCCATTCTGTGTGTTTAGTTAAGGTGTCTAGCCATCTCACCTCCCCAACTCTGATTTATGTTTGATTTTGTAACTTGTTTCTAACGTCCTATTTATTTTGTTGTTTTGATTTGCCATTGGCAGGAGGCCCATTCATTTGTGCTGTTGATAACCAGTGTCTTAGCATTTGTTTTGTTATTCACTTCTTTATTTTGTATATTTGTCTGTTTGTTTGTGTTCCACTGGCAGGAGGCCGTTTTTCCCTGTGCTGCAGATAACCAGTGTCTCAACCTCTGTTACTTTGTAACTCCTTTCTGGTTTGCGGTTATTCCAAGTTGATTTATCATTGGCAGGAGGCCATTTCACCTGCGCTGTTGATAACCAGTGTCTTAGCATTTGTTTTGTTATTCACTTCTTTATTTTGTATATTTGGTCTGTTTGTTTATGTTGCACTGGCAGGAGGCCATTTTTCCAGCTGCTGAGAGCCGGTGTCCTACTCTCAGCTATTGTTTTTCTTTAGTTAATTGGTTGGTTGACTGTGTGGCCCCACTAATTGTCCTACCCTGTCCTGTCCTTCCTAGGAGCTGAGGCCTGCAGTGGAGGGTCTGCTATCTTCCTGGTGGTGTTCGTGTTCCCCTTCTGGTGTGCTACTTACATCACGGGTGTTTCAGACTTGACCTGGCGTGTGTGTGTGTGTGCGTGCGCGTGGACACTTTTGCAGTGGTGTGACCTTCTCCTGGACGCCCCCTCACTAGTTAGCCGGTCCCCTCACTGGTAAGCCTCAATTCCTGTTGTCTGTCGCCCCGCTTTGTGTGTGTGTGGTGTGCTTGAGCTACATCAGCTGTAATTTTAGACCTTGTTAATAAAATAATTTTTTTTACTTGGATGAAACCACGTCTCTGTCAGTTAATGAACCTGTGTGCATATTAGACCAATTCACTAAACATTTCCCTGGGTGCAATTCCCAGGGTGGCGTAGGTGATCTTACCTGGGTCAGTACCTACGTACTACTCAACTCCCATCTGCCACAAAAGCATACTTGTGCTTCATTCATCCACACATCCAGCTCCCAACCAACGTTTTGACAAGCATTTATACCAATTCACCTTGTTCCTGCCCATCTCTAGCTTTGCTGTCTCCATCCTTTCTGTTTTTGTTGTTTGCAAAAAAATATATAGTATTTATTGGTAACCAGCAACAAGTGCAATTTGTTAATCGCTGTCATTCTCTCTCCTGCGCAAACAAAAATGTGTTACGTTCCAAGTAGCAGTGCGTAATTCTGCTTCATAAAGTTGAACAAATACATTTGGTTATTTCATATAAATAGCCAGTTTATGGTCTACAGTATAGAGTTGGTAAGTTATGGTAGGCCAACTTGGAGTGAATATACCAACAGGGGAAATTATTTGTCTACTCGTAGCTGAGTAGCCTGATGGTAGGCAGGTGCGCACGTAGACATATGGCCGAACACTGCAAGCGCCAATGAATCCTGCTCTGACGACAACCACACCGTTAACTTAAATAGGTTAACATCACTCTAAGTTCGCATTCAAGCAAGCAAAACGATGATTTGAATACATCTGTTTCACTGGAAGGGTAAGGGGTTAACAACAGGACAACACAGAGTCAGGCCAGATGGCAGGACTAATGTTATGAAAGTATTACAGTAATATGGGATATACGGGAAAATATTGAAACGGCAAGACAGCGGGGGAAAAGTTAAAATATGTGATAAACCCGGAAAAAAGTTGGCATGTTAGGTATGTTTCGGTCCCTGTGATTATTTGTGAAATTGTGCAAACAGCCTTTTCAAGTCATTTGAGAAGGAAGGAGTGGTAGCATGCAAGCTCCCAAATTGACGTTCGTCTGAGAAATGGAGTTTTGGATAATGTTCAGCTTCGGCAGCTTTACAATGACTGAGGAAGCCTAGAGACAAGTCCATAGCAACCAGTTCATTAGTTGAATTTGTTATTACCCAGTGTGCTTTGTTGAATGGTCTCAATGTTTTATTTCATGTAAATACTTACTAGAGGAGTAACTTATTTCAAGTAGGCTAATGTAGTTGCAGGAAGTGTGCATTTAGTTTCCATGCTTATTGTGTTCCCACAACAATGTTAGTGAGTAAATCTACTGAAATGGCCACCATCTTGGTGAAGTGTGATGTGTAAGATCAGAAAGCAGAGATTGATTTTAGAATGGTAGCCTAAGTCAGTGTGTTTTCATAATGCATAAGAGCGTGGGCGGAAGACATCACAATTGGCCGGGGAGGGTCATTTCTTTTTGAAAATTCTGCTGGAGGGTCGTTGAAGAATTGTTTGCAGGCAGGGGAGGGTCATGCAACTTTTGATAGAAGCACTCAAAATCCCTCCGGTAGCACCTTTTATAAATAGCGTACAGTCCCTTAGCACTTACTTGGTACATTTGATGTGGAGTGGCTAACTGGTCTAACCCAATCCAGTGAATTATGCCAAGCTAGGCTAACTGTGTCAGACAGCGGTATTGCACACTCAGAGAAGAGAAGGTTATGTATCCTCTTATCTACCTCTGGGGCAGACAGTGAATAGGCTAATTTACCACAAAGTTGGACAAAGGATAAAGGTCCTTTGGCATTAAGCAGAGATCATGATTAAAGGGGTATTGCATGATTTTTATCCAAATGCAGTGTCATCCAGCTGTGTATTCAGTGTGCGCATTCAATAAAATCTCAGGTGTTTGCAGTCTTAGAGCTGTAGATGGATAACAGACAGGTGCAGGGACGGAGCCGTGAATAGTACAGTACCAAAGTGTGGCATACCGTTTCCATGACGACAGTTTCCTCATTTCCGAGAACAAAAATGAGATACAGCACTTCAGCAAAATGCAGATGTGTGACGATATCATGAGTATGAGTCACACACGTCAGCCACAGTTTGTGGTTTTAGGTTTGATTAATCTTCTAGCTATCCTGTGCCCAGTGCTTAAACGTACGTGGGCTGTGTGTACATCATTCATATTGATAGGTGGGCTGTGTGTGTGTACATCATTCATATAGTGTTTGATAGGTGGGCTGTGTGTGTCAATTTCAATTTAACATCACTTTATAGAGCACCAAAGCATTGCACATGTCTCATGGCGTTTGTGTTAAACAATCAGAGAAGGCCCTTGAGTAACGGGCGAGGAAAAACTCCCTAGAATTGGAGATACATGTAGGAAGAAACCTTGAGCAGATTCACGAGTCAAGGGCCTGACCCATCTGCCTATGGTCAGTACAAAACAGTAAGGTCTGTTTACATGATAAATTAATAAGTTAGTTAGGTGTAGAGAAAAGAACATGGTGTTTAAAGCCTCCTGAGGTGTATGTTACAAAGAGGTGGTCACATATCCAGTATGATAATGCATAAATCGTATTTAGTGTCAGAAAGTTCAAATAGTCCAGTGTAGGAATGAATTGTCCAAGGGGATTAGGAGTTGTCATAGGGGAAGTAGTGGGTCGTCAGGCTGCGCGGGCCAGGAATCCGGGCAGGAGTGCAGCAATAGGCGATGATAGGGCAGTCGTAGGGATGGATCATCTCGTAGGAGATGAGTGAGATGAGGGCCAAACACAGCGATGGCTGATGACTGGTAATGGTATACTGGTAATGGTTTAACAGGTGGGTTGTGTGTATGTCAGTCATACAGCGTTTGACAGGTGGGCTGTGTGTATGTCAGTCTTATAGTGTTTGATAGGTGGGCCGCTTATGTATGAACACAGTTTGCTTTTATGTGACCACAGCCACAGTTATCTGAGTAATTCCGGTCCCTCAGAGGTTCTGGTTAACATAAAAAAAATACCCAAGAAAAGCTTCCTGTAGAAGGCACACACACACACACAACTACCACAACAGTGCTCTGTTTGTGTCCATCCTGCTTTCAGTTCCATAGAATGAGGGGACATTTTAAAATGTTTCACATGAAAGAGTGACGTAATGTACGACGGAGTATTAGGGCCACACATGAAGGAAAAAATATTTTTGCCATGACGAGATTAAACTCGCCATGTCGACATTAAACTCGACATTTCGAGAATAAAGTTGAAATATCATGTCGACTTTAAACTCAACATTTTGAGAATAAAGTTAGTTTGGAGAGAGAACGACCGCTCGGGACGATTGAAAGGGAGGACAAATTAAACATTCCAGTTTTCTTTGACTGCAACAATGATTAGACATAGGCCTATATCATGTGAACAAAACATAAAACATTAACCTCCGTTGCTCAACCAAATATTTTCCTGTAGGTCCTTATCACGGAGTTACAGGCGATAAATGCGATGGTCCAAGTAGCCTAAACGTCATTAGCAGTTTATTTATTTATTGTAGGCTTATTATTAAAGAGTGTTTTTCATCTAAAGGTTCAACTTCATGCTTATGCACTAGACTAGGCATACTAGGCGCTCTCCCCAATCCTAGAATTTCACATTGCTTGTTTGTAATGGATGCAAAACAGCCTATTGCTGAATGTCTAGGGACGAATGAAGCTGTCCTCCTCCCGACCACCCCATGTAGGCCTACTAGTAGACCTACACATAGTGCATAAATAAAGTATACATGCACACATATTCCCTCACGGGATCAAAATAGTATATATGCTTAGGCTATACCTGTGTTTATAGCCTCCTATGTTTATTGCAGGTGAGACATGGAAAAGCAGTTTTAGAGAAATTAGTTAACCTATGGAGAGTGACGGCCTGTGGTTCATGAAGGGCAGTTATTTGAATGTGCGGTGGCCTTACCCACGTAAAACAGAGTGAAATAGCATTTTGTATAGAAACATTATATCATTGGATACATGTATTATTCTAGCTATATAGCCTAAACGGCATAGTGCATGGTATTTCCAACCGCGAGATACAGCACTTCACGATGACGGCAATGAGTAGGCTAGTTAACAGACAAGATGCAATCTATCTGAATATCTGCAATCTAGCAATCTATCTGAAATAACACCTATTTGATTTGAAGCCCATTATTCATGTAGCCTAACATATTGTGTGTTAGTGTAGGCTAGCTTAAACTGTGTATGCTAAGTCGACATGTCGAGATTAAAGTAGATATGATATTTCAACTTTATTCTCGAAATGTTGAGTTTAATGTCGACATGGCGACTTTAAAGTCAACATGTCGAGTTTAATCTCGCCATGGCAAAAATATTTTTTTCTTCATGTGTGGCCCTAATACTCCGTCGTACGTAATGTCCCCAAACAAAGATCAATAATCACCAAATCTCTAAAATCCAAACATGATGGATGTTTTCTTACATTTAGCTTTTTCTTCTCCATAGACATCGATTATAATAATAACTCTAGAGTGGTAAGACTCCTCTTAGCTCTAAATAGTCACAGGCGTAAGCTATCATTTAACATGCTGTTAGTTTAGCTAGCATTACTGGTAGCTAACCTAGACTAAGTTAGACTTAGGGCCCGTCCCAATACCTCCCCTACCCCTAGATTTTTGCCCTAACCCTCGTTTTTGCGCGTGCACGTGTAGGGCTAGGGTGTCCCATTACTTTAGGGAGCAAGGGGAAGTGCTATTTTTCCCTTAATACCAACCCTCAAAATATAGCCAGGACCGATGCAGGCTTAAAACAAAGCGGGAGATGAAATTACCCAGGATATCGTGCAAGCTCAGCGAGCCGGCCAAATTTTTCATATATTTTCGCAAATAAGCATATTAAAATTTCGAAATATGTTGGAATATGTTAGTTTGATGCACATCTGATGGACTGTTAAGTTTTAAACACTAATGTTAGAAAATATCTCACGAAGCTATCTGACAATGTTCATGATATCTGCTGAGTGCTTTGAGAGAGTCTGCCCATCAAATAACGTTATATATCTGATCTGGGTAGTTTCGTCAATATTTAGGATCTGTGTTCTGATGTTCCTGAATGAAAATAGTAGCATGCTACTACCAGTAGACACGTCGGCGCTGCGCGTGACCTAGGTGATCACGTTCGCTACGCTAATTTGCATATAGTGGTGTCCCAATTCATAGGGAAAGATTTTCACCCCCACTTCCTTTGTCGAGGGGGCTTTAATGTTGAGGGCAATCAAAACCAAGTGGAAGTTTTAAGGGGTGAGAAATGGGACGGACTCATAATCATTCCCATTGTTGCTATAGCTTTGGTGTCGTTCATTCTGAAAAGCAACATAGATTTTTGCAATCAAGCTATAAAGTCATTGTGAATTTTGGAAATGGATAAAAGTAATTAGCAAACAATGTTAAGCTTCATGTGTACTCACCACGTCCGCTCCCCGCCCTTTTTTTCATCAACCAAACTCACATGCGTATGGCATACGGAAGTAGGCTACATGCCACTGGCACGTGTCACATGACACTTACAAATCTAACTCTCTCTCCCAGCTGATAGTCAACCGACTACATCAGCCATTGGAGTTCAGATTGATGAGTCTCCCAGCTGATAGTCAACTGACTGAACCAGCCACTGAGTCTGTAGTCTGAATGAGTTGATAGCAGTGTTAACGTTAAGGAGATAACTTTCAGTGGATGCCGTCCCTTAGGCAAAAACAAACAAAAAACTGACACAGAAGGGAAGAAACGCAACAAAAACAAAGAATGAGTTGATATATCTAGTTGAATAAAATATCCAAATCAAAACATATGTCAATTAAATTACGGAAATAGTAGAAAATAATCAAACAAAAATATTTTAAAAATGTGCCGCATCTGGCCTGCGTCCCCATTGATCATGCAAGGCTAACTCTCTTTTTTAGGTTATTGAGAATGATTATGACGAGAGGTGTCTGAAAGAAATTTGGTGATCATTGATGATCATTAATGTTTAAGGACATCAAGTCACATTAAGCCTTTTCCTTAGGCTTCAATGGGCATCAATTGAGAGGAAAACGCTTAACATAGCTGACATTCTTTGGACATATTTTGTAAAAAAATCAGAAAAGGTGATCAGTGATTAGTGACCTCTGTTTTAGAGACATCATGCCAAGGCTAACTCACATCTTTAGCCATCAATTAATGTACGATAACATCCAGAATCGTAGGGCTTTGGTTTTGATTTTTTGACAGGTGAGTGATTATGACGAGAGGTGTCTCAAAAAGAAATGAATGAAGAAAAGAATGGTGATGATTGGTCATTCTTTTGGGGCATTAAGTCACTTTAAGCTTTTTCACGTAAGCATTTTAGAATGTACCCGCAAAGACACATGTACGCACGCATGGACACGCACACACGTAGGTAGCACACACATACACACACGCACTGTATACACTGTATTTACAGTTAAAACAATAATTAAAACGTTCTAATCAACTGGAAATGTGAAAAACATGCTTGGACAATGACACATGGTTATCTTGCCCCCACGCAGTATGGAGGATGGTAAGATAAGCAAAACATTCCATAAGAACCACTGTTGGAGAGTTACAGAAAAAGGTGTTATCTTGGGGTCACCAAGTCCCCCAAAAAATCTTCAAAACTGACCTCCCTGCTAATAGATTATTTAGAGGGCATGCTATGTAAAAGGGTCCGTGTAACGCTTATCAGTTACATTTTCTATTCCAAAACTTAAAAACGGAAATTGGAAAATGTATTTCGATTTCCTAAAATTGTGTTTTTACGCGAGTAAGATTTTGGAGTCGTTTCTTTTTATTTTGAGCTTAATAGAAAATTGGATAATTGAAAAAATCGAAATTCGGAAAGGTTCTGTTCTGTATCTGCATGTGTCTCTAGGCTGCGGGCGAAGCCAACCCCCTACCAACCCTCGCCACTATTCCCTGATTTGTGGCTGCGTGCAGAAAACGCAGACGAGTCGTTGCGTGTCCGTGGGCTTTAACATGTTTGGTATCTCAGCTCATGTATGTACATTTTGGCAGGTAGTTGTAACAATGTAGTGGTTGTGGAATTCTGTGGTTGTGGAATCTACACGCTCGGTGGTTGTAACGCTGCATTAAAAATAAAAGTCCCCACGTTACGTAGCTGGTCCAGTCAACAGAAAAGCTTGATGCTGAACCCTCGAGCAGTTTAAGCCTTGCTGCTCAATACGCTCCAATATGTGTGAGCCGAGCAGTACTAAATTAATTCATGATTTTCTCTGAACTAAGGTTGTTTGTCCTAGGCTACTGATGTTGTCACTCTGCTCTGCTTGTGAAGCTGACCCTAGGAGGATTCAATAGCGTGGACTCTTCTCAGCAACAGTTGCAACAATAATTCTGCATTACAATTGTCTTTACAACAAGCAGAGGGGCATGACCACTGTAATTACAGAATTAATGTTACTATTGTTGTTGAGAAATGTAGACACTATGTGTTGTGGGACAGTTACACTTGAGCCTTATGTACCTAGTTTCCCCCTGCATTTCATTTATATTCAACTCTGTAAGTTGGAGCTGAACTTTATCATTAAACTGCTGATGATCATGCAGTTTTGTGTAGCCTACATCAGCGGTCCCCAACCACCGGGCCGTGGGACATTCCTAACCGGGCCGTAGCCTACGACATGAGTTAAAAAAAAATGCATGCAAACTAAACTCTATTTAATTCACAATAATGTCACGTTTTTACATGGCATAGGCCTATATGCAGTTGTTTGATTGCACGCATGTTTGCATTTTGCAAGGTCTTATTTCTTACGTCTGTCTGTCCCACCTTCAACACTTTACATATTGCCTTCAGCGCTGCGCAGCCTCAGGTCAGCTCACTTCACTTGATCAGTTCTTGGCGAATGGTAGTGTCACACAAAGTTAGCTAAACTGCTAGAATGAGCAACAAAAAACAAGCATCTTTAGCAGGTCACTGGTTAGAGTGTTCGAGAGCCGCTGCAGAGATTTCTTACAGAAAAAAAGTCACCGCTGCACATTTTAGTGATGAGGACTGGGTGCCAAAACTTGCTTACCTGTGTGGCATATTCGGGTTGCTTAATTACCTCAACCTGTCACTCCAGGGGAGAATGACAATTGTCTTTAAACTGGCAGATAAAGTCGCTGCATTTAAAGCCAAGCTTGATTTGTGGGGACGAATGGGGATGGGGTGTATTTGATATGTTCCAAACAGTAGTGGGGGTTTTGGGAGAGACTGAGGCAGGGCCCTTTCTCTCGCAGCTGGTGCGCGATCACCTTGTTGCGCTTTCAAATGAGTTTGAGCGTTAGGCTACTTCCCATCCTCCAAAGATCCATGGAAAACCAATGAGTGGGTCCGCAACCCATTTGTCAATATCCCGAATAGTCATAACTTGTCAGCGCAGGAGGAAGAGCAGTTGATCGAAATTGCAAATGACGGTGGTCTTAAGAGTGTGTATGAGGAAACCTCTCTGGCGGGTTTTTGGATCAAAACCAAAGCAGAATATCCCGAGATAGCCGTAAAAGCGCTGAAAACGTTGCTACCATTTCCCACCACGTATCTATGCGAGGCCGGGTTTTCTGCAATGACTGCAACTAAGACCAAATTGCGCAATCGACTGAACATTTCAAACACACTGAGGGTGTCACTGTCTTCCATCACCCCCTGATGGAACCTTCTTGTTGCAGGGAAACAAGCACAAGGCTCCCACTGATTATATTCGTAATGCACGTTTAGTTCCATTTGTTCCCATATTTTGTTAAGCATGTTCACACTTGATAGATGTAGCTTCAAGTTGTTCAATTTTCATAGATCATATTGTTCAATTTTCACTTCTTCAAGTTCACGTTTTTCACATTTTTAAGAGTTTGTTACCTTCACTGTTAACTGGAGCTAGTTCTTTTGAAGTAATTCATGCACAACACATTTGGCACATGGAACCCATGAACCTATGTGTGACAGTGTGATGTTTGTGCAGGGAGCATAAACATCACACATGTTTTGAAACCTACTACTTAAAACTAAAACTAAAAATATTTAGGTAAATGCAGTACATTGTCACTTGTGTTTCAATACAGTGTCAAACAAAGCTGTGGGAAATTAATAGGACTGTGTGGAACATTATTGCATTAAAACCTCAAAAGTATTAAGTTATGGACAGCAGTTTGCAGAGGGAAAAAAAACAGTGCTGCCCTTTTAAGAACAGTAATAGGTCGCATATTGTTGCCCCCCCCCCCCCACACACACACACAAATATTTAGGTAAATATATTACTTACACCAAGTGTTTCAATACAGCGTCAAACAAAGCTGTGAGACATTAACAGGACTGTGTGGAACATTGTTGCATTAAAACCCTCACAATTCTCTTGCAAACAGATGTGACATAGTTCATGGAAAGTTTAAAGGTAATTCCTACTGAGTCTGTTTGTAATATCAAGAGGGGTATTCCAGAAAGGAGGTTTAACAAACACTGAGATAAAACTTAACCTCTGGGTTGTCTGAACCTGTGGCGACTAAACCCGAGCTGTTGGTTCCAAAACACCGGTACCAGTTAGTTCAATCAACCCTGTGTTAGATAACCTAGAGTTGAGCGCGTTCACGGCGAACTTATAAAGGCATCATCTATTGAGAGTCGAAACCATGAGTGAAAACGGCGAAACAAAGAGCACCGTATTTTTCAGAGGCGGAGTAGTCGAGGAGAGAACTGTAATAATAAAAAAAACAATACTTAAGCTCCTGCGTCCGAGACCTTGCTTGGCAGAGAATAGCCTAACTGACCGTGTAAATGCGTACGTTTAGGATAGCCTATTTAATGTCAAAGCACAATTAAATAATTCACTGGACATCACGTATTGTATTGACTGCTTTGAATTATGCTTTCTTAAACTAGCCTATCTTGTCACAGATTGAGTGGGCCATAGAATTCTTTGAGAATCCCAAATGTAATTTTCTATTTTAACGAGGATTCTGCAGCTGTGGGCCAAGTTAAACTTTTGTGCTCATCATCGGAAGGGTGAATGTCGGAAGGCATGAGCCTATTGGACACATTTCGGTGCACATTTGGAAAATTGAATAAGTGATGCTGACCTGCCAGTTGGTGAAACTACACTTTATTGATCCCCGTGGGTTTGTGTCCAGGAAAACTAATGAAGTTGCGCAGGAACTGCTTTAGCGCAAGGCAAACTTTACGCACCGACCGACAGCTTGCTGATATGCTCTGTGTCTCCAACACTACAAAAACTCCCAGTCGGAGAGCGTGTGTAGCCTATTAAAAAAATATTTATCCCAAATGCCATTAGCATTCTTAACCAAACTTAGTGACAACATGCATACCCGGCTGAACTGTACAGCTATATTTAAACTTATTTATTAATTTTCTATAGGCTGTTTCCCCTTTTTTGTACTGTACTTGTTTTAATTATATCTTCAATGTGTCAGATGTTGTTTGTCCATCTGTCTGGTGAGCCAAAGACGTAGGCTAGCTAGCCTACATTAAAGATGTATTTTATTCTATTCTAATCCACCATGCGTAATGTAGGGATGGAGAATGCTTTTTAAGTAGCCTACTGTATATTTAGGATTCAGCTGAAAAACTTGAGCGCTTTTGAAAATCTCGTTTGGAAAAGAATGGATAGGCTATCATGTGATGTCGTGGTCTTATCGTCCTCTCACGGTGAATTGCACGGATGAATATTGCATGATTTTGTGCTTCTTTGTCAATCGGACCTTCGTCAAAATGAAACGCCATTGTGTGACAAGTGTAAAAATAGCGGCCTGGTTGAACATGAACTGAAATAATTGAACATAACCTGCACAAAACCTACCCCCTACCAGGTTAAGTTCAGAGCCTATGTTACCATAGTTACTTACATAGCCTGATCATTTTTGAGCTTTCTGGAACTGAAATCCCAGGTTTACCGTTTACTCTGGGTTAACATACCCAGTTAAGCCAGTAAACCTGCTTTCTGGAATACCCCACAGGGCCTGTGTGAAAAAAACATTGTCCCCCATGACTGTGCTGTAGAAGATGTCTTCAAAGCTGGGATAAGCTGTTGAAAAGTGAATGTACCGCAGCTGCTGTAAATCTGCACTCCCATAGAGGTCATGCCCAAAATCTGTGGGTTGGGTCAGGTGCTCGCCTTCAGCGATGTAATGTACTGCCACAACTTCAGCAGGTGGAAGTAGCTCCAGAGGTTCTCTGGATGTTCGCAGGTTGTTCGCAAACAGGACATCAGGAACACCTTTCCGTGGTATAGTATGGGCATTCCAAGCTGGAATAAAGGTACCCAAGCCTGCTCTGCAGCAGCTCTGTGTGAAAGTGGACACACAGAACTTGGTACACACATCATCCATATCCAACAAGAGGTTGTTGGCCATCTCACAGAGAGCATTCTTAATTGGATAATTAACTCTTGCATTTATCTCCACCCACTTTCTTTCAGCAGTATGGTTTTGTCTGGATAGACTTTGTATGTATGGGGGCCTGTTGGTGTTTGTGCGGTATGCTTGGAGGTTGTCTTGTTGGTACAGGCAAAGGTAGAATTCCCATTCCATAGTTGAATCTGGTCAAAAAGGCCATACTTCAGACAAACATCTCTGAAGACCTCATCATAAATGGTCAAATTCTTCTTGATAGGCATGACTGCAAACCCCAAGATCTTTCCACTGAAACCATCTGATGCCACAACTTAAGTCACTCCAAATTCAATCAGCTTCTCATTTTGATCCATGCGTATTTTGTGTCCTGCATACTCTGCATAGTACAGATGAGGATTGGTCAACCTGGCAGTGCCCTCTCTTTTCATGTGAGTGTAGACAGGTGTCATTGTTGCAAGCGCTTGCCTAACACTTCGCTCTCCAAGCTTAAACCCAGCAGCTCTCAACATACCAGTCATTACTTTCTTTCCACAATATGGTCCAGTTTTGCATACAGATGATGCCACAATAGCATTGACACTGTCTTTTCCCAGAACAGAGTAATGGTGTCTGTGGATATTACACTGCAGACAAAATTTGTATATGAAGGATAGACTTGCTCCTCTTGTGACTCCATACTGGTTCTGTAGGACTTCCCTCACTTGATTGCAGGTATAACCACAGTTGGTGGCGGTGGCACTGGCTCAGGAGGTAGAGGAGTCATCCAGGAACCACAAGGTTGTAGCTTTGAGCCCAGCGCCCCCTGACAAAACACTTGACCCCAAGACTGCTCCTGATGCGCCAGTTGGCGCCTGCATGGCAGCCTACGCCATTGGTGTAATATAACTGTAGTATATAAACAAGCAATATACTGTACGTAAATGCAATTTATTAGTAAACAGTACACAAAAAGTTATTTGTTTACTTTGCTGAATTCATTTCACCCTTTATCTTTACCACCATGCTTCAAAGAAGGGATGGTGTGTTTGTGGTGATGTGCAGTATTTGGTATCTGTCAAACATACACTGCCATTTGCCCCCAGCCGAGCCGTTTCGATTCCCGCATTCGTACAGCATGATGCTGCCACCACCATGCTTCAAAGAAGGGATGGTGTGTTTGTGGTGATGTGCAGTATTTGGTATCTGTCAAACATGCACTGCCATTTGCCCCCAGCCGAGCCGGTTCGATTCCCGCCCCGTGGTCCTTTCCGGATCCCACCCAACTCTCTCTCCCACTCGCTTCCTGTCATTCTCCACTGTCCTGTCTCATTAAAGGCATAAAAAGGCCAAAAAATATACTTAAAAAAACCCACTGCCGTTCAAAAGTTTGAGGTCACTTAGAAATGTCCATTCCAATCCATTATAGATAGAATACCAGCTGAGATCAAATTAGTAAACAGAATGTGCCTCTGGAACATCGGTTGAATGGTTGCTGATAATGGACATCTGTATATTGCATTAAAGATCAGCCATTTCTTTCTACAACAGTAATTTACAACATGACTCCAAACTTAGTGTAGTAGTGTAATGTAGTATCTAGTTTGATGACCATCTGCTAGCTGCCTATCTCCGGAATATACTGTAAAAAAATGCGATCTCTGTGGACAGCCCAGGCTCCAAAAACGTGGCCAACCTTAACAAACTGTTCCAGCAAATCACTGTGTCCGGCCACCTACAGGCCACTTGGTGTATAGTAACATAAAATAATTTGAAAAAAAAAAAAAAAAAAAAACACACACACAAAAAAACTAACTTAGGGACTGTTCGTTATTTATTTAAGGGGCCACCAGAGGAGTTTTGGGAGCGTTAGTCAAAAAAGACGTGACCCTCCCTCGCCAGCAAGAAATTTTTCTATGACCCTCCAAAGTGATTGAGAAAAATCGCATGACCCTCCCCAACAATTTATTGATGCCTACTGGGTCAATTAGGGAGCTTTCTACCACTACATCCTTGAAATGCCTTGGAAAGGCTGTCGTTTGCACAATTTCACAAATAATCACCGGGACCAGAGAATGTCTAATAAGGGCTCTGCCGGGACCGGAACATACCTGTCAACTTCTTCCGGGTTTATCACATATTTGAACTTCTTTTCCGCTGTAGGGGGAGCTGCAGGGCCATCGCGAACTTGACAGGTGCGAGGCCCTTTTCACTTACGTGCATGAAATCATAGCCTACTACACGTAGCCTACCTGTCGGTGCATTTTAATAGTAGGCTAGGCTACACCAGCTTGTCTAAGAGGGGGAATTGTATAGCCTATAACATTAGCTGAGTCACATAGGCTATTTGGCCATAAGCCGTTTATCATAGGCTAGGCCTACATCACGAAACCAAACTAGTGTAACAAAGCACTTTAACAGGGGGAATTAATTGGGCCTGAATCATTGTGCTGAACGCTATTTGTCAATGAGCAGAAACACACTCGACATTCAAACTATTGATAAGATGTGCACTATGGAAACTGGTCTGTAGGCTAACATTGGACAAATAAATGACATTGACTCGCCATATCCTGATCCCAACATTTTCTTGCTTGCTTTGCTGCAAACTCAGCCATGAAATCATAGGCCAGCTTGCAGGTAGCCTATAGCCTAACGTCTTTTTGAATTCATAGAAAGGCGAGCCCACTAGTCTCTCCTGTGACATGGAGGTGGGCAAATAGTTTTTCATAGCCTGTTAAACTTCGAAAAGCTTCGTTCACCCAATGCCAGTCACTGATCGCAATTTAACAATTCGGGAAGATTCATCTTTTTAAGTTTTAAGTGCAGTAGCCTAGGCCTATCTGTCCCCTTTTGAATTATATCTCGAGCCTATTATGAGGTAGCCTACAGCGCGTTATGTCCTGGGATTCAACGTGCTCCAAAAGAAAAAAAAACTTCGGGATAGATTTTTATAGATGGTTATGAGGAGCAATATGAGAAAGGAATTTGATGATCATTGATCGTTGTTTTGGGACGTTAAGCCTTCCATATGTGTTAGTGAAGAAGATTGAAGAAACATGCTGTCACGTCAGGTAACCTAAAGATTCTTAGTGATTATGACTTATGAGGAACAATATGAGAGAAATTTGGTGATCACTGATTGTTGTTTTATTTGTTTTTGTTAAGCTTAGGCTACAATAGGCGTTAATAAAAAAAATAAACGCTTAATGTCATCTTTGGCCAGGTGCCAGACCCATCAGACGCGAGGCCATGGGCGACGGCCCAAATATTGCTGTTTTCATGGATAAAAAAGTTGAGTGACCCTCCCTCCTAAAATAAAAAAAATGGGTGACCCTCCCCTCAACAAAGAATAAAAAGACATGACCCTCCCCTATTTTCCTCCAGTGGTCCTTTCCATAAATACCGAACGGTCCCTTACATGCAGGCACACACACTCAATAAACACACACAGAAGCATGCATATACACAAAACAACCGCACACTCTGCAGACACTCAATTACAAACACAACAAAAAGGAACAAAGGAACACAATTTGACAAACGTGACTTATTTTTGTGGAAAAACTGTGCTGGACAGGGCGGCGGTCATATTTTGTACCGCTCTGCAGTACATCTAGTTACCAATGATTTTAGTGTTATGGTCAGTGAGGATAGGAGCAGGCTTCACTCAATTTGTCTATTTTTAAACTTTAAGAGTGCTGGCCTGGATAGTTATACATAAAGGAAATTAGGAGAGAGGCCGCACTATGCATATATACTCTTTTATTTGCACATACGCGTTTCGGCGTGTGCCTTCAGAAGTAGCCTCACAATGTAATCACGAATGACAGAATTCCCAGCAGGCCTTGTTCCTTAGTAAAAATAGACAATAAACTAAATGTACCGCAGAGCGGTACAAAATATGATCGCCGCCCAGTCCAGCACATTTTTTCCACAAAAATAAGTCACACTGAAAGGCATATATGATTCTAACTGACTCACTGAATTGCATTATGCACACTCAATTCTCACTGGTATCTGCTAGACAACAAGTACCAAAGTTCATAGATTTCATAGATTTCATCAGGGCTACAGATCAAAACGAAAAATGATGGTTCTATGCTATCCATGTGGGGCTACATGCCCACCAAGTCTTTCAGTGTCCTGGGAATCCTTGACGGAAAATTGGCCATGCGAAAAAGAAAAAAAAATCTGACTAAAGCTTCGCTGCGCGGCGGTCATAATGAAGACATTTAATAAGTTGCGGGTATTTTTTGTATTTCTAACTTATATTGTAGCCTATGTTGTAACATCTGAACGTAAACACAATGTAAAAAATAAGGTCACCATGACTAATAGTTATAGGGCACCTGAGTGGTATAAATAGCTGTCAATCCCATTCAAAAGAATATACTGTAGTGTAAGAAAAAAATAACATCCGAGAGATGCTGACGTGATAGCAGCTTATTTACAATATTGCGCAATGAGCCCGAGTACTGATGGGAGGGGGCCCATATCGGGAGTGTGGAAGTGGGCCTCCCTTCGCGCCTGGGCCTTCGCGCCTGGGCACCGCACCGGCTGCACTGTCGGTAGCTACGCCCCTGCTCTACAGCCAGTGCACAAAAAATTAAGCAGCACTCCAAAGTTTTCTTTAACCTCACTCAGAGACTTAAATCTATCTTTCAACAACTGAATGCAACAGTCCACAGAACGCAATCGTTTCTCTTTCAGCACTGCTTCTGTGATCATCAGCTCACAAATTTCTTTTGCAGATGTGCATCACAGAAGCCTGTTTTTCGGTAACTGATGAGTTTGCCTTTGTTCTTTTGTACAAGGTTAACAGCTACTTCAAGCTGCATGTTGGTTGACTGTAGAAGCTTGCTAGTGATGCTAATTTTAGACAAAATGTCAAACAGACAACACAACAAATCTGAAATCTAAATGAACCTATTTTTTCTGCAAGGGAGTTGGCTTCAACTTCCACTACAGGGTCAGTAACTTGATTTCTAACTTCTAGCAGGGCTTCCCTCAGCTTATCTGCCTGGTAGCGCAAAGCTTCAATACTTTTAATCCGGCTTTCCCAGCGCGTCTCACTCCAGGACTTGAGAGTGAGGTCAACAAACTTCTGTAAGATGGCCCACCTTTGAGTGGACCCAGCGAACAAATTGTACACCTTCTCCACTTTTCCAAAAAACAAGAAGCATCTTTTAATGCTTTAGCCGCATCTGAGTCAGATTTCAGGTACAGTATGAGCACTGCAAGGCACATAAAAAGCTCTTGGATTTTTTAAACCAATAGCCTAGCCTGCACATCTTTGTTTTTTTCCCTTCATATTATCCCCACTGACAATCCTGAAAAGGGATTTTAAATTCTTCAAGCCTGTTAAGGATTAGATTGGACAAACCCAGGCCAGTGGATTTGGGAGCTATCAGAAATCCTAAAAAGTGCTCTTTTATTTCTGGTGTTTTGCCCAGAGTGACTACTGTATGCGCACAACAGCACAACAACGACATTTGTTCACGGTGACTAACATCTGGTGTACAGTCTAAAATAATTGAATAATATTTGCAGTCCTTGATTTCTGCCACAATTACTTCCATTATTTTGTCACTGATACACTCTATCAGCTCATCCTGGATAGTCTTACCCAGGTACAAGTTGTACTGCATTCCACAATCAATTTGTGTGATATGGTCTTTTAACACCAGGTCATGTTTTGCCATCAGTTCCACCTCTTTAAGGAAGTGCCCATTGTTGGCAGGATGCAAAGTATCGTCAGACTCCCTTAGTGCAAGATTCCTCTCTGTCAAAGACTGAATGATGCTAATCAAACGGCTGAGAACATCTCTGCCTCCAAAAGGGCCACTTCTGTTGCATCAATAGTCTTCTGCTTAGAAAGATGGAGGGCACTTCACATCTTTCCACTTCACCATGTATCACAATGATCTGGACTGTCCTCATGCTGTTTCAGCAAAGCACCTACATTTACCCAATCACGCTGTCCCCCTCTGTTGACAGTTTTGTGGACTTTCTTAAGAATAATTTGCAACAGAAGCAGTAAACCGCTTTCCTTTGGGGAAGGTGAAGGTGTCACTTATTGGCACTGGCCCTCTTCTTACCAGATCAGTTCTTTCTGAGTTGGACAGGAACACTGACCGTTCAACTGGGTCAATTGGAGGAGCTGTTGATCTATCTTGATAGCTGGAGCTTGTTGAGGGAGTGGATGGGAAATCTATAGCAGTGGGTGCAGATAAGGACCTGTAGAGACTTTAGATAAAAAAAAATAGAATTATAACATAACACAGGATTTTTTACAGTAAAGTCAGGTCTACTGTAAAAAAAAAGAAAGGTCTATCACTACATTAGATGATAATAATGTGTGGATACTATACTAAATGGATTTAGTATAGTATAGTATAGTATATATACTCTTTTGATCCTGTGAGGGAAATTTGGTCTCTGCATTTATCCAAATCCGTGAATTAGTGAAACACACACAGCACACAGTGAACACACAGTGAGGTGAAGCACACACTAATCCCGGCGCAGTGAGCTGCCTGCTTGAACGGCGGCGCTCGGGAAGCAGTGAGGGGTTAGGTGCCTTGCTCAAGGGCACTTCAGCTGCGGCCTACTGGCCGGGGCTCCAACATAAGAAGTTATAATGCAACGGTCATTTTTGCCAGGAACACAAAACTAGTGAACATAAAAACTAACACAACAGGAGGGTTAACAGGCTAAGTAACCATTTGACATTAAGAAAAACCTCACCTGCTGTATCATCAGCTGTGGAGTCACTGACACTTGATGCAACATCAGGGACAGGTAAAGTTGCTTTTGCTCCAAAATATTTTAACAGTGCACCTGGAAATAAATAACATTGCTTAAGTGCATAGTTGATCGAGCAGAATGAGCTTATTTTGCCATCATTACTTACGCTCACCAACAAGCAATTCCACACGTAACAATTCATATTCTATTGGCAAACGAGGTATAATTGCAGTATGGTGAACACTTAACATGGTGATCTATAGCAGCCTAAATATGAGGGTAGCACCGCTACATCACTCGCCACCATATTACAGAAGACTCCCCACCCTACATGGTATATTTTCTCATAAAGACCAATACCATCTCTCACCAAAGACCTTAGAGCAGAGCGCATGTATTGCTCCATCTTTGCCTTTTGCCTAGCCGCTATGTTATCCAACCGATATCTCATGGATTAAGACTCTGCACGTAGTCGCTATCTGACTTACCACTATGTCACATTATAAAACAGTAATAAACTATCAATGCTTTCAGGTGAGAAATCAGAAACAATCCCTCTGTGGTAAATTTGCCTTGTTAACGTTAGTGCTAATATCCCCTCAGTCAGCTAGCTAACTTTAGTTTAACGTTACAACCAGGGCTGCCAACTTTTCAAAAAACCCTGGAGTGAGATTTGGTGGGGCCAACCAAAATTTTGCTGCGGAAAATTTTGTTTGGCTCATTCAGCATTATACCGTACAGTAAAAAAAACGTACATCAGTGGTTCTCAGGTGTAGGGACCAGGCATGGACGGATTATGAACTTTCGGGCCCATGGGCCCAGATGTATTAAGGGCTCCCCACTAATTGTCGCATATGTGGAGGGGGGGTTTGGGGGTACTCCCCCAGAATTTTTTTAATTTGTTTAATGTGATTTCCTGTATTCTGGTGCATTTTGGGCAATACTAAATTCAATCAGATTCATACATCCTGATGTGTTGATATTGAGGCAATGATTCCATGCAAAGGCTTGGGCTTCAGGGGTCCCCTGACACCTTGGGCCCCTGGGCCTGGGCCCAGAAGGCCCGTGCAGTAATCCATCCCTGGGACCAGGGTCCCAGAGTTTAATTAGCATTGGTATCAAAGGGATCTACTACTAGGACCATGGGCGTCGGAGGCATTTTGAAAGTGGGTGGGACATTTCAGTGGGGGGTATGGGGGTCCTCCCCCAGACATTTTTTTTTGGATTTTTTTTTTTTTTTTGCAATTTCCTGAATTCTGGTACATTTTAACAGGTTATTTAGATACTTCTATATAACAAAATAAAGCCAACCTACGAAATTAATAAAAAGTAAATCATGCATAATTTAAAAATAACTCAATATATAGGTTACTTGGCTATTCGATAAGGTTTCCATTACAGCACCACGGACGTTCAATGAAGGCATGAAAGCATTCCATGAAATTATGCAGAAGCCTACATGCTATTCCTTTTTCAGGATGTACCCATATCTGCATGATGTGAATGTTTGATTATGGCTTATGTCAGGCTTTATATCAATATTTGTGTCTCGTTATTTGATTTTCTTCATATTTTTGCATTAATGTCACTAGGAAGCATGCCAATATAAATATATGCATGTATCTGTAATGGGATTGGCTGGAACCTAAGAACCATGATAGTGATAATCTATGGCTGAGCAATTTACAAAAATGTATGTAGGCCTACTGACAAATAGTTTACATTAGAATACATTATAATTTCGCCCCAATGAGGCTATGTAGAAATGTGTTGCAATTTCAAAACAGGATTACTCAGGAACCACTTATTGCACAGAGGCATGCTTTATATCCTCGTAGCCTATTCGGTACGGTTTGCTGTTTATTGTGATATTGGGTTTGCCACGTGTTGTGTGAAGGGTTAGTGAAATATTAAACCAAGAGTAATGGGTGTGCACTGTGTGCAAAATGCAAATATGATTAGCCTAAATTGCACTCGCGAACCATTTATCACAGCAACTTGGCTCTAGGCTAATATCGTTGGAAAGCTTAGATTCCGCACGTTCACGATGTGTGATATCATATGTATAGGTTTAGTTTAGTTGAACCTCATCTGCCAGGTATTTGACCTACCAGGTTCACACTTCAGCGTGAAAAATACTCAATAATAGGCCTACTCAAAGCATACCTGAAGCCGGGGAAATGCGGGGGGAATGCGCCAAGGATGGCTTCTGAAGCATCGCAAATGAGATAAAATTTAGAAAATTCCACAGACAGGGGGTGCTCTTGAACCCTCTCACCGTCTCTGACAACAGGATAGATAGGCTAAAATCATTTTTCAGGCGTCTGACCGACCGGGTTGACACTTCAGCGTGAGAAATCGGGGGTGTGGCGTGTGAGTGTGTGAAACTAATCAAATGCGTGTGTCTCACGGCCAATGCGTGAGAGTTGGCACCTATGGTTACAACATAAGCCCACCTAAAGCTAGTACATAGGGTACATGCTTGACTTAACATCCTAAACACTCCCAGTATCCTTGACATCTAAAATACACCTAGATAAATGTATATTGATGGAAGACATTTTACTGTTGACTGCCGGGATTTAGCTCTGGTGATGACTTATATAAGATCATGACAGCTAGCTAGCTAACAAACTGCTATCATAGTTATAGCTGCTACCTCAAGTGAACACAAAACATACTGTAAATAATCGTGCAAACATACCTTTATCTTGCTCTTTTTTCTCCTCCTCTGTCCTTTTCTTTTTTCTCTTTTCGGCACCAAAGGGATACGTTCTTTTTTGTGACATGATGCCGCAGCCTTACTGTCTCTTCCAACTTCTGACTTCTGCAGCGTACTGTCTCTATCATCTATGCGGTCTATGCGCACGAATTGTCTATGCGAGGTGTCTAGCAGACATGTGGGACTCGAGTCACATGACTTGACTCGAATCACATTTTTAAGACTTGAGACTTGCTTGGTCAACATGTATAAAAGACTTGACTTGACTTTGACTTGCTATTCATGACTTGAGAGACTTGACTTAGACTTGAGACAAATGACTTGAAATGACTTGACTTTTTTATTTTTTCATAGATATTAAGGAGTTAAACTTTACGATTTTAGAAAATGTGCTTATAGGTGCTATTGCATGCGTCACGTAAGCGAACCTGTCATTGTTACCAAGTGAAGTGACAGACCAACAGCAAGTGCCAGATCAAATGAGATAGACTGAGGTAGGCTAACTTGCGCTCTACAAAACATAATAATTCTTGGCTACACAGATGATTTATCTGACAGCTCAAAGGAGAAATGAACAGCAGTCTACAAGTGCGCAAATTAGCGACATAACCACCAATTTTCATCCGTCAGAAGTTAGTCGTGTTAGAAACCTAATGTCAGATTTAAGGCAGGTTAAGTTAAGAGTTGGCTTTGAATTTGTTATGCTTTTTAGTTAACAACGAAATGTTGCCAATATAACCTAAAGTAAGCGCCTCTCTTTCTCCCTCCCTCTTAAACACGTCCCTGTTCCATACGTTAGGCTACAGCCTAGTAGTAACAACAGTCAGTAGCTAACTGCCAGCAATCAGCATAGAAAAGTACCTTACTTCACATGTTAGGCTTATGTATAATATGATACAGCATTGACGTCCTAAACCCTACTAAAACCCATTGCGCCATCGCGCTTGTCAAAGTTTGGCAGTGACGTCGGCGGCAGCGTTTGATTCATCGATTAGTTCACTTTTTCAACATTATTGGGTCCCTGGAGATGACATGTATAACTTGAACTCTTTGAATATATTTTCATGATTTGATGTAGATTACCTAATATTTGAGGCGTATTGAAACAATAATAGGCTATTTTATAATAGGTCTACTTGAAATACATTTATTTTTATTCGTATATTTCATCTTATTCTATAAACCGTTGTATGTGGCTTGAATGAATGCAATGTCTATTTGTTTGTTACAAATAAAACTCCAGCAGTTCATAACTAGCCTACTAGCTTATTTTAAAATGAAAACGTGGGTAAATCATCATGAATTTGTATGATTTGGCTATGACTTGCTTGACCTTGCTCTTTGACTTGACTTGCTTCACCCAAGTTATGACTTGACTTGACTTGCTTGACCGTCACAAAAAATGACTTGGACTTGCTTGAGACTTGAAGGTTAAGACTTGAGACTTGCTTGTGACTTGCATATGTGAGTTACTCCCACCTCTGGTCTAGTTTGTGCGCATGACTCATGCTGGCAGACACAGCAGCAGTTGTAGGCAGGTATATTGATCATGAAATCAGAATTTTCTTGTCTGGAACTATTCATTTATTCATTCATTTATGTCACTTGTTTAAGGTATTTAATATGTAGAAATGTTAGGCTACAGGTTATATTGTTGTTGTTAAAAATACAACAACAATATAAACATTGTATACTGTATAGGCCTACCCACAATACTGTTATAAGAATGCCTCCATCCCCAGATTAATTAGACTCATTTTCTCCAGGGATAGTGTACGAAGGCCCTTCTCTGCCGATTAATTTGGGGGTACCAACACACAAGTAAGGATTCTAGTGTGAAATTCGGTCAGAGGCTATAGTGCTGACCGGGATCACTATGCTCATCTGAAAATAAAACACCTTACCTACACAGGGTTCAGGGTGTGCTTTTAGCTGTCTAATTCCAGACTACTAATAAAATCAGTGATCCATCATAATACAATACAATGGTCAATTCTTCTGGTAGCATGCCACTTCCAATTGATTAGCCTCTACGGTGGCAAAAACCTAATCCGTTCTTTGTGGCACAACATAATCTTCTAAAGAAACGCAAGAAGGCTATGCGGGTCAGAGCTTAACAATTTATTTGTCAGGTGCAAGTTACTCATCCAACACATTTTAGAAGTAAACTGTGTTCCAGCAATCATTGTACCTCGTCTGATTGGACGATCATGTGATTGCTGTGTTGCGGACATCCTCTGGTTGGACGACCATGTGATTGCTGTGTTGCAGACCTCGTCAGATTGGACGATCATGTGATTGTTGTGTTGCAGGTGATGTTGCGGCTCTGCTGCTCCTGATGGCGGTGTGTCTGAGTGGATCCTCGGAGGTTCTGACGGAGATGAAAGATATAGAGTGCTACTCTAACGTCAGCCTGCCTTGTGAGGCAGGGTATCTCGGCCCGAAGTTCTGCTCGCTCACCTGGTACAAGGTACCACCTCTCACTCCTGCTTCTGTAAGTGCTTCCTGGCTGAGGCCTTGCCTCTCTCACCAATGCACCAGGTGTTCCAAGCCCTCATCTCATCCCCACTCTGTATCAGGAGGACAGGTCATCTCAGCTGGGCCTCTGTTTCAGCAGGACCTGTGTGTTTGAGTGGCCATCACTAATTCTGAAAGGCTCCCTGAACCTGATTTCCTCAGGATGACCCAAGGGAAGGTCTTTCCTTTTTGAATAGGATTTCCTAAAGGTCTCTCCTCTTTAAACCTGATTTCCTTAAGAAGGTCTCTTCAGACTTAAATCACTTAGAAAGGTCTCTCATCTTTGAACCTAATTTCCTCAGGGAGTAGGTTTCAGAACCATGAGATCGTGACGGTGCATGCTTTGGCCCGTTTAATTTTTAGCCACATCTCTGGAGCATTTCAAAGACCTCTGTCCAAGCAGCTGCTCTGTGGTCACATCTACAGTCTACAAACCTAGCAAGTAGCAACAGTTATGAAGACGGGGTTAGGAAGACTATGTTCCCTAACTACCTGTATTCTAAAGCAAACAGACAAACAAACAAAATTCCACATATGTGACCGTTTGAAAATTATATAAGCTTCTTTGTTTTAACTTGCATACATTAGTATTTTGGGGTTACATAGCACATAATAAGAGGTTTCAGAGTCTCATACTGCCTTCACGCCATAAACTCGGAGAACCCAACTTAAAAAATCCCAGCCTCTGGAAAAAAGTGTGTTCATGACATTAGCTTAAAAAACAAATACAGGATACGCATAAATAAGTTATTAGAGTTGCTTAGCCTACTATGATTCTGTCTTCACACATAACAAAAACTAGATCACAACATTTAACAAGAAGCCTGTTTCCCTTGCGCTTGTGGGGGTTCTGTAATGATGTGAGAGGTTTCAGTGCCGTTCTTTCTGCTGTGGTATTGTGATGATTTGAGGTTCTAGTGATGTTTTGTGTCCTGTTTTCCTTTGAGTTGCAGAACCGGACGGGTGTCCTGAGGTGGATATGGAATGACACTAAGCGGGGTGATTATTGGAGAATGGGGAATGTAACCTGTCAGGCTGCTCTCGGACCAGAGGGGCAGCTGATCCTGCCCCGCGTAACACTCAACGACACAGGCACTTACAAGTGCTTCCTGAGGGCAAATCTCGGGGAGCAGAACCTCGAGTCGTCCGTCTATCTCTCTGTGAATGGTAGGTATAGCAGTATCCCTCTTCCTTAGGGGTCAAATTGAACTTTTTGGCCAACTAGCCAAAGTAGCAGGTTGATGAAAAAAATTACCGGCCATACATATTTTTCACCGGCCAAAACTAAATAATGATTTTCATAACAGAAAATCACATAACATGCAGAAGTTTGCAAGTTCCGCTGCAGGTTCCATTGAAATGAACGGGCCTTCCAAATGTTCGGAAGTCTAATCATTTTGTAGCCTATAATCAGACAGTGTTGAAGCGCAGTGAATGAATTAGGTTGCTCTATCTTGGTCAGTAATCAAGGATCTTTGTTTTAATGACCGCTGTAAAAATATAATGACAATGGCAACATGTTTTGAGCTATCAATCATGTCGTTCATATCATTCCGTGAGTAGTTTGTTCGCCATCATTGAAAGTGAAAGTAATACCCTAATCGGCTAGGTTTCTATGCGACATCTGAATCTTTCTAGTTCTTTTGGCGAACTATTTGTTTTCTCAGCATGGAAAGGTAACCAAATAACTCTAAGACTTGTGAAGTTTCCCTTTCTCGTTTTTTCAAGTAGCTGTATAGCCTAATTAAATGTAGGCCTATTGTCCGCCGGTCATTAAATAAATCCTGACCATGTCAACATTAGCCACGTTTACATAAACAGAACACCGGTGTGAATAGAAGTTGATATGGCAAGCCAGTTTAACGTGACTGAAGAAGCTTATTCTCGCTGTTAATAAGCAGCCGTTTTCCACACGCCAAAGTGGTGCAGTACCTGCCATAATTCAGCCGCCAATACAAAAATATACTCGTCATTGGCGCTTGGCGCGTGCTAATTTCTGAGCCCTGCTCTCCCTGATTGGTAGGTCGATCAGTATCTCTCTCTGAGATTGGTAGGTACACCAGTAGTCCTCTCTCTAATTGGTAGGTACACCAGTGTTCCTGTCCCTGATTGGTTGGTGCACCACTTCCCCTCTATCTAATTGGTACAGTAGGTACACCAGTGTCCCTCTCTGCAATTGGAAGGTAGCAGAGTGTCTCCATCTATAATTGGTAGATACAGCAGCATCCATCTTTGTTATCGGTATTTGTAGGCATTTCCCTGCCTGTGATTGGTAGTTTAATCTTGTTTTGGTGGGTGCGCACATCCAAAGAAATGTTTTCCACAGGTGCCAGACAATTGTGTCAGACAGTGAAAGAAGGGTGGTCTGCACACTGCAATTGCTCCTAAAATATAAACTTTATTATTTTAAAAACATAGCAACGTTTCAATCACCCTGGATCTTCACCAGGCTTCATTCAGGGTGATCAAATCGTTGCTATGGTTTTAAAGTAATAAAGTTTTTATTTTTGGAGCAATTGCAGTGTGCAGACCACCATTCTTCCATAGTTTAATCTTGTACCAGTCTGTAGTCAGCACGTGCCTCAGTAACCCTCTCTATGACTGGTGCATATAGCCAGGAGGTAGGCTATAGTGTGTGGTTAGGGTTAGTGAAGGTCTCAGTGCACATCATATCAGAGCTCTTACACAATCACTCTGTCTCACGCTTTATTGGCATGATAAAAAAAGTATTTGCATTGCCAAAGCAATCATACAGAAGAATACATAGAACAAGATATTTAAACATATGTACATATAAGAGAGAGAGAGAACATATAAACACACACACACACACATAAGCTTGATGTGTGAATCTCACCTGTGTTGTTCATGCTACAGTGACCTGTGTTGAGCCAGTGACGTCCACTCCCAGCTCCTGCCCCCTGCTGGACGTATTGGAGGTGCACGCTGGATGGGCCACCCTTGGCTTCATTTCTCTAAGCCTCCTCAAGATCATCTTATGCGTGGTGGTCATCAAGGTGAGAGCTGCATTATAAACATCTCAAAATCATCACCTGCTTCAAGGTGAGAGCTGTGTTGTAAACATCTACTAAAGGTACTCACCTGTTTCATAGGAGCAGGAGTGAGTGTGACATTGGGGTTGGGGGCACATTTGCTGCTAAATCAAAACCCAAATAGATAAGCAAATTGCCCCAGTAGGCCTGTCTGTAGGCAACTTCTGCTCATTGGACCAGTGTTTCCCAAACTGTATAGCCTTCAGATAGGCAGACTGCGGCATTTTGATTCTCCAAAAAGACTCCACTTCAGGCTACAGTTAACTGACTTTACTGGAGGGCAGCCATGCATCACTCAAACCAGCACTGCCAGCCCACATTCATGCCTTAAACAACAGTCCCCCAAAAGTCAAGGATGATGCAAATATGTATTCCTTTTTTGTGTCTTCAGTGTGTGTGGTGGGGGGGTGTTATTTCCTGGGCAGTTGAGTGTTCAGTGAGGATGGCGGTTAATCTCCTCCCCTGTTTGCCCCCAAGTTTACTCAGTTCGAAACTTACAAATCTAGAGCACAATATGTGTTATGAGTGAGAGAAGCACCGGAAAAGGCCTCTGCTCTTAGTGTGTGTGGGTGTGGGTGTGTGGAGGGGTGGGTGTATGTGTGTGTGTGTGTGTCTGTGTGTGTATCAGAGCAGACCTCCTCTCACTGTGTCTGTGTTGTGTGCGTGTGTTCATGTGTGTGAGATGGTGCACTTGACCGTGTGTGACCTTATCTCCCTCTGTGTCCTCTGAAGGTGTTGGCCAAGCTGAGACCTTCCCAGAGCTACAATCTGGGAAGCAAGAGGTCACAAAGGTCACAGAGATGAAGCCCATCACCAGCACCATCGGGCCCATCCTAAGAATTTACCAATTATCGGCCAGGTCGATTATTAGGGCCGATATTTAGCATTTTTATAATCATCGGTATCGGTCATTTCTTCCACCGATAAGCCGATATTGAAACGGATAAAGAATGAAACGCGCTACATTGTCTGTAAAGCATCTCTCACTCCCTGCCTCGCATTTGAGGAGCATCTCGCTGCAGCCTGCGGGAAGGCAGGGCTTGACATCAAGCCTCGCCCACATCCAAGTCCGCCATACAGCAATTTTTTTGTTTATATCATGCAGCTTTGAATCCTGTTTGACTTGGCGAGGGAAAGTTTAAACGTCTTCTCGACTTCGCTAGGATAACGCCGCAGAAGAGAAGAGAAGAGAAGGACAGAAAGACACAAAATAATTAGAATGCATGACGTGCCTGTTGTATTTCACATTGGTTAACAGAATAAAATCCAAGGCAGCAGGACAATGTAATGTAAGCAGTTTGTTTGTCATTACTCCGGGGAAAAAAGAGGACATCTGGGGGTTTTCCAAATACATGGTTTAGTGACAAACAAGGGCAAGTTAACTCAGAGTAAGTGGTAAACCTCCTAATATAACAGCTGTAAGGCTTCATTCTCCTAGCAGAACAATGCCATAGGGCTCTTTGAAATGAGTGTATGTCTAGTTTGATCTAGCTGGTTACAAAATGTAGGCCTCATGACTTAATCAGACTCATGATTTACTATTAAAAGATTTTTAGTCATATAACTGCTTAAATCCAGCTTGCTCTAAAACAAATAAAAATGTGCAAATGCTGCAAGATAATGATAGACAACCAGGGTGAAACAAGTTAGACTTATAATGTTTAAAAACTTAGAAGCTTAGAATTTAAGTGTGTTTTCTTAATTAAAAGCATAAATAGTTTTTTGCTAGAATAACCTGTCATGATTTTGCTTGAATTTAGAGAGTGTTTTTCTTAGACATATAATAAAGTTTGCTTATAAAACTTAAAATGTTTTGCTAATATTTACATAAAATGTGTTTGCTTATGTGGCAGAGCTGAGGGGTTAATGATTCTAGACGACTACGCCATCTAGGGGACTGCGCCCCAAGAAGTTTAGTTTTAAAGGGTGGTTACTCTCAACCAATGGCACAGGTTCGCATACATCAGGAGACTGAAGACTAGCCTGGCTAGCGCCACCACTTCTCAATGAGACGTGGTCTGGGAACCAAACGTTCATTTTCTCGTATTTGAAAAAAATGCCCAGATCCGTTTATTGGGTGCCACGGATGTCTATCAAATGCGTCTGTGCATAGCTCATCATCGTCTTGCTTTCCCACCTGTTCTGTGATTGGTTCCCTATCTCAGGCGAAAATTTGCTTCATGGTCTCCAGGCTGCCTTAGCAGCGTGAATCAAATCGCGCGCAAGGCAGCATGGGAACACCCAGGCTAACTGAAGACGTGATTTACAAAAAAATACAAAGTCTTTTTATTAAGAGATTGACAAAGTACTAACAGAGTGATCACTCCTTAAAACACAAGCGGATATGAGCCGCTATAATATGTTATAATGTGTGTGGACCATGGGGGCGCAGGGCCCGGAGAGGCTACTCAGCTGGGTAGTGTGGGGAGAAACAGGGCTGTAGCTTACCACGGCAGGGCCCGGAGAGACTACTCAGCTGGGTAGTGTGGGGAGAAACAGGGCTGTAAGCTTACCACGGCAGGGCCCGGAGAGACTACTCAGCTGGGTAGTGTGGGGAGAAACAGGGCTGTAGCTTACCACGGCAGGAAGAGAGACTGAAGAGGACGGTTCCAAAACCACACCACACGTGAACACAGCAAGATCAAAATATAAAAGAAAAGAAAGCAAAACCCTGGATGTGAACAAAATAGAGGACCAGTGAGGGAAGGGCTCCACCACCGACCCACTGCTCGAGGTCAAACAGCTCCTGTCTTCCACACACACCAAGGGAGAGAGAAAGAGAAGGGCAACAATGTTTAGTGAGGGCAGGGAGGTCACAAAATGGCTAGTTGGACATAGCATACAATAATGTGTAGGACACTTAGCTTTTATGCACACAGAGCCCTGGGCCTTCCACTTAGTACTAGGCGGGAGGTCCCTGCATATGGGCAAAAAATATACTGCGCACACACTGACACAAACAGGAATAGTGAACTCAGCCAGGCATTTAGGAAGGAAAGTCCTATGCTCCAGGGCAGACAAAAAAACAAATAGGCTTTGTTAGCAAATTTTTTATTTGTTGTGAAAAATTGTTTGTGAAACTAAGGTCTAGGACCCGTTGTGGTCTAAACGCACATCACACACCCAAGCGAGGATATGGAAATCTGTCTGATAAATACATGTGTATTTAGAGATAGGACCTAAATGGTTATAGATCCGTTGTGGTCAATTGAAGTTCTTATATGTTACAAGAATTGTCATAAAAAGGAGCTTTGCTTTAATTTAATTTTGACAAGAATCTCCAAATAATAGGGTAGTTGATTTTCTCTCAAATCTGGACGGGCAGACGAACGTCTGTAGTGATTTCTGACCTCTCTCAGATCGTGATGACAAACAACTCTTGCAAATACAGCTCTGAATTTCTTCCTCTTTTGATGAAGGTAACCACATTATGAAGAACCAAGGGAATAGGGAACAGCGACTAAGAGATAGAAAGTGACTCTGAAGTAGTTCACCTTCCTTAGCCCCCAAACCCCAAATTAGGGAATTTGATTCAGATAGAGAAAACCTCTCAACCAAGTCAACCCTATCGTACATCCTAAACCCGTTGAAAAGGGGCCCTCGCATGAGACACATACAATGAAAAATAATTCCTCTTTTACCCTGTGATATTATCACAGTCCAAATACAAGACAAATACACACAGGAGTAGCGATCTCAACTGTGTTAAAGGGAATCCCTTTAGACACCAGAGTAGTCACAAAACGCATACCTCCTCTTTTACCCTGTGAAATCCTCACAGTCCGAAGACGAGCGCACCCACACCTACAGGAGTAGCAATCTCTACTGTGTCACGGGAGCCCCGTAGACACCAGAGTGGCCACAAAACGCAACACTATGCTTCTGGTTCAGCAAAATCGCTCCTTTTTACATTTGGTTGTAATGGGGACTGAATTCTTGCTGTTAATATGAAAGTCCATGATAACTAAACACACACCATTCTATTTTTGAGGGCTAAATTAAATGAAATATGGCTCATTTTCCGTTTGAACACATTGTCATCAATATTAACAAGCTTTATAATGACTCATGTTTCGAATTTGGATATATCATTTCTAAAATGGAAATCAAATGAACAAAAAAGTACAGACCCAATTACAGTAACTACATGAGAACTTCACTGTTGTTGCATGAAATGTCGTTTGTGTTTAGCCTACATCATCAGTTTCTATCATCTAATGTGAAAAAAGAGGCTATATCAGCTTCGCTACCAGGCTGTACAATAGCATAAAATAACAGAATATCCAAACGTTTTCAGTAGGCTAGCTTACCATTGTTGCAGAAATCACATATAAGAAGGTATCCCTTCGATTTCTGTTCAGCTACAGATATTGATAATACAGTGAAATAATTACATTTCATGTACGAAATTGTCTTATCAATTGAAAGAAAAGCCCCCCCCCCCCCCCCCACACACACACACACACCGCACACAAAGCCTACAGGAACCACAGCATAGCCATACAGTTTAAGTTCACCCACACTTAATATATAAATACAAAATGTTGACAGTGCAAATACTGCTGTTGCATATATACTGTGCATTAGTTTTGAACATTTTGAACATTTGAACATTTGCAAAAACACCACCGTACCATTAAATCCAATATACATTTAAAAAAGTGCACAATAACACACACACACACACACACACACACACACACATACTGTACATACACACACTCACATTAACATTTTTCAGTTCTCACAAAGTGAGAAAATAAAACACTGCCATCTTATGCAGAAAAAGGATGCATTGTTCATGAACTATAAAGATTGCAGGTTGTATAGCAATTTAAAAATCCAACATAAATATAAGTACACACACACACACACACATAATATTAACCTTTCAGGCCATCTTCATCAGTGGAGGTATCCTTAGGAAGAGCCTGAGGGCTGAGAAATTTAAGCAAAGCACCTTGAGGGAGAAAGAAAAGATATGTTAGCATTTCCATATTTTCATATTTAGAAGGGATGCAGCTGCTTTCAAAACTACCAATGCTTACTGTAAAAACATCCCAAGCTAATTCTGCTGTTTGAGAATTAGACAGACGCACCTGGTGCTTTAAAGACAGTAAACAGCTGGCGTGCATGAATACTACTAGACATGCATGTTCCAGTCTAGCCTAGAAATCTAGACGCGCCCCTAGCGGCAGCGAATTACATTTGCTGCCAGGGCTAGTCTAGCAACTCTCCGTTGGCTTGTGAGCTCCAGAAATCGAAACTTAATCAGGCCAATGAAATCGTGTATAGAGTCGTTAGGTGGGTTTAACATAATGATTGATGGCAGAGTTGCAACGGTTTGGCTTGAATTCCCTGCTACTTGAAAACAAATAAGATGGATGTTGCTGCTGGCGAACAGTGTGACACGAGTTAAGCTTTTATTAAGTTGGCAAACGTTTGAACTCCGCTGGTGGGAAACGCATGGGACTCATAGCGCTACCGCTGTCCTATTGCGTGCAGAGGGAATTTGAAAGACAACTGATTATCCCGCCCCTCGGACTGAGCACTGCGAACGGTGAGTGTCCAGACCCTACATTTTAATGTGGGTCTGGCTCGTCAGGCTAGTTCCAGTCTGCTTTGATGCACTGAATTTATCGTGTGGTTTTCCTAACCCCCATTTGGTAAATAGTATATCACGGTCGAATAGTTAGTATAGCAGAGAAGCTATGCCACTTTCATCAAAACCCATTACAAAGCTATAGCAATGTTATGTCACTAAATACGATAAACAGTGATTCTGAAACAGATCTGCGTCTTCCTTATCCCGTTAATAAACATATTACAGTATGTAACCATATTCCGTCTGTTCGGAAAAAAAAAAGTTGCGCAAACTGTTCTAGTTTGTTACAACCAGCATGGGCCTTCAGGCAGGTAGTTAACATAAATATGTTTTGCTAGGCTAGCCTTCCTGCTGCGACATTACACCATTTGTACAAGACAAGTAGAGCTATTTTATCCAGTGTAATTTATCACTTACCACTATTCTGTTTTTTCTTGTCATCCTCTTCCTTTCTCTTCTGGGTTACGGACGCATAACTCCGCTTCATTATGACTGCCAAGGTTTTATATTTTGCCGGCAGCAGAGATCACAAACCTGGCTGGCTGGCTGCTGTCAGCGACTACTGAGAGCGGCCCCCTTGAGGGGGATCCCGGTATTGCCGGTAACAGTGTTGTTGCACTTTACTGCCATCACTACTTGACTATCAAAGGGGCGCTGACAGTTTGTCGTTGCATTTTATTCTTAAGCAGTCGTTGTCTTGGGGCCCCTGGCCAGCTCGGGGCAATTGCTTGGTTTGCTTGCCTTCTAGCGACGGGCCTGTTTCAGCCATTGGTTTGGGCATTTTGTTCCCTTTGTTTTCTTCTTGGAGTACACCAGAATGCTTTATTCACATGTTAAAATCCCAAAATGTACCTCTGGGGGATGCCCCCAGAGCCCCTTAGAGGGGTTTACTTTGCAAATACAGTTCCTCGGCACTTCTGCTAAAGTTGACTAAAAACCGGTAAAAAAAAATAATCTGTTGGTGATTTATTGTAATCTTACAATGAAAAAAATAGGAAAAATCCGACCTTGAAGGAAAACAAAATTATTTTGAGAAAAAGGAAAATCTCATAAAGGAATAAATATTTTTAACAAAAACACGTTGCTCACAGTTATTTAGAACCCTGCTTATATCACTGACAACAGTAGTCCAGCCAAGATATTGTCATTTAAAAAGTGAAGTTGCAGCCCTCAACTGATGTTGATGTTGTCATGTTGTGTTTTGGCCTGATGCGCCACCCTCCACCTATCTACTAATCACGAAGTCAGTAGTGTTTCGGCATCCTGGTTGCCAGTTCTGCCAGTCAGGGGGGAGGGGGACGGGATACACTGCTCTACAGTAATTTTAAAGTGATTGCAGTACCAGGTTTGGCCACAATCTTACATACGGTTCCTTTAACTTCCCATGGAAAGTTTCCAGAAATTTACCGGACATTTTCCGCCCCTTTGCAACCCTAGTCGTAAAGTTAGCTAGTTCAAACTACACCTCTCGACCTGTGGTAGAAGCATAGTAGAAAATTTTCAGAGGATTTTCATGTGAAAGACTGCACTAACTCCAGATTTGTGTACAAATTGATAATTATAAACGGATTTAAGTTTCTGGTTGATATTATACACTTCTAACCACCATACATCCATATTTTAAAATGGCTTAGGCATAAAATATATTATTTGAAAGCCAATTTGCAGCCACGTGCACACAAGTAAAAGTCACACATCTGCAGATAATACAAGGTGCACGCTTTTGATCAGTCAGTTGAGAATAGCCTTTGATTTTAACATTGTCATGGAGTGGGGGGATAATATGATCTGCATAATAGATAGACTTATAGATAAACAATGGTGAGAATATTGTAGTCAAAATAACTATTTCAATCCAGATTCGAACTCTTGGACAGCTGACTGTCATGTGCTGCACATCGCAGGCTATCATCAGCCTTATTGCACTGCACCACAGAGATGACGGTGTAAACAAGTGAATAGAGGGTAAATAACAATAGAGTATACAACAGTTTCACCAGCACATTTAAATGACTGATGTTTAAAAGTGAATTCAAAGCAGTCGTTAATTTACAAGGTCAGCCTATATGAACCAATGAATTAACTTGATGACCCTGAATTACAAAAAAAAAAAAAGAGAGAGAGATGATTTCATACATCATTACTGTAAGTCTGTTATTTGCAGGTGTCAGTCCGCGTGTTAGGCTACTATATGTGTGTATGTATGTAATACACACATATAGTAGCCTATTAGTACATACACATGTATGTACTAATGACCACCTTAGTCCAGACTACTGAACTTTGGATACTATCATGGTCAAGACTTACAAAGTACTATGTAAGTATGATAGTTTTGGGAAACAGTTTTAACTTAGATGTTGATTAGTTGACTGGTGCTGCCTGAGAAGAGGACTGGACTGAAACACCTGCACAACCAAGCCAGCTTGGAGGAGAGGATATGCATTGAACCTGCTCACCAATGCCAAAAAGAGGAACCTCCTGGCCCAGACATCAATTGTGGTTTTATTTTGTGAAATAAAAAGACCATACATTTGAGTAATTCTTGCCTAATTATTATTATGTTTATTAAAATGTGTATTTTATAAATATGTTGTATTTGCATTGGCAGTAAGTTGCTAATGGCAATTATTCATTCCCTTTGACACATGAGAAACATTAGAGTGGGCAGTGTTGCAGTGGCTCTCATTTTTTTCTACAAATGCTGACTTGCACTACATACTTGGTTTCCCTCTAACTTTGTAACTTTTTCCACCAAATGTATGTAATAAATTACTTTTTGTTCAAATTCACTTTTGGTGTGGTCTCCCCATTGCTCCACCATAAGCCATGTGCACCATGACAAATGTCTTATGATTTAAGTTACACACATGCTGTCTGGGGATTAGTAAACTATATGCATGTGGGCCTACTAATGAATTTAAAAACAGTACGTGTATTTACTATTGTTGATGTTGAGAAACTTGCATACTGTATACTACTACACCTGTGTTGGCCCTGAATGAAATAGTCTACCCAGGTTAACATTTCTTCCACTTTATCACAATACTAAAGCGTCTGATACCTTAGTGATTGAGTTTATGTACGGCACTATATGAACACAGATTTCTTCCTAAGGTAGTTTTGCTGTAGTCCAACTCCAGTGTGAAATAACTAGACTAGCACCTTGCAAAATCAATGCTTCCCCAACTTTTTTGCTGACGCAAATATAACCAGCTGAACACCACATTTGCCATTACTTGTATACTGCAAAGATGACGTTTAGTCTCTGTGTTTTGAGATAAAATGCAGAAGGCCGAACTTCGTTATGAGGTAGGACAACATTGTTACTGTCTTCCTTCCCATAAGCGACATAAAGGCACTTATGTGGTCATCTTGGCAGTTGCTGTCTTTCAGAAGGTCAAACTGGAAGAAATGTGGATTGCCTTTGGAACTGGAAGCCATTTCTGTTATATAGGCATTCACAATGTGGTTACTGCACTGGGTCCTTCCACTGGTTCTGCACTGCTAGCATTTCATGCTTTCACTGGCTGTGATACAACATCTGCATTCTGTGGCCGTGGTAAAAAGACTGCCTGGGATACATGGCGTGTATATCCAGAAGTTACAGAGGCTTTCCATGAAATGTTGCATATGCCACAAGATTTGAGTGATCTTTCCTTGTCTCAACTAGAACGTTTTGTGGTGCTGATCTATGACAGAACAAGTGCATGCTTAGAGGTCGATGAGGCAAGTAAACAACTTTTTATCCAGAGGTCAAGATCCCCGGAAAACATCCCCCCTACACAAGCTGCTTTGAGGCAACACCTCACAAGAGCAATGCACCAGGCTAACATATGGAACCTTGCCTTGTTCCTAGCCCACAGTTACCAAGTCCTTCAGACTGGGGATGGATTGATACAGATGCAGGCTGGCAGCCACGTTGGACAACACTCCCTGAGGCATCACAGGCATGCTATGAGCTTGTGCACTGTGGTTGTAAAAAGGGTTGTACCGGGCACTGTAAATGCAAAAAGGCAGCATTAATGTGCACAGCACTCTGCACATGTGCTGGTGACTGCAGTAACTAAAGCTGTTTTGTATGCCTTTTTCTTACCCCCAAAAGCTAAGGCCAACAACTTTCACTGTACTATTTTAGAATGCTGATATGCAACCTGTTCAATGTTACATTGGGGATTTGTGATAGGAGTTCAAGTTGTGAGTTTCTGATAGTAGCTCAAGTTCAAGTAGGGCTACGTTTTTGTCATGTTTGGTGAAATGATACATTTTGTACTTGGATTTGGATCTTTTGCCAGTGATCTTCACTGCACTTAATGGTGTTGACCTCGAGTGCTATCAATGCTATAGATGAGTTCCTCATGCCCAGAAACATGGAAAAACATATTTAGTTTACATTTCTATCACATTTAGATCCTAAGATACACCCATTTCTAATTTCGGGCCTAGAAATTTCATATCACAGAGGTACAGGTGAATTACAGAATAGAAGTAGATGTCCATAAACCTCTCAGTAATTCTTTTCCATCTCATATGACAACAAAATGAAACAAATAGTTTGAGCCTGGCTTTATCAGACAATCTGATTTTGTTTTTTAAAATGTATGCAAATTAGCGCATTTGTAATGAGATAAGGCCTAATTTGCATATTTAAACATTAAAATATAAAAAACTTTCAATACATTTTTTTCTTAGCTTTACATGAGTAATCAACTGAGAAAGTTTCATGGTGATATCTATTATTTAAAATTTTTACCCCATTCACCTGTAGTGTCACAACATATTACAGAGGTCAGTGACCTCTATCTGACCTCAGAGGTCAAACTGAGAATGCCTCCAGATCTTAAATTAAAGCTTAGGTCATCAAGAACAAACCCTGAAAGTTTCATGCTTCTTTCATAAAAAGCAAGATCGTCCCTATTTTAAGAGCTTAACAGCCCCACTATACATGTATGTACGCCAAACACACCTAACGTGTTTCTAGCCAAAGAGCACAATTTTCATTTCATCTGACAATAGACCACACTTCCAGACAAAGTCACTGTACCATGTAAACGGCAGGAGTTACTGAATGGTACAGTGACTTTGTCTGGAACTCTCCAACTTACCATCTTCATTCTTCGTTTTCATAGACATTCTCTGACTTAAGAATGTCAATACACTTTTTTTGTTATTTAAATTTAGTGTATTCTCTTGTCTTTCCGATGTTGAAAAAAGGATTTAGCCTCTGTGTGACTTTATTTTCATACCATAGTGAAAAAAAAGTCATGAACTACTTCTGAAAGTTCACAGACACTCTGATTAACTTAAATAAGTTGAAATTAGACAGGAAAATGCTTCTGTTAGGTTTTAATAAGATACATAAGATTATAATTGTGAGCAACGTGTTTTCTCAAAATAAATTTGCTTCCCTTCAAGGTTGGATTTTTTAAAAAAATTTTAAAAAAATTTCATTGTGATATTACAATAAATCACCAACAGATTATTTGTTATACCGGTTTTTAGTCTACTTTTGCAGAAGTGCCAATAATTCTGGAGGGTACTGTATGTAACGTTTTTCAACCCTTTTCAGTTTACACTAAGCAGTAAGCACACTGTGATTCATCACTATATTATCTTATTATCTTTTATCCACTGTAAAAATGAAGAACATAATAGCATATTTAATGTCTTGATAGCTGATACATTCGCTGATGTCGATACATGTGAATGATGAGTACCAGCACCTTTTTTTCTTCACTTCAAGCACTGTTTATCTGAACAATCACGAGATGTCGCCACTTTAAGTCAACACGCGCATCATCTCCAGACAGGAAGGATGTGGATGTGGCCTAGCAGCTCTCATATATTGGCATCAAGAGCTCTTCGCTTATAGGTGTGCTGGATGACAGCGTGTGTGTATCGACAGTGGGCTGCATTGACAATGAGCGCTTGCGGTGAGTTTATCAGGAACAACTGATCATATCTAGCCTTAGTCTGTTGATGTCTTGGCCGTAGGGGTTTCACCCTCATCAAATTGCGTTAAACTCTGAGACTATTTTAATTAATTAATTTTCCACCTACATCTTCAGAATCAATCTGTCAAGCAACATAAACCGATTTGAACATATTTACAATTTTATTTTTACAATTTTATTTACTTATAGTTAACATCCTGTAAACTTAGCTTGATATAGCTTACTGACTACTTTAGGCTACCTTCTTTCAATGTCCAGCAAAATGTTTGTTTGGGATTAATCTTGTGTAAACATTTGCAGACACGTGTTATAAATCATGATTATTTAATTACCAATGATTTTAATGGTGACCGAAATATTTATATTCAATATGCAATGCATTCAGTGCCTTCACTGAATCCTTATTTGTAGTCTATGCCAATGTATGCCAATTTGTTTATTAAGTATGATCTTGTGTGCACAATTAAGTGCAACCAGAAAGTTTTAAGACCCTTTCAATTTTTCCACATTTTGCTATGTTTCAGACTCATCTTAAAAAAGATTTAATTCTCTTGTTCCCCTCATCAATCTACACAAAATACTCCAATAATCCACAACAAAGTAGGTGTTTTGGAGTGTAAATATTCCATTTACATAAGTAATCAGACCCTTTGTTATGACGCTTGCAATTGAGCTCTGGTGCATCCTACTTCTGTCAGTGGTCCTTGAGATGCTTCTAGATCTTGATTGGAGTCCATCTGTGCCTAAATGAATTCATTGAACATAATTAGGAGAGGCACATATTTGTCTATATAAGGTTTAACAGTTGATGTGTATGTCAGAGTGAAAACCAAGTCACAAGGTCGAGAGAATTGTCCGTAGATCTGTGAGACAGGGTTGTGTCAACACACAGATCTGGGGAAGGATACAAGACAAAATCATTAGCAGCCCCCCATCATTCTCAAATGAAAAAGATTTAGAACAACCAACAGTCTCGTTAGATCTGACTGCCCAGCCAAACTGAGTAATTGGTGATGAAGGGCCTTGGGCCACTCTTCCATAAAGGCTTGATTGGTGGAGTGCTGCACTGATGGTTGTCCTTATGTACTCTTCTCTCATGTGGAAAACTTGAAAGGGTCTGAAAACTTTCCGGTTGCACTGTATGTTTCTCCATTTTGCCAGTGGATGTTAAGTGACTTGAACATGTTTTGTATCTATCCATCCCCTCACTAATGCTTTTCAATAATCTTTTCCTGGAGTTGCTTAGTGTTCTTTTGTCTTCATGGTGGAATTGTAGCCAGGAATACTGACTGGCCTTACATACACAAATGTCTTTATACTACACTATATACATTCACTGCACTCAGGCAATCTCTTTTTCACTAATTGTGAGACTAATGGGGGGGGGGGGTATGCAACCAGTTATTCTACATTATATATTTAATAATTAACATCACTTTGTAGAAATCTGATTTTTATTTGACATTAAAGACAGTTTTTTGTAATGTTTTTTTTTTTTTAAGTCAAATTATATTGACCTTGATTCCATTTGCCAATAATAGGGGAAAATATCGAAGAGGGTGAATATGCTTTATAGGCACTAATATTCATACCTGTGATTATGGATGTTATCCCATAGACACACCAATTATAAATCTAACATTGATAGTCTTTCATTTTTGACCTTTTCTCTCAGATCTCTTGTTTTTGACAAGGGATGTCTGAGAGACATTTGGTGATGATTGGTCATTGTTTTGGGACAAAATATGCACACACACATGCACAAACACTGTATGTAGGCCTATGTGTATTCTATGAGCTGGTGTATGCAGGTCAACTTGTTCATATGATCATCACATGATCATATGATTGCTGTGTTGCAGACCTCCTCTGATTGGACAATTACAGTATGTGATTGTTGTGTGGCAGACCTCCTTTGATTGGACGATCATGTGATTGCTGTGTTGCAGACCTCCTCTGATTGGACAATCATGTGATTGTTGTGTTGCAGACCTTCTTTTGATTGGACGATCATGTGATTGCTGTGTTGCAGACCTCCTCTGATTGGACGACCATGTGATTGTTGTGTTGTAGGTGATGTTGCGGCTCTGCTGCTCCTGATGGAAGTGTGTCTGAGTGGATCCTCAAATTCTCTGACGGAGATGAAAGATATAGAGTGCTACTCTAATGTCAGTCTGCCTTGTGACGTGGGGTATCTCGGCCCAAAGTTCCGCTCCATCACCTGGTACAAGGAGGAACCACCTCTCAATACTGCTTCTGTAAGTGCTTCCCGACGCCTTGCCTCTCTCACCTGTGCACCAGGTGTTCCCAGCCCTCATCTCATCTACACTGTACACTGTACACTGTCATCTCAGGAGGACATCTGTGTTTGAGCGGCCATCACTGTAACTCTGAAGGTGCTCTGAACCTGATTTCCTGAGGAAGATCTCTCCTCTTTGAACCTAATTTCCTGATGAAGGTCTCTCCTCTTTGAACTTGATTTCCTAAGGAAGGTCTCACATCTTTGAACCTGATTTCCTCAGGGAGGGGGTTTCAGAACCTCGGGGTCCTGGCGGCACATGCTCTGTCCCCTTTAGTTTTTAGCCATGCCTCTGGAGCAGTTCAAAGACCTCTGTCTGAGCAGCTAATCTGTAGTCAGGGTAAAGAAAGATTATATACTGTCTGAACCCACACTGGAAAATCTTAGTCAGGTTTCTGGGGTGCGAACTTCAGCAGACATTAGCGGCCCCCAGACAGCCAACTACAAAGACCAGAACGGTACAGTCATTATTCAGGCATCGCACAAAACATGATGAGAAAAATGGAAACGTTGACTGCATGTGTATACAGTTTTTTTCAATCGCAACAACTTACCCATACTTCAGATACTTTTTCTTACTCTTAACACAGACTCACACCTACAAAACACAATTGGCCAAATGGATAATTTTCTTCTCAAAAACACATTTGGTTAAATATATACTAACTCTTCATTTCAAAACAGAACACATCTTTCTCTGTATCAAAGTACACCAGGTTTCAAAATACTGGCTATTGTTGACATTACAAAAACTGCATAGACTTCTATGTTTCAGTTTTACAGGTATTTGCATGCAAAACATGCTATCCACCGTTTTTACACTAAATTTCTTGGTTGGGAACTGTATGGCCACATTTAATGTTCATATTCAAAAGCATTCCAGTAAAAAGCAAATCATTTTTTTCCCCTTTACTGTTTACTACAGGAGGTAGCCTACAGTAGAAATACTGTTTACAGTATGATAGAAAGTTTTACAGTATTGCTTACAGTAAACAAAATATCCATGAAACACACAAGAGCATTCTGAACAAAAAACAACAGCAAAAAGCCCAGATAAAAAGGGGGGGGGGGGCTAAAAAAAGCTCAAAATCACTGTATCTAATCTCTGCGATCTTCACATGTTTTCATCAACATTGCATCATATATTATCCAAGGCGATGCACCTGGGATAAAACCATTTGGTAGCAGAAGCAGAGCAGAAGCAGAGGTTTTTATACTGTATCTAAGGTTTTCAATATTGTGTTTGCTATTGTGGGATGTTGTGTGTTAACATTCCTAAATAAAAATGTAAGCATTGTGGAAATGTTCACTGACTGCATATTGTGTGAAAACGCCATGAAATGTGTGAATGGTATGGCCACAAAAGACTGATGCTGCATGTGCTAATTGTGTTTAGAGTTTTGAAAATGTGACAACTGGTTTGACAAATGCTTAGCGACTGAAAAAAACTGTAATAGGGCCTCATTTTTAGACCTCTATCTCAAACATTCAGAATCTAACCATCTCCTTCTACACATTCATAATCTAACCATCTCCTTCTATACACATTCATAATCTAACCATCTCCTATACACATTCATAATCTAACCATCTTCTATACACATTCATAATCTAACCATCTTCTATAAACGTTCATAATCTAACCATCTCCTTCTATACACATTCATAATCTAACCACCTCCTTCTATACACGTTCATAATCTAAACATTTCCTTGCACAAGGTGCAGTGGGCTTGAAATTGATTTCTTTCAACAGGCTTTATCCGAGGACTAAACCGTGCTCTCTATCGCACATACATCTTCCCCTCAGAGTTCACTTATCTCAGGCTTCTGATTGGTCGACATGGCTTTACTGTTAGCGATATATCACAGTTTCCATGTCTGGTGTGATCTTTGTTTGGGGTGTTTTTGGTTTCATTCATAAACCAATGATGAACACGGCTGTTTTAGAAGCTAGCCGCATACATGAGGCCAGGTGCTCAGTGGAGTAGTAGTAGTAGCAGTGGTAGTGGTAGTGGTGGTAGTAGTGGTAGTAGTAGTAGTAGTAGTAGTAGAATAAAAAATAATTCAAAATAAATAAATATGTAAAAAAGTAAGTAAAATAAGTAAGATGAATGAAAGGTGGGAGGAAACAGAAGTGAACTAATAAACATCTTCTTCTGTTATTGGTGTCTTCACACATAACAGAAACTAGATCACAGCATTTGACAAGAAGCCTGTTTCCCTTCTTAGGTGTTGTAACTGAAAGAACAACTGTGTGGGTGGGTGTGTGGGTGTTCGCGAGGTTCTGTAATAATGTGGTAGCAGTGTTTCCTCTACATTTATTTTTAAAAGTGGCGGCAGGCCATCCACTCTCCATGTTTCATTTTTGCTGTTGTTGCGAGCGAGCTAATAGGCTACGATATGGGAAATACTTTCAATACGATCAGCTCCAGAAATTAATGGGTTTTCCTTAGCCTGTGCTACATCTTTCCACCAAGTTGTGCGAAAATTGCAGTTTTTGCGATATTGACAAACATGCGTAGCACATGGAAGCTCTTGATAGCGCATGCCACTAACGTCTATAAAAACAATATATTTATGAAATAAAACTAGACAGGTACCTCGGATTAGCATGGCTGTTTATTGTTAAACTGCAATTTTCAGCAGCCAGCGGAGGGCATTTAGCCTACTATGCCTCCAGACAATATTTTGCGTCTCCCCTAATTCTGAAGCAGTGGCACTGCTAAAGGAAGAGGAAACACTGAGAAGAAAGTTAAAGGAATTATCTGGAGTAAAATGCACTTTAGATCAATTTACGGATGATTGGGAGTACATACGTTGAGTTGACATCAAAATCATGTCATTCGGATGTGTTTTGAGAAAGTTCGATTTTACTGTTTTTAGTCAAAACTCGTTAGCCTGTTAGTGACCAGGGCATGTCATGTCGTGGAGCCGCCATCTTGGATCGGTCATCCACTCCACTCAGTGTAATCTGTTTGGCTGGTGCAATGAGCTGTCAGCGCATTAAATTATTCATACCTCACTGAATACCGAACAGATTTTCACGCGGTTTTTTTTGCTGCAAAGGTCATACATGTAGCTATGATACAGGCCACATTGTTCGAAAATACAAAATACAACCAATAGTACAGTAATGTTAAATCTTACTTGTGAAAAGTAAATCCCCCGAGTATGGTCCGCCGATTTGAGCAGGAACATGCTGCACAGTGCTGTCATCTTATGTTTTCTGCTGCAACGAAACGAGGAGTATGACCGGTCCAAGATGGCGGCCGCATTTCTTGTTTCCAGCAGCCAATGCAGCGTCTATGTATATTATGTCTATGATTTCGCCGCTACAAAGCGCTATTTTTATACCTCTTCTACAGTTCCAAACAACATTACACTTACGTGGTAGTGAGTAGAGGGTCCCTAAAGCCAAACCGAAGTATCCCGAGGTCTTTATGTGATCGGATAGAGAGTCCAGAATGAATTTCATCAAGCCAGTACCTTTCCAGAAATGTTGCTGCTGCAGCTAGCATCTTTAGGGGAAAGTCTGTAGGAGTCGATTGCATCACGTCGTTGCACGACATCACGTCACGTGACATTTCAAAATTCCAACCTGTTAGTAAGCTAGGGTTTGCTGTTGCATACAACTTCATTTCAATTTAGAAAGAAATACTGGACTATGTTTTTTTTTTTTTAATTTCCAGAGCAGAGCGTGTTACTCCACACTCGGCAATCGACTCCTACGGACTTTCCCCTAAAGATGCCAGCTGCAGCAGCAACATTTCCGGAAAGGTACTGGCTTGATGAAATTCATTCTGGACTCTCTATACGATATATATCTACGATATATCTAAAGTGCATTTTACTCCGGATAATTCCTTTAATGTTTTAACTAGGCTACATCAATACAATATATAATATGTGAAATTAAACTGGACTGGCCATAACCTCTGACTAGTTTTAGGCTACTTATCATTAAATTGCAATGTGAGCGGCAGCCAGCAGGAGAGGATACGTTGGCAGGATTATTTAAAAAGCAACTGCAACTACATTGTGCGCCTGCCCTGATTCTGATACCGTGGCGGTATTAATTTAAACCGTGGCGGGCCGCCATGCTAAAATAAACGTAGAGGAAACACTGGGGAGGTTTTAGTGGCGTTCTCTCTGCTGTGATGTTAAGATGATTTAAGGGATGCACTAGGGATGTTCTGTGTTCTGAGCTGCAGGACCGGATACGTATCCTGTGGAGGAAGGGGAATAAAACTGAATATGGTGAAAAGTACCCCCGTCAGGCTACCCTCGGACCAGAGGGGCAGTTGATCTTGCCCCGGGTTACACCCAATGACACAGGCACCTACGAGTGCCTCCTGAGGGCAGATCTCGGGGAGCAGGACCTTGAGTCGTCCGTCTACCTATTTGTGAATGGTAGGTATACCAGTATCCCTCTCCCTGACTGGGAGGTACACCATGGTCCCTCTCCTTGATTGGTAGGTAGATCAGTGTCCTTCTATGTGATTGGTAGTTTTACCAGTGTTCCTCTCTCTGATTGGTTGGTGAGCCACTTCCCCTCTCTCTGATTGGTAGGTAAACCAGTGTCCCTCTGTGCAATTGGAAGGTAGCAGAGTGTCTCCATCTATGATTGGTAGATACAGCAGCGTCCCTCTTTGTATTTGTAGGCATTTCCCTGCCTGTGATTGGTAGTTTACTGTAATCTTGTACCAGTCTGTAGTTGGCACATGCCTCAGTAACCCTCTCCGTGACTGGTAAAGATTTAGGCGGTATAGTGCACATTTAGTGTTCTAGTGAAAGTGTCTGCAGAGGATTTAGGTAAGGACATCACACACACACATACACACACAAACACACACACACACACACACACACACAGAAACCACAAACACTCACACATGCTGGCATGCTGGATGTATGAATCTTACTTGTGTTGTTAATGCTCCAGGGACCTGTGTTGAGCCAGTGACGTCCACTCCCAGCTCCTGGACTGTTCAAGTGAAGCCCTTGCCAAGCGTATTGGAAGTGCACGCTGGATGGGCCACCCTCGGCTTCATTTCCATAAGCCTCCTCAAGATCATCATCTGCGTGGTGGCCATCAAGGTGAGAGTTGCATTATAAACATCTTAAAATCATCACCTGCTTCAAGGTAAGAGCTGCGTTACGAAACATCTCAAAATCATCACCTGCTTCAAGGTGAGAGCTGCATTATAAACATCTCAAAATCATCACCTGTTTCAAGGTGAGAGCTGTGTTGTAAACATCTCAAAATCATCACCTGCTTCAAGGTGAGAGCTGCGTTATACAGTAAACATCTCAAAATCATCACCTGCTTCAAGGTGAGAGCTGCGTTACACAGTAAACATCTCAAAATCATCACCTGCTTCAAGGTGAGAGCTGTGTTGTAAACATCTTAAAATCATCAGCTGCTTCAAGGTGAGAGCTGTGTTGTAAACATCTCAAAATCATCACCTGCTTCAAGGTGAGAGCTGCGTTATACAATAAACATCTCAAAATCATCACCTGCTTCAAGGTGAGAGCTGCGTTATAAACATCTCAAAATCATCACCTGCTTCAAGGTGAGAGCTGTGTTATAAACATCTCAAAATCATCACCAGCTTCAAGGTGAGAGCTGCGTTATAAACATCTCAAAATCATCACCAGCTTCAAGGTGAGAGCTGTGTTGTAAACATCTCTTCAAGGTGCATTATACACATTTCTTCAAGATCATCACCTGCTTCAAGGGATGGGTATTGGAATAGATCTCGGCTCCTTGTGTGTGAGTGTGTGTGTGTGTGTGTGTGTGTCTATGTGTATGTGTGTGTGTGTTATGATTCTGCAGCAAAGGGTTGGGTACCAGAGCAGGCCTCCTCTTTTTGTAATGTAAATCAGGTTTATCGCGTATACAAGGAATTTTATCCCATCCGTGAATCCCTCTGTGTCCTCTGTAGGTGTTGGCCAAGCTGTGACCTTCCTAGAACTACAGTCTGGGAAGCAAGAGGTTACAAAGGTCAGAGAGATGAAGCCCAGCACCTGCACCGCCGGGGCGATCCATACCAACACCTGCACCAGCACCGCCAGGCCCATCCATTCTAACATAAACACCCCATCCATACCAACACCTGCATCACCAGGCCCATCCACACCAACACCAGCACCACCGGGCCCATCCATACCAACACCTGCACCAGCACCACCGGGGCCATCCATTCTAACATAAACAGCCCATCCATACCAACACCTGCATCACCAGGCCCATCCACACCAACACCAGCACCACCGGGCCCATCCATACCAACACCTGCACCAGCACCACCGGGCCCATCCACAGGAGCACCAGCACCGCCGGGCCCATCCGTACCAACACCTGCACCGCTGATGAACAAATGAACGCTTGCATCAAAGGAGATGGTGTAATGTAATCCCTTTGGCCAAACTTAAAAATGTGACCAGGTTTGATCTGTTGTGGGATAGCTACTTGTCTGACTCTTTGAAGGAAATGACAAGATCAGAATGTGGGAAAGGGGTACAGAGATGTGGGGTAGGTGCTGTAGGTGAGTCGATCGCAATAAGACTGAGTTGTTCACCTTCCTCTCAGATGCTCTGCTGAAATGGTTTGGTTTTGTGCAGGAGGATAAACAATTTGTTGTCACAGCTGATGAAGAAGTTCTCAGCCAGACACTCCTACCAGAACGGTCCTCAATTTTTCCATGCACACATGAGGAAGCTGATAGCTGCATGTTATGAGTGTTATTGCATGTGGCCCATACAGTAAGAAATGGTCACCAGAACATTATTATCCAAACTGTTGATACTGATGTTGTGGTTCTGGCTGTGGCAGCAGCTGAGGGTCTAAAGTCAGAGGATGAGCTTTGGTTGGCATTTGGCACTGGGAAGAGTTTTCAATACCTAGCAGCCCATGAAATTTCAGCTGGTCTTAGGCCTGAGAGAGCATGTGTTCTTCCAGTGTTGCATGCTTTGACTGACCATGACAAGCTTTGCTGGACATGGGAAAAAGACTGCACTGGCTGTTTTTCCAGAGATTACAAACGCCCTGTAAAACTGTCTTCCGCCCCAGCACATCCACAGAAATAGTCCAAGCAAGAAGTAGTGGTAATGTAGCGGTTCAGGCACTGGGCTCGCATGCGGTATAGCCTGAAAGTTGTGGGTTCAATTCCCGGCTTCCAACGTTGTGCCCTTGAGCAAGGCACTTAACCCTAAATTGCTCCGGGGCAATGTAATCCCTTGTATACAGCATATAGTTGACATATGTAAATCACTTTGGACAACAGTGTCTGCTAAATGTACTGTAATGTAATCCCTCCAATAAAGTCTGCACTAAAGGAGCATGTTCAGAGGGCAGTGTACCAGGGAGGCCAGATATGGGGTCAGAGGCTGGTTATCAACACCAGAGCTACCTTCACCAGAGACTTTCTAATGATGCACAATATTTGAACAAACGAACAATATTTGTCCGTTTTAGGTCCGTGCATTGGTCAGTCAGCAAAAAAGTAGCCTACATAGCATAACAACATCCACATACAATAATACAACGACAACGTCTACAATGACCTATTCATTTGGACAACTTGATACAGCCCTATACAGGCTAAAGTTACCTTTAGTTTTGTTCTAGCGTAACGGGACGTCTGGCTTTAGTGCAGTCTAACGTTCTGACAAGCACACCAATTGCCTACCTTGTTCTTGTCCATCTGGAATAACTCCTAGCTTTGCTGCCTCCATCCTTTCTGTTTTCGTTGTTTAAAACTTGTGATATCCATGATGAGTATTGAGTTAGTGAATTAGCTCAACATTGTGTGCTGATAACCATATATAGATAGCCGAGTAAAAGAAAACAACAAGTAGCCTATTGCGTGCCTGCGTGCGTATTCTCTCTCTCCTGCCAAAACAAAATGTGTGCACGTTATTTTGATAACGTGTTCACTAACTTTACGTAATAGAAAATGGTAAATAGCCTGATGGCATGCAGCTAATGGAATACTGTGCATAGTTGGGAAGGTATGGTAGGCCAATTTGGTGTGGTGAATACACACACACACAAGGGAAATTTTCTCTCGCTGTTGAGTAGCCTGATGGTACGCACAGTGCGTACGGACGTACACCTGCAGGCGCGCCTGTATGGCAGTAGTCTACACATATCTCGCCCCTTCCTGTATGTATCCCCATTCACTTATTATAAATGATAAAGTTAGAAAAATTAAGAAATGTTGCTAATTGTATGCTGATGAACTTAGGCTAAATGGTGCATTGTCACTTTAAGGTCGCTCAGTGTAAGCTTTCTCATTTTGTAAGTTTGTTTGTGCCACATTGATAACAAAATATTAACAATACTATGCATAATATTAAGTTGAAGCAGTTATAAGTTCAGTGACACCTGGAACCAGCCAGTCTATCTCTCTCTCTCTGGTGCGCACTCAAGATGCGTTTCCCAATTCATTAGAGTAAGTAACGTTTTTTAGATGCTGCTGCATGATCATCCTCACTTGTGACACGAAGTTGGTGCATTTTGACATCGAAAAGCAGTTAGCAGTAAAGGTATTTATTGGCTACATTTTGGTAGGCTACCCCCTCTGTCCCTTGGTGCCCTTGTGCGTGATGCGCGACGCGCATGCATGGTGAATACAATGTTGAAACATTTCCTATAGTTTCTTACCTATACATTTGACCTGATGCACTCGTTGACGCAGACACACGCACTCACTTTGGACTCCTTTCTCTGCTGCTGTTATATTAGCCTACAGAGCAACTAGGCGCATGTAACTACAAAGTGGGGTCTGGGTCTATGGTTGCGCGGCAGTTGCTAATTAATAATGTAAACTCTATTTTTGCTGCCAATCACGAAAAAGCATGCCTTTTATGCATGTGTACGTAGGCTACACAGGATTTGATGTACGATAAACACAGCCAAGAACAAAACCATTTGAAAACAGCAGAAATTATAATCAGAAGCTAATTTTCACCAAAAACCGGGACAATTCGTAGCCTGAGTTTTCCCATGCTGCCTTACGCGCGTGATTTTATTCACGCTGCTAGGCAGCCTTCTATACATACAGTCAGCAACTAGTCATAATCGTGGTTACCGCCCCCAGTTGCCGTGGTTACCGTGGCTGAAACGCCCCCAAGGGGGAAAATTCATTTCGATTGCATGTAATCTAATGGAGGTGCACCGGCTAAAGCAGTACAGAAAGCATCTATAAAAATATTAAATCTTTTAGCAAACATCACTAAACATGTTTGAACTGAGAGTTATCTGTGTGTCAAGGAGGTTAAGGGTAACATTAAGTTCCCTCATTTTGCTAATTCCAGTTAAACGGCCAGAACTGTCTCGAGTGTACTCATTGTAGAACTGCTTTCAATGGCCGGACTGTGTAGCTCGGATTAGCAAACTAAGCCTTTTGCCGTAACATCACTGTAATGAGGGACTAAATTGCACGTGCCTGCACAACAGCCTCCACCATATCCTTAAAACTTGTAAACTGGCTGGCATCAGGTAGGGGGGGCAGCAGGCCAGTGGTTATGAAACCACAGAAGGTAGCCTTGCGCAGCTCCGCACCATCCAACGGCTCAGTCTCCGGCTTTGTTGGCCAATGCTGTGGTGAGAGGTGTAAGAAGGCTGGACCATGGCTTCAGCGGTCCTTCTTCCCTGCTAGCTCTCTTAGGGTCTTTCCATGAGTGATGTCGTCTGCAGGATTGCTTGCAGAATCAACATATCTCCAGGCTTTGGCTGCTGTCAGCTCTTGGATCTCGGCAACCCTGGTACCCACAAACACTTTAAATCTGCAAGACTCTGACTGGAGCCACCGTGAGCACCGTGGTGGAGTCCGTCCAGAGAGTCACTTCATGAATACTCAGAGTGAGCTCACGCTGCAGCAGCATGGCCAGCTGAGCACCAGTCAGAGCTGCACATAATTCTAGTCTTGGCATCGACTGCTGGCGCTTTGGGGCTACTCGTGAGCGTGCTGTCAAGAAAGCCACCTCCACTCTCCCGTCTGGGCTCTCAGTGCGCAGGTACGCCACTGAGCCGTAGGCCTTCTCGGATGCATCGCCGAAGATGTGAAGGCTTCTCATGGAGCTTCGGTCATCCAGCGAAGGGCTGGTGTAGCGAGGCAGGATGATCTCAGGAAGGTGTTGCAGCTCGTCTTCCCAGGTAATCCATGCATTGAGTGTGTCATCTGGCAGGGACGGGTCATCCCACTCTCTTTCTTTGTTCCACAGGTGCTGCACGATAACCTTGGCTCGCGTGGTGAAGGGTACAAGGAAGCCTAAGGAGTCATAAAGCCTCGCCAGTGTGCTGTAAATATTCCTCATGGTAGGAGGAAGGTGGTCTGTGAGGCTGCACTTATAGCCCAGGGTGTCTGATGCACAGAACCAACGAAGGCCGAGGGTAAGCTCCTGTGGATCTGCCAGTGACTCTGTGAGCCATAACTCGCTATTCTCTGACCTCGACTCCTTTGGCAGATGGCTAATGACATTAGGGACGTTGCTAGCCCACTGACGCAGCTCGAACCCGCCTGCGGCCAGCAGCATCTTCAATTTGTCAACCAGCCGCCTGGCTACTTCAGGGCAGGAGAGGCTCTGCAAGTGGTTGTCCACATAGAAGCACCGCTCAACAGCCATCCGGACATCCTCTTCTGGCTGGCTATGATCTACCACATGCTTCTGGAGTGCATACGTTGCGCAGCAGGGGCTGCAGGTGGTGCCAAAGGGGAGTACGTGCCATTCGTAAATGTCAGGTGGCACCTCTCGGTTAAGATCCCTCCACAAGAAACGTAGCAGCGACCTGTCCTCTGGCAGCAACCTGACCTGGTGGAACATGCTCTCTGAATCTCAGCAGGCCAAGCAAGCTGGAGGTCAAGGTAGGGCCTGGCAGAAGCAGCTCATTCAGGTTCTGACTTTTGTAGGTGAACGAGCAGTTAAACACAATCCTGTTTTTTCCGTTGTGCGTCACCATGTGGTGAGGAATAAACCAGGACTTTGTTGCTTGGTTCAGCTTCTCCTCCTTTACCTTAACTACGTATCCAGCCTGTTCAAGTTTTGAAATCTCTGCAACATAAGCTGATGCTCGTACTGGGTCTTTCATTAGGCGCCGCTCAGTGCTCCTCAGATTAGCCAGCACAGCCTCTTTCGAAGTATGAAGACGGGGCATATTCCTCACGCGCAGCAGAGGGGTGGCGTAGCGTTGCACTCCATCAACTTCCACCCTGATGGTTCGAGTCTCCAGCGTGCGCACAGCCTCCTGGTCCTGCTTTGAACGTGTCACCAGCTTCTCACTCCGGTATGGTAGTACGTCCATTTGCCAAAGCTTCTCCACATGATGACGGAGCTGATCAGAGAGAGACTGTGTGCTGATGTGTAAACACTGTTGCGGCTGGAGATGCAACTCTGGTGGGTCCCTGGATGGTCCATCCCAGCCTGGTTTTCACAGCTGCTGGTCCACCAGGAGGTCCCAGACAGACTGGCTCTACCGGAGTAATCAGCTGAGGGTAATCTGACCCAATGAGGACCATGGGACGGACGCAATCTAGTGTCTGTAGAGGTAGGCCTTTCAGATGCTTGTACCGGTGCTGGAGCATCTCGACAGGTTGGGAGTGCTCTACCAGACCCAACTGCTCAGCGGTGAAGGCGCTCTTAATCTGAAATGTCCTTTGGGGCTGGTTAGCAGGGGCAATAGAGAAGGAAACAGACATACCATGCAGGACTCTCAGATCTTGGCGCACAGTCCTCAAGGCGAGTTGCTCTGGCTCCCACTTCAGATTTAACTCCTTAGCTGCAGCTGAGAGGAGCATAGTCCGCTCGGATCCATCATCTAATATTGCATAGGTCTCCATGGCCTGTTCCCCATTATGCAGCACAACCTTGGTCACTTTCAGAAGCACCTGACTACAGCCGGACTTCCTGTCTAAATAAAGCACTTCATTGGCTGTACTCACAAAGCAAGAAGCATTCTCTGGGGCGGGCTTTGTGTTGAGGTCATGAAGGGCGTCCAGGTGTCTGCCATCACACTTCTTACACCTGGCTTTCAGTCTGCACTGTGCGGCCTGGTGAGACCGAGCACAACGCCAACACCGCCTGTTGCTCTTGATCCAGGCACACCGCTGCTCAGTTGTAAGCTGACTGAAGTCTGTGCACTTATTCAAGTAGTGCTGGGTGCTTGCACAGTATGGGCAGGATAGGACCACTTTACTTGGCGAACTGGCAGTGGCGGTTGGAGATTCTGTGCTGACAGGGCCTCTCGCAGGCTGTTCAGAACCATGGAGGACTGTAGTTGGCCTAGCAGGCTTTGACTCCTTCCGTCTCTCCCTCTTTGCCTCTGTGCTCTGTTTGTCCTCTCTGTGCAGGGACCCATAACCATACTCTTGGATCCTCAGCTCGAACTCCAGCCAGTCTAGCAGAGTAGGGACACGGATGCGGAGTGGGTGCAGGAACCTCATAAATTCAAGCATGCCCACCAAGGCTCTCACTCTGAGGGCAAATCTCTTAAAGGCAGCTGTGTCGTGGCTTCTGACTGTAGGCGCCTCCATTATATCTACAATGCCCATAATGCTCTGTTAATGAGGTCAGGGTGTCCGTATAAGGTTGGGGGGAGTTTACGTATGAGTCTGCTATAAGAAGTGCGTCTTCAAATTTGAGGTGTTCTATGAGGATCTGATATTTAAACCTCTCAGTAGCATCCGCAGGGAGGAGGTTATCTAGGGAGATCTTCAGCCTCGCAAACTCCCGTGGATCCCCTTTACTGAAGTCTGGTATGGTAGGTTTAGGGCCCCGATACACAGTCTGTCTGTGGATGGGAACGAAAGGCCTCATTCGTTGGATTATGGCGGGAGACTTGTAGCGGGGAAAGGAGATGCGACAATCTAGGCGGGGGCACTGGTGGCTCTTGCAGGAAGTCGGAACGCTCTGTGAAACCTGATGCTACTGACTCAGCATAAGGTTCATAGTATTCAGGTGTTGGGGCTCTAGGTGGCTGTGCAGGAGTCATCCCCATCCTCTTCAGGTGTGCCGTCAGCTCTTCCACAAGAGTAGTCGGTAGCGTAATTGTGGATGGCTGATGTGCTGTGTCCTCCTCTGCCACAGGAGGGGGAGGGAGAGGCCAGTCTCCCTCCTGCACTTCTTCTTTAATGGCTGGAGGTATAGGTCTCCATGGCGGCGGGGGGTTAGCCTGTGAAGCTGGACGTGGCAGGCTGGCAGCCCGGGCGGGCATCGATGGTTGAGTGAACGGGTCATACGGCATAGAGGGGGGTGGCAGAGGGAGCAGTGGATCTGGACCTCGGCTTTCGTGGAGTTGCCTTTGCAAATCGATCATGGTGTGTTGAAGTCTCATGTTATCTTCCCTGATCTGGCGTAGCTCCTCTAGAATGGCAGGTGACACCTCTGGTACTGCTCTGGCAGACAGTGGGTCTGGGGTGCTTTGGTGCTGGGGTCCCGAGTACACTGACTCCCTGGGATACTTTGGCCGAGCACCAAGCGCTGGGGTCCACTGGTCATGAAGCAGCGGGTTTAGAGGTGGCATCTTGCCGGTCCACTCAGGACTATGGTAGGAGTCATGCCTCACTGGAGAACGCTGGACTGAGGCTACGGTAGCCGGGGGGAATCTATCTATGGCTGGCAGTGAGACCTCATAGTCGGCAATCCACGCTGGTGGCCGTATCTGACGTCGAGGACGGGCATCCTTAGGCCACGTAGCTTCTCTCTTCTCGAATGGCAACATCTCTACTCTCCACAGCAGTCACTCTATCCCGGGTTTCGGCACCAAAATGTAATGAGGGACTAAATTCCGAATGGTTGAGATGTGTGACCACTGTGGGGCATTGGCAAGAATGCAAAGATATTGGATTCAAGGAATTTTATTATTCCAGAATTGTTGAATAAGCGTTTGTGTGTGGTTCTACAAAGAAACAGAAATAATCACGTCTTACATAATATTCAAATATACACGTAATTACCATTACTAACATAATAACATATACTAGTAGCTAGTAGCATATAGCTAGTACTACTAACAGTTAAGGCACATGTAGCATTATGCACCTCTTAATATTTACATATACATATAGACTGAAACCAAAAAATATACATAACAGAAATTCACTTACTGGTTTATGAACGCACACAAGGTATGATAGGGGATGGATGGCAATGGATGATATATATACAGGGTGGATGCACTTATCATCCCTACCCTACCGTCAGATCCATCAGTAATGGCTCCTATCACATCAAAATCTCACTAACTACTAACATTGAACACAGGGGGCGCTAACAAGCCACATTTCAATATCACCCCAACCCCAAGTCCTTCATCACAATCACATACTCATAAATTGTATCTGAATTTATTCTCACATGAATGCACATTCCCTACAATGGCCGTGGGAATAGTTTTAACAAGTAATGTGTACCAGTTGGTTATGTTACACTGACGATATAAAGTTAGCCAGTTAGCAACCTAATGATGCTACCATTGAATATAGCTTCTAGAGAAATGTGTCATCAACATTGGGCAATCGAGGGGGAATTAAGTTGTTAGCATACACTGGGCAGTTAAGTAAACATAATTCCACAATTATTGTGTTCAGAAACAAGCAGAACTCCACCTGAATGTAAAACAAATGTATAAAGTCTAACTGCTAGCGAGTTCGCCCATTGACTTCCATTGTGTGATGTTAGCCTCCTTTCCCCTTTCCGAACGTCTTATCCGACTGTATGTATGGACTTCGTTTTCACCTCAACGAAGGAACCAATCACAGAACGGAGGGAGGGCAGCACGACAATGACGACGCATTTGATAGACATTCGTAGCGCCCAATCAACGGCTCTGGGCATTCGTAAACCACGTTTCAAATACGAGAAAATGAATGTCTAGTTCCCTGATGAGGTCTGACGTTAGCCAGGCTAGACAATTTGTGTCCAGGGAAATGTTATTAATTATCCGGGACAGTCACTCAAAAAAGAGAACAATCCCGGGAAATCCAGTGCATGTGGCAACACTTGCATATGAAGTGATATGTAAGTAATATTACAAAATATAAAAGTAAAATATAAATGTATAAGGAAGTTCCTATAGTCATGCCAGCATATTACCACTAAACATCACAAGTCATACGTAACAAATAGCCTACCTCACTATTCATGAAGAAGTGCAAGAAATCTCAGCTTTGGTTGGCACTGGGTGTACCATGCAGGATTTGCCTACTCAGGTAACTTCTGAAACAGTACACATTAAGGTAGCATTTCACTGCTAGTTACACTGTTGTCAAAACTGTAATCCTGCAATCTGACCACGAGATGTCGCCACTTCTAGTCAACCCTGTACATCGTCTCCAGACCAACGGTAGGAAGGATGTGGATGTGGCCTGGCAGCTTTCATATACCGTCTATAAGAGCGCTTCACTTATAGGGGTGCTGGACGACAGCGTATGTGTATCGACAGTGGGCTGCATTGACAATGAGCGCTTGCGGTGAGTTTACCATAAACAACTGTGTCTTCATCATCACATATAGGTTAGTTAATTTAGCTGCTGACTGGATCCAGAGTGATAACAAACTTTTAAAGGCTGTCAAATTTTAAATCGTTTGAATTCAGTCACAAATAGCAGGTCGTTTCAATTTTGCTGTTCTTCTGATTACTGTATGTCTAACAATCGTCTTATTAGTGATGTGGCCATGGAGGTTTTATCCTCATTAAATTGGGTTAAACTCTGATACTTTTATTTTAATAAATTCATTTTCAGCATACATCTGCAGAATCAATTGTCAAGCAGCATTAATGGTTTGAACATATATACCTTTACATCTCTATCTATAGTTAACATCCTCTAAACTTAACTTAAGCTTAACTAGCCTATACTGTAGCTTGCTGACTACTTTAGGCTACCTTCTGCCAGCAACTTCATTGTCCAGCGAAATGTTTTGTTGGGATCAATCTCATATAAACATTTGCAGGCACAAGTTATGAATCATGATTGTCTAATTACCAATTGTAATGTGGTGATCGAAATATTTATATTCAATATGCAATGTGGTCATGGCCTTCACTGAATTCTTATTTGTAGTCTATGCCAATGTATGCCAATAAAGGCCAATTTTTATTTAGTACTATTTTGTGTGCACAACATGTTTCTCAATTTTGCTCCCAACAACTCTCAAAGCATCAGTGATCTACATGTATGCTGGCGCTGACAGGTTTGCTTGCAGTTATCTTTTGGTGGTTATTTTGGTAATGTTGATCTTCAAAAACTTGTTTCACATGTTCATGATGGTTCTCTGCCCCAGACCACAGAACTACATATAGCTCAAGATAGCATCTATAGAGACTGAATATAACAACATTCAGACTGTAGCATCTACATTCATTTGAATTAAATAGAAATAAATACATTTTCATAAATAGATAAATAAATAAATAAATCTATCAAAAAGTGATACATTGGTAGGCTACTGTTGGTTTAATATTCAGTATTGTGTGTGTTTTTTTTTTTTTGCAAATGAACCTTTAATACTATACTTTCTAAATGACTGCGTAAGTCATTTTCTAATAACAAAGACATTACTGTTTTCTTGAGCACTTGAGTGGTCTAACAGGTGTAGCGTTTGATAGGTGGGCTCTATGTACATCGGCCTTATAGCGTTTAATAGGTGGGCTGTGTGTACATCAGTCTTATAGCTTTTTAACAGGTGGGTTGTGTGTGTGTGTATATCAGTCTTATAGTGTTTGGGCTGTGTGTGTATATCAGTCTTATAGCGTTTGACAGGTGGGCTGTGTGTATATCAGTCTTATAGCGTTTGATAGGTGGACTGTGTGTGTATATCAGTCTTATAGCGTTTGATAGGTGGGCTGTGTGTATGTGTATATCAGTCTTATAGCGTTTGATAGGTGGGCTGTGTGTATGTCAGTCTTATAGCGTTTGACAGGTGGGCCCCTCATGTATGAGCTCAGTTTGGTTTTAGGTGGGTGTTTTGGTGTTTTAAGCCCCCAATGTCATCTTCCAGGCAGTGCTGCATGGAAGGCACTAGGGCAAGGGTTAGGTTTAAGGTTAGGGTTAGATGCCTTGAAGTCGACGGTCGCAGCGCTGTCTTAAATTCGACGGTGGGGGCTTAAAACAGCATCGAGCTTTTAGGTGACCACAGTAGTGATTTGAGTAGTCCTTGTTCCTCAGAGGTTGGTTAATCTTCAAAATACCCTAGAAAAGCTGGAGACACACACAGGCATGCACACACACACACATACACACCCACACACACACACACAGATCGTTGTTAGTGTATGTCCTGCTTTCAGTTCCATAGAATGAGGGGACATTTTAAGACGTTTAACAAGAGCTAAATGTAACTTATATTCCCCAAACAATGATCAATCATCACCAAATTTCTCTCGAACATTTTTCGTCTCTTCCTTCAATATTTCTCGATTGCTTTGACCTAGTATAAAGAAACTGGGATCCACTTGGTCTTCATGAACACTTTCTTTGCACAGCAGAAGTCATCTCTTGCTAATGTGTTTACACATTTTCATTGGGTTCACACATTTTTCACACCCTTTTGCAAAACAGTTAACACAGATCTCATTCAAAAACCCCAAACTCAATTGGTATTCCCGTGCTAAACAAAAGGAAAAACATCTTTTCACAGGTGGTAGAGATTCCTGATTCTCTGATACACCTGTGTGAAACTCCTTTGCACAATTCTTCAATCAGCAATCATTCATTATCCATAAGAGATGCCATGTCTGTTCTGTGTTGCTATTTGCAAGTATGGATCTAATGCACATTTAGACAAAGTACTGTATTAATAATAATAATAATAATAATAATAATAATAAGTTTATTTTATATAGCGCCTTTCTCAAACCCAAGGTTGCTTTACATACAGTAGCAGGAAGGCAAGGAACACAATAACAAACAAACAAAACAATACAACAAAGACAAGTTATCTGTATGGAGCTATGTGTTGGGTGTGGAAGAGAAGTGATCATTAAACAGAAAGGTCTTGATATGTGCTTTGAAGAAAGGAAGAGAAGAACAGACGAAGAGGTTGGGGGAGGGAGTTCCAGAGTTTGGGGGCCAAGGCACTGAAGGACCTGCCACCCAGGGTGGAGAGTCTGGAGCGGGGGAGAGCCAGGAGGTTTTGGTCAGAGGATCTGAGTGAGCGGGAAGGAGTGTAAGGGGTCAGGAGGTCGCAGGTGTATCGCCTGATCGTCTGGTATGCGTTTTTTTTTTTTTTAAAGTATATATTTTTTGGGCTTTTTATGCCTTTAATGCAACAGGACAGTGGAGAGTGACAGGAAGCGAGTGGGAGAGAGAGTCGGGGTGGGATCCGGAAAGGACCACGGGTGTACGGCGCAGGTGCCCCAGCCAGTTGCGCCATGGCTGGGGCCAATATATTGTAGTCTTTGAAGGGTTTTAGTGGGGAGACCAAAGAAAAGTGAGTTGCAGTAATCTAGACGGGACATAATGAAAGAGTGAACCAAAGTCTGTGCATCACTAGCAGAGAGGAAGGGTCGGAGGCGGGCAATGTTACAGAGGTGAAAAAAGCAGTCTTAGTAAGTGATTTGATATGAGGGTCAAAGCTAAGGGTGGAGTCAAGCTGAATGCCAAGGCTTTTAACAACAGGGGTAGAGTGGACAGGTGAGCCATCAATGTTGAGAGTGAGACGGGGAGATTTGGTGAGGATGCTTTTAGGGCCAATCAGTAGAATTTCGGTTTTGTCTGTGTTGAGCTTGAGAAAACTGTTTTGCATCCATAATTTTAAGTCAGAGAGGCAGTCAGTGAGGGAGCGTGGTGGGGGGTCAGAGGAAGAGGGAGTGGTAAGATAGAGTTGGATGTCATCTGCATAGCATTGGAAGTTGAGACCGTGGCTGCGAATAATCTGGCCAAGAGGGAGGATGTATATGAGAGAGAGGAGGGGCCCAAGAACAGAACCCTGCCTATTTGCCTATTGGCTATTTGGTGAAGTAAACAGTACAAAAGGTGTTTACTGTAGGTCTACAGTATTTCGATGAAAAATGACAAATTATAGTTGAATGAAATTGAACTCTCACAGGCACACACACAGTCCTCATACAGACGCTCTCTCTGTCTCACACACACACACACACACAGACCTCACACTCTTACAGTTTTTCTCGATTGCTTTGACCTGCTTAAGGAACCTGGGATCCACTTGGTCTTCATGAACACTTTCTTTGCACAGCAGACATCATCTCTAGTGAATGTGTTCACACATTTTCATTGGGTTCACACATTTTTCACACGCTTTTCATTGAAATCACACAGTGATTTGACGACAGGATGTGTCGTTTGAAGGTAAGATTTGCTTTTGCTGCATGTTTTTAGTGTTTTGAGTGAGTAACAGCCTTTTGCAAGCAAAATGTGTCATTTTAGCCAGAGTGCTTTTGTTCAGACACGGTTGTTAACTGTTTTGAGAATGTGATGTCAGAGTAGAAACAGGCATCAAAATGATCAAGAACAACAGTAATGCCCTGCACAGTACAGTGGGGGTCTACCTGATAGAGGTGATGATAAACAGGAAACACTGTAGCAATAGTGCTAAGAACATATCAGGAAAAACAAAATACGAATATGCTGCAAGATTATAAACCATCAACTAGCATGTAGTAGGACAAATTAAAAACAAGACACATAAATTTGGAATTTGGAAAAGACACAGTTAAAACAAGCCAATGCAACTAAATGCAGTCCTCCACATGCACACACACGCACACACACACACACACACACATACACACACACACTGTATGTGTTTCTGTACAGCACACCATGGCCTGAATGTGCTCTGGGGTTTTCCACATCTAGTCCACACACTGGGGGAAACAGACAGTTGGGAGGTCGACCTCATTCTGGCCTTGGCTGAAAATCACCACATTCAGGTCACTTGTCACAGTAGACAAGGAGATGCTTCAATTCGCCTTACAGGGTACACTTGCCATTACACCTAAGTCCAGCAGATGGTCGAGGTAATGCACTCCGTTTGCAAACTGACAAAAAAACTCACTGAAGAAGAAGAACAGGCCAGCGAACCCTTCTTCTTTTTCAGTGAGCTTTTTTTTGGCAGTTTTCAAACAGAGTGCATTACCACCATCTGCTGGACTGAGGTGTAATGGCAAGTGTACCCTTTAGCCTCGTTCTGGCCGCTAGGTGAATAAGGCGAATTGGGTTTGGTTCTGATTGCACAGCTACACTAGCGGAAGCATAGACTGTATATATATATAGTCTATGCTTCCGCTAGTGTATATATATATATATATTAGGGCTGTCAATCGATTAAAACAATTAATCTAATTAATTACATTGATTATTTAATCTAAATTAATCGCATATATAATTTTTGCTGTGAAAGTATTTTAAATATTTAAATTCAAATGAATCATTGAATAATCAGCATTAGTGACATTAAAGTTCAAAAACTCTTTTATTGTTATTTTCACTGTTCAAATAATTGCCATAATGATCTATGATATGACCTAATATGCTGAGGAAATAAATTCAAAAGTGCTTCGGGAAGAAGTTTTTTTTCACATACAAGGCATTTCAGGCCACAGATATAACCTAGGGGACACAATGAAAATAAATTAACACTCCCCTCAATGTCAACACTTATTTCTTTGCATTGATGTGCGACTATAGAGTAGATGAACTCCGGTGATATGCAAATTCCTTGCTGAAGACATTGCAGAGGACTTTATTTTCAACACTTTATTTTTATCAACACCATCAGGCCGTTTTTTAAAAGTAAATGTTCCAATCAATGATCCAGGCAGCACGTTTTCTTAAGTTAGTCTTAGTTAGTCTTAGTTAAGATAAATGCAAGGCCGGTCCTACGTTATTCTGGGCCGGGGAGCAACATCGCGCTCCATCGTTTTACGTCACACTGTTTTACGCTGCATCCAGTTTGATAATTTTAATTGAAAACAAAGTAATCAAACTTATTTTATCACTGATGCTCTCAACACATACTCTATTGGGAGATGTATGCAGACAAACATGTACTCTAGCTGGTGGTGTATGTGGTGCAGGATGTACTATAAGTTAGTGCATGCAGGGCTACATGTATTCTGTAAGATGGTGTACGTAGGCCTATGTGTATTCTATAAGCTGTGTGGAGGGCTGTGTATTCTATAAGCTGATGTATGCAGGTCAGCATGTTCATGTGATCATCACATGATTATATGATTGCTGTGTGTGTTGCAGACCTCGTCTGATTGGACGATCATGTGATTGTTGTGTTGTAGGTGATGTTGCGGCTCTGCTGCTCCTGATGGCGGTGTGTCTAAGTGGATCCTCGGAGGCTCTAATGGAGATGAAAGATATAGAGTGCTACTCTAACGTCAGCCTGCCTTGTGAGGCAGGGCGTGTCGGCCCGAAGTTCCGCTCGCTCACCTGGTACAAGGTACCACCTCTCACTCCTGCTTCTGTAAGTGCTTGTCCATCCTTCCATCATCCCTACACTCCTTCTCTCCCAACCTAATAGACCTCCGAAGTTTGCCTCCAGAAAAAAGCTACCATCTTTGCCTATATAAGGAGATAGGTGGGAAAATAACATGGGAATTTTTAATTATTGCACTGTTAAACTCTTGTGGGGACAACGAAATGCAGACGTTCATTCACACTTTTGTCCTCTGTCTTCGAGTGGATACTGTGATCCTCAGTACATTAAGGCAGCAAACTCTGATTTTTACAATGCAACTTGGCATAGGTAGCTTCAATTAACTTCCGGATCTCCTTCTATGAGCAAAGATGACAGTTTTGGTTCCTTTTTGTAGACTTCAGAGGTCCATTAATCTTGTGAAGGAAATGAGGAAGGAATGTAAGGATGATGGAGGAATCAAGGAGAGACATATATGAGAAATGAGATGAAATGATACATATATGAGAAATGAGATGTCCTGATCACTAATGTGGTAGCTGCACACACTTTGGAAACTAGATGATGGTAATGATGGTAGTTGTGAATAGCAGCAACCGAAGTCTGAAGTATCATCACAGAGGATAGTTTTTACTGCCATTGAGACCAATGCCAATTCAGAAGAATATTGCTAGTGTCGCGACCACCATGCGCGAGTATAAATGGTTACGGCACTCCCGTGACGCCACATTGTCGCGCTACCGGTCGGGAGTGGTGAGTATGTTGAAGGCTTTAGGAAGGTCTTTCCTCTCAGAACCTGATGGTCTGTCCTGTCTAAACTTCATTTCCTGAGGAAGGTCTCTCCTCTTTGAACCTGATTTTCTCATGGAGGGGGTTTCAGAACCTCAGGGTCCTGACGGCACATGCTCTGTCCCCTTTAGTCTTTCAGCCAAGCCTCTGGAGCAGTTCAAAGACTATTGTTTGAGCAGCTAATCTGTAGTCAGGGTAAAGAAAGGCTATATAGGCCAGAGTGTCTGAACCCACACTGGAAAATTGTTGTCAGGTTTCTGGGGCTCGAACTGTAGCATATATTAACGGCCCCCAAACAGCCAACCACAAAGATCCGAATGTTACAGTCATTCTTCCGGCATCGAACAAAACTTGATGAGAAATTGGAAAAAAATAACTGAATTGACTACATGTGTATTATAGGGCCTCGTTTCTATACCTCTATCCCAAATATTCATAATCTAACCACCTCCTTCTATTATCCTAAACATTCATAATCTAACCACCTGCTTCTACATATTCATAAACTAACCATCTCCTTCAATCCTAAACATTCACAACTTAACCATTTCCACTCACAAGGTGCAGTGGGCTTGAAATGTATTTCTTTCAACAGGCTTCAACCGAGGACTAAATACTGCATTAGCTTGTACAGTATTTCTATCTCCTGATCGCTAAACCTTTGATTCCTTTTAATATTAGTTGGTGGTTCCATGTTGCCATTCAACTGTGCCCATGATTGAATACCAATTTTGTATTCACTATTGTGGCCACCACAAATCACGGTTGGAAAGCAGTGGCATGCACAGATTCTGTGATGGTCTGTGAGTGTAGTACATTCTAGGTTAATTACTGTAAAGACTCAGGATGTGCTCCATGAGAACTGGCCAGGTCACTGTTTACCTTGTGCTCTCTAACGCACATACACTACCGTTCAAAAGTTTGGAGTCACTCAGAAATTTCCTTGTTTTTATCATTAATATTGTAAATGACTTGTAGAAAGAAATGGCTGATCTTTAATCTTTAATCTTCAGCAACCATTCATCCAATCTTCCAAAGGCACATTCTGTTTACTTATCTGATATCATTTTAAAAGGCTAACTGAGAAAACATTGGAGAAATCTTTTGCAATTATGTACTGTAAGCACATAATGTAACCTGAAAACTGCTGCCCTGATCAAAAAAACAATGCAACTGATCTCAGCTGGTATTCTGTCTATTATGGAGTGGAATGGACATTTGTGACCCCAAACTTTTAAATGGCAGTGGACTGTACATCTTCCCCTCAGTAATCACTTATCTCTTATTTCAGGCTACTGATTGGTCAACATGGCTTTACTGTTAGCAATATATCACAGTTTCCATGTTTGTGTCCTCTTTGTTTGGGGTGTTTTTGGTTTTATTCTGAAACCAATGATGAACACCACTGTTTTAGAAGCTAGCCGCATACATGAGGACTGAAGCAGAACATCCTCTTCTTCACATAGGATAACATAAACTTTAACAAGAAGCCTGTTTAAGAAAGCCCCTTCTAAGAGTCTAAGAGTGTTGTAACTGAAGGAAGTAAATCACAGCTGTGCACATATCTGTGCTTGTCTATGTGTACAGTATATGTGTGCGTGCGTGTGTGGGGGGTTTGTGTGTGTGTGTGGAGTTCTGTAATGATGAAAACGTTTCTCTGCTCTGTATTTGATGTTCTAGTGAGTTCTGTGTTTTGTGTTCGGAGCTGCAGAACCGGACGGGTATCCTGAGGTCGAGGGCGGATAACACCACACTGTATAGTTACCACCGCCAGGTTGCCCTCGGAGGAGAGGGGCAGTTGATCCTGCCCCGGGTCACACCCAATGACTCAGGCATCTACGAGTGTCTCCTGAGGGCAAATCTCGGGGGGCACAACCTCGAATCGTCCGTCTCGCTCTCTGTGAATGGTAGGTGTAGCAATATCCCTCTCTCTGATTGGTAGGAAGACCAGGGTCCTTCCCTCTCTGGTCGTCACACCACTTCCCCTCTCTGTGATTGGTAGATACAGCTGCTTCCATGTTATTTGTATTTGTAGGCATTTCCCTGCATGTGATTGGTAGTTTAATCTTGTACCAGTCTGTAGTTGGTACATGCCTCAGTAAGCCTCTCCGTGACTGGTACATACTGTGTAGCCAAGTGGTATAGTGTGTGTTTAGTGTGTCCTAGTGTCCTTTATTAGCAATGTGCTTTACTGGGCTCCTTATTCATAGAGTGTTACCTGAATCGCTCCTCTCCATATTGCTAGTTCCAGTCCTAAAAGACAAAGCTGGGAAATTGAATAGCATGGACAACTATAGGCCAATTGCGCTGTCTAACCCATCCAAAGTTATGGAACATGTCCTCATCACAAGGCTTGATACATATCTACTTACATCAGATAATCAGTTCGGCTTTAAAAAGAAACATAGCACTGATATGTGTATATTTGTTCTAAAAGGAAATGGTTGCGAAATATGTGAGTCAGAATACAACTGTATTTCTGTGTTTTTTAGATGCCTCTAAGGCTGTTGAGAGGGTGAACCATGGGAAATCATTTCTAAAACTGCTGCAGAGAGGGGTTGTGCAATATCTTCCCCTTTTTTTGTATCAAATGGTGTCCGTCAAGGCGGATTGTTATCTCCTGCCTTATTTAATGTATACATGATACATGATGATTTGTCAATTGATTTGAGTTAGTGTACTACAGTGTGCCATCATGTGAGGCAGTCCTGAGAAATGTATGTCCAAATTTATGTGTCGCCTGGATAGCTCAGGTAATGGTATTATTGAAGCTGTAGTTAATCAGGCTAGGAGTTCCCTGAGGTACCTCTCTAAGCTAAGGAAACATTGGAGAAAATGCCTTTACAGTATGTCTGAATGTCTTGTCTTGTCTTGTTTTTTATCTATTTATTCTCACTTAACATTTTACTATACTGTGGACCCAGCAATGAAATCTGAAATAAAGAATTGAATCAAGTGTGTGTTTAGTGTGCGTATAGTGTGCAATTAGTGTGCGTATAGTGTGCGCATAGTGTGCTTATAGCGTGCGTTTAGTGTGCGTATAGTGTGTGCATAGTGTGCGCTTAGTGTGCGTATAGTGTGCGTTTAGTGTGTGTGTAATGTCTCTTTAAAGTGTGTGTAGTGTGCGTTTAGTGAGCGCATAGTGTGCGTTTAGTGTGTGTGTAATGTCTCTTTAATGTGCGTATAGTGTGTGTTTAGTGTACATATAATGTGCATATAGTGTCATTTAGTGTGCGTTTAGTGTGCATTTAGTGTGCATGTAGTGTGCATATAGTGTGCGTATAGTGTGTGTATAGTATGCGTACAGTATAGTGTGCGTTTAGTGTGAGTATAGTGTGTGTTTAGTGTGCGTATAGGGTGTGTTTAGTGTGTGTTTAGTGTGCGTTTAGTGTGCGTATAGTGTGAGTATAGTGTGTGTTTAGTGTGCGTATAGGGTGTGTTTAGTGTGCGTTTAGTGTGCGTATAGTGTGTGTTTAGTGTGCGTATAGTGTGTGTTTAGTGTGCGTATAGTGTGTGTTTAGTGTGCATATAGTGTGCATATAGTGTGCGTTTAGTGTTAAGGGTAAAGGCAGAGCCGCTGCTGGCCACTATAGAAAGCAGAAATGGTCAGTATCTGTTGGGAACCGGGTAACTCCACAATTTCCTCTAGTTTAGTCTTTGTTCCCCTCATGATTTACTTTTAAAGATATCAATTACCAACAATGACAAAGCCAGCTGGAACCTGCCACTCTCTCTCCCCCCTCCCTTGAGCACTCAAGATGCGTTCCCAAGTAATGGAGTAGCATAACATTCACATTAGATCTGCTGCATAGTGGAGATTGAGAGGACCCAAAAAGTATCATCCTTGCATGAAACATGCTGTTGTTGCATTTTGACATAGGAAATGTTGTCTAGGAAGAGTGAAAAGCAGTTTGTAGTAAAGCTCCTCCTTTATTGGCTACATTCTGGTGCCCCCTCGGGCCCTTAGTGCACTATGCACAGTAGGTGATGCCCTTGGTGCACTATGCACAGTGGGTGTTGCCCTTGGTGCACTATGTGTAACCTGCGTTGTGTTGAACCTGCGCGATTCAGCCCTGCACACGCCCGGACTCGAACCCGCGAAACAGCAGCACCTCAGATCGGGAGGCGAGCATGCTAACAATTGAGCCAATAGCCCAGGCTACTGGCTCACATGCCAGCAGCACTCTTGAGGCGTCGGGGAGTGAGGTTTACCAACGTTCCACAAGCACAGCTAAGCTAGCTGGCATCCGTTACACATGCACAGTGGGTGATGCCCTTGGTGGTAGCGGCGGCACTTAGGGGCCATCCACACAGAGACGCTTTTTGGTTTAAACTCACGTTTTGCATTGTTTTGGCCAATCGTCCAAACAAATCCTGTAAACGCACTGCCGGAAGACACACTTCGTTTAGATGGCGAAGCTGCATAACTGCGTATCGATGATGTCATCACCACACCTCAGCTGCCCTCGACTTGACACTCATTGCTAAAAAAAAGCACTCACTGGCAAAAAAAACTCACTGAAGAAAAAGGACAGGCCAGTGAACCCTTCTTCTTTTTCGGTGAGCTTTTTTTTGGCAGTTTGCAAATGCTAGCCGAAACCGAGACAAAAAACCTAAAGATAGATAGATAGATACTTTATTGATCCCCAGGGGAAAAGTCTAAAGACGAAACCGAAACTTATTAGGGGTTTGCACGGCGTGTCATCAGATCTGGACGTCGCCATATTGGAAATACTCGCCTTATTAGAAAGCATTAGGCACTGAAGTAAATCCCAAACATCGTCAAGGAAAATGGTTAATTATTGCCGTGTTTTAGGTTGTACCAATAGGTCCGACTGAGAAAAACATCTGGTGTAGGTATCTACTTCCAAAAGTTATTAAAAAAACAAGGAGAATAATGTCAGAAGTTATCAGAGGAAGGGGGCGCTTGTGGTTGAACTTGGTACTTCGTCTCCCTCACCCAACTCATATGGATCTGCGCTGCCAATAAACCGTAATGTCTCGAAATATCGCACATTTTCTTGTGGTCCAAGTCCTGCCCTATATGCCTTTGCATCTTAGACGCATTTTGATGAGCTTTTCTGTTGTTTAGACACGGCTACAATCACGTAAGATATCCAAAGTGCATAATACTCCATTGTACTTCATTCACGGAGTATCGCCAATATGGCCGCACGTGCTGGGTTACCATGGTTACCGGCCAGAACGTGATGTCCGTGCAAACCCCTAATTGTGATAAACAGAAGTAGCAACGCCTGCAAACATCAAAAAATGCATTTGGAAAAATGCAGAAATGTATTTACAGCAAAGGAACACCCACATGCATTGTTTCCTGACTGTTGATACTGTTTATTGTCAGGTTGTAAAGTTTAGGCGAAGTAGGAAGTAACGTTAGGGATCTCTGAATATGATTGGTATGGCTGGACCAATGATTTCAAAGTTCCCGTCACATGCAAACGTTTTCCTATTAGAGAACTGTCACACTCTGTAAAAATGAAGTGTACGTACGAGAGTCTGGATATTTCCAGGCAAAGCTTTTACTGCCATTGATGCCAATGCTACTGACTGTTTCTTCTACCGTGTAAAGGAGGTAGCGATAGCCTTTTTTACAACAGTGACACCTCTGTTCAGCAGAATATTGCAACTACTGTCGCGACCACCATGCGTGAGTATAAATGGTTACGGCGCTCCAGTGATGTCACATTGTCGCGTTACAGGTTGGGAATGGCGAGTATGTAAGGCCTTAAAGACCTAGCCTAGTGGGAGACACTCAGAAAACATCAGCTCTAGGGTGTGCGATGCCTACTTACAGAACGACCATGCACTCCGAAATAGCTTCCTCGTAGGCTACCCCTGCTGGCAATGCCCCTTATGACCGAAATGCTTATCAGCAGCGATCGTTTAATAGCATGTCCAGAGGTAAATAATAATAAACTGATGACTAGCCTAAATGACTGATCAACAAACAGCCTGGAAACGCAAACCATGTTTGACCATTTCTGCAGTGGATGTTGTGTATCAAAGCTACTGTCTTAAACAAATTATCTTTGTTATCAACCTCTGGTCCTGTTTATCAGCATATTAGCTATAATCTTTTGAGAAAAACGATATTTATATGTAGGCTATTTAGGCTGCATAGGGAGAGCAAACATCCTCTTTTCCCCGGAGTAAATGACAAACAAACTGCTTAGCCTACTTTACATTGTCCTGCTGCCTTTATTGTGTTAAACCAGCAGTTCCCAAACTTTTTTTCCCGCGGACCACCTTCTACATCGTGACTCGGCTCGCGTACTCCCACCATCCGACACATAAAAAAGTACACATTCTATTGACGCATTCCAGGCCTCATGTTTAACTAGCCGCAAATAACAAAATCAAAATGTGCAACTGGTCTATGAGCTCTCATGCTAAAAAACAGTGTGGAGAACATCAGACTGGTTAGATAGCACCTCACTGCAAACCACGCACTGTGGCTTTGGGCAGTCTGTCTCTCCAATCCACGTGAAGCCTAGGCCTAGATATGCCTCATCATACTTTCATTTTTTCTGTCTTCTTTGACTTCTTTCTTTTATCCCCCTGCGCTTCACTTCCGCCTTCATCATTCTGCCCCATCCCATCGTTAGGCTACCTGTTTCCTCCTCTGTTCCTCTCGCTTCGAAGGAAATCACGTGCATTGTGGGTAGCTTAGTTTTTAATGAACAACATAGTCTACTATAGAGTTTACAAATGATTTCCTTTAATTTCACATTTCCATATCATTATAACCCAAGTCAAAATTATTTATTATTTATGAATTCATTTGATTATTAATTAAGTAATTGCCCTTTTCATCTCGCGTACCCCCTAATGGCAGCTCACATACCAAGTATAAGTAAGTGTAAGTATATATACTCTTTTGATCCCGTGAGGGAAATTTGGTCTCTGCATTTATCCCAATCCGTGAATTAGTGAAACACAAACAGCACACAGTGAGGTGAAGCACACACTAATCCCGGCGCAGCAAGCTGCCTGCAACAACAACTCGGCCTGCCTGCAACAACAACTCGGGGAGCAGTGAGGGGTTAGGTGCTACTGCTGGGCGGTATGACCAAAAATGTATATCACAGTATTTTTAAAAATTCTTACGGTTTCCCGGTATATGACGGTATTTTTTACTGTCATGATGTAGAATAACTAGTGGTAATAGACCTCTCCAGAATAAGTAAATTTGCACAGTAAAAGTTCTGTATTTTGACTGCAATTGTCTTTGCATTCTGATTAGATTCTTCATTAGAATCATGAGTGGCTCTTTGTAAACAGCAACATTTTCTGGGGCCATGCAAAACTGCATAGACCTCTCCAGAATAAGTCCCGCCTCCGTAACTTCCGTATCCATCCAACTTCCGGTCGTCAAATGTCTATGGGAAATAACATGGCGTTTCGAAAAATCATACCTGTCAAACTCTGTAGGTGGCAAAGTAGAAAAAGCTGGTGGGCCGATTGGCCAACATACTTCTGCCATCTGGTTTCCACTGGATTTTTTGATTGTCGGTGCCGTTAAAGTAGTAAACGATTATTAATGCTAACCGGGAGCTAGTTCCGATGTACGCGGACGGAGGAGGGCGTTAGATCTCGCTCACAACCTAACGTGATGGTCATTTTCACGTGTGATTCACGCTTGATTTCAGTGGTCTATAAAAGTAAATCGTTTGCAAGGTTCAGCCTCTTTTCAACACGACTTAACTTTGGTTTGACTGTGCTGAGAGTTTGTTTGCTGTTATTGAGATATTTGAAAAATAAAGAAATCGCCGACAAAGACACTAAAGACATGACGACGAGATTTTTTTTCACGAAAAACAGACAATGATAAGTAGACTAGGAATCAGAGGCAGAATCGTATTGAGTCGATAGCTTTATTTTGCATGACCTTGATCAGAACAGTAACATTTTCAGAATGTATTAACAACCTATCAAACATGACGATTTCATGCAGGGTTAGTGCCACCTCTGTTGCCACAAACTCCATTTCAGTGAAGACAAACTATGAAACATTAGCGTTGCTATGTGTAACGGATGCCAGCTAGCTTAGCTGTGCTCGTGGAACGTTGGTAAACCTCACTCCCCGACGCCTCAAGAGCTGGCATGCGAGCCAGTAGCCTCCCGATCCGAGGTGCTGCTGTTCACGGGTTCGAGTCCGGGCGTGTGCAGGGCTGAATCGCGCAGGTTCAACACAACGCAGGTTACATATGCAACCTTGACTCAGGGAGTCGCGGCGTCCGAAGCGTGCGTTAGCTTAGTGCTTCTTACTGATATATTTCTACTTTAACGGCACCGACAATCAAAAAATACAGTGGAAACTAGATGGCAGAAGTATGTAGGCCAATCGGCCCACCATTTTTTTCTACTTTGCCACCTACAGATGTTTGACAGGTATGATATTTCGAAACGCCATGTTAGTTCCCATAGACATTCGACGCCCGGAAGTTGGATGGATACGGAAGTTACGGAGGCGGGACTTATTCTGGAGAGGTCTATGCAGTTTTGCATGGCCCCAGAAAATGATGCTGTTTACAAAGAGCCACTCATGATTCTAATGAAGAATCTAATCAGAATGCAAAGACAATTGCAGTCAAAATACAGAACTTTTACTGTGCAAATTTGCACAAACATCTTGTATGAAACCAATACAAAAAGTATTGCAACTTGCAATAATTATACTTTTTTGAAAATTATACAATTTAAAATGAAACCTCTCTGCTAATATGCTTACTCTGTCAATAGGACTATCAGAAACATGCCTTATTGTTATTGTGTGGTTTACATGACGTTAGTGGTAGGCTAACATTAACTTCATGTGGATGTGGATGTCTTGTTAGCCTGCCATGAGCTTCGGTTTGGTTCGATAGGCAAAACATTAACTGTAATGCGTTTAGTAACTAGTAATAAAAGATGTCCACACTGGGCTCCACGTTAACTCACGTCTTTACTTAGTCAACTTTAGGTTCACATGCACGCATGTCCGTATCACGTGATGACGTATAACATCCTGGCACCTCATTTACGTGGGATCAACATTATTACATCTCCCCCTTAAGATTCTTACTAAGAATCTTAACACTAAAATGATCAACGTTGGCTAGAAACATAACTTAAGCCTTATTAAAGCAATATTCTGTAAGTTATATTACCAAACTAAAGGAAAATGTGTATGGTCTTCTGGAACTCATTGTAAAACCAACCAGTACATTCATTCACAATAGACTTTGCGGGAACTCTTTGCAATCTCTTACATCACAGTACACAGTGTGATTGACATTGCTGGAACTCTTTTCACATTAACAATACATTAATTGTCGCCCAGTCTCTGAACTGGTCTGCTGAACCTGCCTGACCTAGTCTGAGTCAAGCCATCAGCAACTGTGCTTAAGCTGGTGTCAACCTCTGTGGGGCTTCTCCCTGGGTCGCTGAACAGAGCTCTGGTGGAGGATCCAGAGTACCCGATGCTGCTGACCTCGCGCTGGACACCGCCTGAAGATGGCGACGGTTGCGGCCAAGTGTGGCTCCCTGCTCTGTCTCCACAAGGGTAGGATCTCGGTGTGATGCTCTCGCCAGTCACCACAGCTGGGGTGACCCAGGACTTTTGATGGTCCAGTCTGGTGAGGACGTGGTCCCCTGCCCTAAGTGTTGGAGGGTTCCTCACTCCGTGGCGTTGGTTGTAGTAGTGGGTTTGTTTCCTTTTCTCAGACGCGTCCTTGGCTGCAACGCTCTGCTTGTTAGGCTATCTAGGTTGTAGGTTGCGGTCAAGAGTAGGCAGAGTGGTTCGAATCTTGCGGCCCATTAAGAGCTCTGCTGGGCTTACCCAAGTGCTGCTGCACGGAGTAGATCTGTAGCACATGAGTGCCAGGAGAGGGTACTTTTGTCTCAGGATCCCTTTGGCTATTTGCACAGCTCTTTCGGCGTGCCCGTTTCCTTGCGGGTGGTGCAGGCTCGATGTGATGAGTGTGAAATCTAATTCACGTGCCAGTTCCTTGAATTCTTCACTCGAAAACTGTGGGCCATTGTCACTGATCACTTCATTTGCTATCCCATAGCGGGCAAAAGTAGCTTTCGGTTTTGTGACTACTTGGGCAGTAGTGGTGGTGGGCATGTGGAGAATCTCAATAAACCGTGAATAGTAGTCAGAGATGTTGTCGATGATGGATGCTACGTAGCATTCCACATCCACGTTTGTATCGCCTCCATCCTGGGCATCTCCTACTGGGCTCCTGGACAACGCGTCTGCCGTGACAAGGGTTTTCCCTGGTGCATACTCCGCTGTAGGGTTGAACCTCATCAGTCGCATCAGGAGTCTCTGGCAGCGGATGGGGACAGTAACCAGGTCTTTGGAGTTCATAAGCGGGACTAACGGTTTGTGATCTGTGATCAGCCTGAACCCCTCTAGGCCGTGTAAGTATTTCCCAAATCGTTCGCAGGTCCAGACGCTCGCTAGGCACTCTTTTTCTATCTTAGCGTACCTGGTCTCCGCCCCACTCAGACGCCGTGAACAATAGGCTACAGGCTTCCAGCCCTCAGTGTGCAGTTGCATCAGCATGCCCCCGATGTCGTAGCTGCTGGCATCTGCAGAGACAGCAGTGGGTTTGTTGACATCATAAAACACCAGAGTGGGTGGGGGTGTAAGAAGTTCTTTGATGCGTTGGAATGCTGACTGCTGTACTAGACCCCATGTCCACACAGATTTGGACTTCAGCAGTTCGTACATGGGCTGCCCCACTGCAGCTAGGTTCGGGATGTATTTACCTAAATAGTTCACTATCCCGAGGACTCTCTTCAGCTCATGGACATTAGTGGGTGGAGTCAGATTGCTTATAACGGACACCTTGGCTGGGTCAGGCCGTGTGCCGTCTGCGTCGATCTCGTGACCCAGGAAATGTAGTCTTTGCTGTCTCAAGGCGCACTTTTCTGTATTTAGCTTCAACTCAGCTGTCTCTAGGTGCTCCATGACCTGTTGTAGACGTTTGTCGTGCTGGGTCATATCTTTTCCATGTACTATGATGTCGTCCATGTAAACAGCTGTCCCAGGTAGGCCTTCTAGTGTTTCCACCATTTTTCTTTGAAAGATTTCGGGCGCACTAGATATCCCAAATGGGAGTCGTTTGAAACAGTACCTGGCAATTGGTGTGATAAAGGTTGTCAGTCTCTGACTATCCTTATGCAGCGGTATTTGCCAGAACCCTGCCGCTGCGTCTAATGAGGAGAACACCGTGGACTCACTCAGCTCAGCAGTGATCTCTTCTGCTGTTGGCAAAACAAATCTCTCTCTCTTAATGGCCTTATTCAATTTTCGCAGGTCAACACAAATACGCACCTGTCCGGATTTCTTGGGAGCAGGCACCATGGGAGCGCACCACTCCGTGGGCTCTGTCACTTTTTCTATGATTCCTTTGGTTTCCATCCTGTCCAGCTCCAGCTTAACCGGCTTCATGAGGGGAATGGGGACTCTGCGGGCAGTGTGGACGGCATAGGGTTGGGCATCCTCCTGGAGCACTATTCGCACCGGCTGTGTTTTAAGCAGGCCAAACTCTTCTCCGGAGTCACGGACCTCATGAATCCTCTTCACAAGCCCCATTGTCTGTGCCACCGCTCTGCTAAGCAGGTTACTCACACTCTCTTCTCTAACTACGTAGACTCTGAATGAGTGCTTCTTGTTCTTGTGCCACACGTTCGCTGTGAATCGGCCAATACAGTTCAATCGCCCGCCTGGACTGCACAGCACGGTCTTTGATGGGAAAAGTTCAGTCACTTGACTGAGATTTTTGAAAGTATCTTCACTCATAATGCACACATTCGCTCCAGTGTCTATTTTGAAACTAACTGGCGTGTGACAGATGTTCAGCTTTACTGTCCATTGCCCACCACTGCTTGAGGATGTGCTTTTTACTGAGCCTAGAAAGTAAGCTAAATTTTCTTCATGCTCGCTGACTTCACTAACTATCATTTTACTTTTGCTCATTCTTTCCCAGTGCCCAATCTTCTTGCACTTCTTGCATCTTCTTGTTGCATGCGGACTTCATTGCTGAACAATGTTCTTGAATCTTGTGCATCATCTTCCCACATCTGCTACATGTCTTTCCCCGTTCGCTGCGCCTGTGTTGTTTATTTTTGTTGTATTTCTGTTCATCCATTTTGAATCTGCTAAAGCCCCGCACGACCTCCTCTACAGCGCACGCAGTAGCATCACCTTGCTGGCTAACTTGAGCTTTCACCACCTCCTGTTGACGAGCCTCCTGAACTGTCATCTCTAACGTGAGATTTGGGAGAAGCTGCAGTTTTCGGGAGAGTTCTTTGTCCCTGATTCCCACCACAATTCGGTCCCGTATGTGCTCCTCACAAGTAACTCCGAAATCGCAGTGCTCAGAAAGTTCATAAAGAGCGCGGATAAAAATCTCCACCTTCTCCCCTGCACGCTGTACACGTTGATAAAAGCAAGCCCTCTCGTGTATGACATTCCGTTTCGGTATAAAGTAAGCATCAAATTTGTCCATTACTACTTCAAAATCACTGTCCTCATCTTCATCGAAATGAAAAGACCCGAATATGTTCTCGGCTTCCCCGCCTAAGGCGTAGATAAGGGTGCTAACCTGAACGCTACCATCCTCCTGATCCAATTTCGTAGCTGTACGGTAACGCATGAAGCGTTTCTTCCAGTCACTCCATTCTGCAGGTCTCTCGAAGCAGAAACTGTCTGGTGGATTAAACTTCGGCATCGTTGCCTCGAACCGCTTCTGACACCATGTAATGCGTTTAGTAACTAGTAATAAAAGATGTCCACACTTTGGGCTCCACGTTAACTCACGTCTTTACTCAGTCAACTTTAGGTTCACATGCACGCATGTCCGTATCACGTGATGACGTATAACATCCTGGCACCTCATTTACGTGTGATCATTCTATTACATTAACAAAAAAGTTTGTTTTGGTGCACTGATGACAGTCGGGATCATTTCTAACTAGCCAGCTAGTATTGCTCAGTTCATGTCTATAACATGCTTTACTTGCTACCTGGATAATTTCAGCGAATTCTTAAGGTGAGATGAATGATAAGATCATTAAACTTCACTGTGTTCAGTGGGTTGCTAACTAACGACATCACCTACTAGCCAGCTAGTTACAGCTGTTGAACAATCTCAATAGAATTTTCGTGACGGTAAATCCCTTTCAATGCTGTATCCCTTAACGTTTTTCCTTAACTAAAGAAACAGTTTAAGGTATTCTGTGCAACACCCTTAAATAAACCCCTTACCTAAGGAGAAATTAAGCCCTAAGGGTCATACTTCAGGGGTAAAACTTAAGGTGTTTTGTGTTTACCCTCACCATGCCTCGCAGTCGCACCATGCGTGCGTGTGAAAAAAGTCCCGTCTGAAACACTGTCGCGCGGCGCAGCGTTCCAAACGTTGTGTAATCAAATACACCGGTATGGCGGTATATTAAAAATTCATATCATAACGAAAATATACACCGGTATATGGTGTGAACAGGTATACCACCCAGCACTATTAGGTGCCTTGCTCAAGGGCACTTCAGCCGTGCCTACTGGTTGGGGTTCGAACCGGCAACCCTTCGGTTACAAGTCCGAAGCGCTAACCAGTAGGCCACGGCTGCCCCGGTGGTATGCGTACCACTGTTTGGGAATCCCTGTGTTAACCAATATGAAATACAACAGGCACGTCACGCATTCTAATTATTTCTTGTCTTTCTCTTCTTCTCTTCTCTTCTGCGGCGAAGTCGAGCGAAGTCGAGAAGATGTTTAAACTTTCCCTCGGCAAGTGCCCGGCAATTCAAAGCTGCGTGACGTAAACAAAATAAAATGGCTGACTTTGATGTCAAGCCCTGCCTTCCCGCAGGCTGTAGCGAGATGCTTCTCCCTCTCTCTGTTTTTGGTGAATTTCTGTAACAGAAACAGCGCCACCTATAGGCCTGGAATATGAAGTAGTGTGTTGAGATGGATCTGTTTGGACGCAAATATTCTTGAAACGATACCAGGGAAGACGTGGGGAAAAAAGATAGTTTTGGTATGTGTGGACATGGTCTTAGTAGTGAAGGTCTCTGCAAAGGATTTAGGTGAAGACATCTCCCTCCTAGTGTGTGGTAAGACAAGACAGGAGCCGCTTTGTTTTTTAGAGGGCTGCTTCCTGTCTTGAGGTGAGGGGGTACTTCCTGACAGCTGAGAGGAGGAACAGGGTCTCAGGTTTCACTTTTACTGAAGCGAAAGGTTCTCTGTGTGATGTAGCCCAGCTTTCAGTGAGATTGACTGGAACTGAAGCAGAAAAGCCGGAACCTTAAACATGAACACATTGCACATCGAAATAGAGCTCTCTCTCTCTCTCTCTCTCTCTCTCTCACACACACACACACACACACACACACACACACACACACACATAACACCATACACTTTGAAATGAAATTCATTCCAAGGTGCTTTATTGGCATGAAAAAAAGGTATTTGGGCAATCAAGGCAATCATACAGAAAAATGCATAGAACAAGATATTTAAACTTATGTAAAAAGTTCTCTCTGTTTCTCTCTCTCTCACGCACGCACTCACATACACACACGCATACACACACACACACACACAAAATCACAAACACAAACACATATGCACACACACAGAGATCCACACACATACGTGTGCACACGCACACATGCCGGATGTGTGAATCTTACTTGTGTTGTTCATTCTTTGCAGCCTGCATTGAGCCACTGACGGTGACGCCCATTCGCAGAGACTGGACAGTTCAAAAGAGCCCCCTGCTGGACGTGTTGGAAGTGCACGCTGGATGGGCAGCCCTCGGCTTTATTTCTCTTAGCCTCCTCAAGATCATCTTATGCGTGGTGGTCATCAAGGTGAGAGCTACATTATAAACATCGTGAAATCATCACCTTTCTCAAGGTGACAGCTGTAAACATCCAAATAAATTAGTCAAATGCCCATGTAGGCATACCTGTAGGCTATGTTTGCCCCTGTTTCCCAAACTGTTGTGTAGGTTGAAATTCAAGCAGGGCAACAGACAGAAAGGGGCGTGGCCTGAGGGCAAGGGGGTGGCCTGGGGGAAAGGGGAAAGGTGAGTGGCTGTGGCACCCAATCTGTGAATGATGTCATAACTTGCCTTTCCCAAACTCTGTGAATGATGTCATAACTTGCCTTTCCCAAACTCTGTGAATGGTGTCATAACTTGCCTTTCTTTTGGACTCCGCTCATGAACATTCACCTGTAGGGGAAACAATATGGATATGAGCTCCTGGCTGGTATAGGCTATACACTTAAGGTAATGAAACAAGGAGGCGCACACAAGGCTTGTGTGGAAAAATGTTTATTGTGGCCGAAAAGTTACAAAAGAAGTCAGAGGCTAAAACTCTGACTTCTTTTGTAACTTTTCGGCTACAATACACATTTTTCCACACATGTTGTGTGCGCCTCCTTGTTTCATTACCTTAAGTGATCACTACTTTTTGGGAGCGGATGCACCAAGCAACCGACCTTGCTGGTATAGGCTATAATAATATGAATGACACATTGTCACACATTCAACACAAAAACACATTGGGTTCAATTTAGATAGATATCTGATATTAAAAATAAATATTAATAAAAATAGTAAATAATACATAAAAATAAAGATTAGAGGTGGGTAGGCTATTCAAAATGTAGCCTAGGCCTTTCTTGGGTGCTTTGCTATATGTCAATTTTTGGCCGCATGCATGATTGCATGCAAGGTTGACGTGAACAATTTTTTGTTTCTTTGGCTCGAGGTGATACTGAAAACCCAGCTTGAGAAAAAAAGTTGACATTTACAGGATCGGGTTGTATTTCTGTCGTGTGTGTGTGTGTGTGTGTGTGTGTGTGTGTGTGTGCACATAAATCAAAGATGATAGAAACTTTTATTTCTTTCCTTTCCATGTCTGGGTTTTTGTGGCTGTGTGTGTCTGAGTGTGTGTGTGTGTGTGTGTGTGTTTGTGTGTGTGTGTGTGTGTGTGCGGGGGGTTGTTATTTCCTGGACAGTTGAGTGTTCACTGAGGATGGCGGTTAATCTCCTCCCCTGTTTGCCCCCAAGTTTACTCAGTTTGAAACTTACAAGTCTGGAGCACAATATGTGTTATGAGTGAGAGAAGTACCGGAATAGGCCTCTGTGTGTGTGTGTGTGTCAAGTCAAGTCAAGTCAAGTCAAGTTTATTTATATAGCACATTTCAAACACAGAGGTCATTCAATGTGTTTTACATAAACAAAACCAAACAATAATAACAAATAAAAGCATAGAAGGGCAATATAGTCAAAGAATAGTTAAAAGGTAAAGATCATAATAAAAAGAAAACATAAAACACAAGGTAAAATCATTTAAAAATAAAGAATAATTAGTAAGCAAAAACAAAGGCAAAAGTAGTAAAAAAAGTAATAAAAGACAAAGTAGAATAATTATCAAGGCAGATTCAGAATTTGTACCAGAGGGTTGGATACCAGTGCTGCTGAACTGGGGGAGCCACTGAAGCACATCTTCAACTTGAGTCTACGTCTTCCAACACTGTGGAAGACATCATGTCTCACCCCAGTACCTAAGAAGCCACACCCCAGTGAGCTTAATGACTACAGGCCTGTCGCTCTAAAATCACATGTGATAAAGACTGGTCTTAGGTATGCTCAGACCCCAGGTACGCCATGCACTAGACCCGTTACAGTTTGCATACCAGAAGAAAGTGGGCGTGGACGATGCCATCACTTATCTTCTACACAGGACACATTCTCACCTAGACAAGGGGAAAAGTGCTGTGAGAATCATGTTCTTTGATTTCTCAAGTGCTTTTAACACCATCCAACCCCTCAGACTAGGAGACAAGCTCTTGCAGATGGGTGTGGACGCTCACCTGCTAACCTGGATTACAGATTACCTGACCGAGCGACCACAGTTCGTCAGACTGAAGAACTGTCTCTCTGACACTGTGATCAGCAGCACCGGAGTGCCACAGGGAACTGTGCTCTCGCCAGTCCTGTTCACCCTGTACACATCTGACTTCTGCTACAACACCGAGTCATGCCACATGCAGAAGTTTTCTGACAATACTGCAATTGTGGGGTGTATCAGGGACGAGCAAGAAGAGGAGTACAGAAGCCTGGTGGAGGACTTTGTGCAATGATGCAAACTCAATCACCTTCAACTCAACACTTCAAAGACCAAGGAGATGGTGGTGGATTTTCAGAGGTCTAAGCCAGCTCTGCTACCAGTCTCCATTGATGGGGTCAATGTGGAGGTGGTAAGCACCTACAAGTATCTGGGTCTCCACCTGGACAATAAACTGGACTGGTCAGCCAACACTGACGCACTCTACAAGAAAGGGCAGCGCAGGCTGTACTTCCTGAGGAGGCTGCGGTCCTTCAATGTGTGCAGCAAGCTCCTCAGGATGTTCTACCAGTCTGTTTTTGCCAGCGTCCTCTTCTATGCAGTGGTATGCTGGGGAGGAAGCACAAAAAAGAAGGATGCTGGGCGAGGTACAGGCTGGTAAGGAAAGCTGGCTCTGTAGTGGGAGCTGAACTTGAGTGCATCACTTCAATATCTGACAAAAGGACCCTGAACAAACTGATCAACATTTTGGACAATGAGTGTCATCCACTCCACAGCACTATTGTAAAGCAGAAGAGCCTGATCAGCTGGAGACTTCGCTCACTGCCTTGCTGTTTTTTCATGCTATATTAGCACACATGACCAATGGCTTCTGCTACAATACTGAATGGCTGTAACCCTATTACCTCAACCTATTCTTGCACTGACATAGTCTAGACCTTATTCTTGCACTGTTGCACTGTTGGACTACTTTTTGCACCTTCACCATGACTCTCACTCTCTTTAACCACTTACCATGCACACATAACTATAGGACTACTGTTGGACTACTTTTTGCACCTTCACTATGACACTCACTCTCTTGAGCACCTTACCATGCACACAGAACTACAGGCCAGTCCCGGCCCTGTCACTGCAAGAGTCTCATGCTTGATCACCCTCAAGCACACTGTGGATTTTTTTACTTAATTTATATAGTATATTTAGTATTTAGTTTTGTTAGTTTTTCTTATCTTCTACTGTCTCTATTGTACAGTGGAGTTTTGTTATACTGTATGTTTATACTTATATTTACCATTTCTGCATGTTGTGTGTGATGTCTGTATGCTACTGAGACCTTGAATTTCCCCTTGGAGATCAGTAAAGTATCTATCTATCTATCTATCAGAGCAGGCCGACTCTCTTTATGTCTTTGTGTTTGTGTGTGTGTGTGTGTGTGTTCATGTGTATGTGTTCATGTGTGTGTGTATTCATGTGTGTGAGTGTTCATGTGTGTGTGTTCATGTGTGTGATATGGTGAGCAGTTTAGGTGATTGAAAAAAGCGCTTGACCGTGTGTGGCCAAGCGCTTAACCGTATCTCCCTCTGTGTCTTCTGCAGGTGTTGGCCAAAATGAGACCTTCCCAGAGCTACCGAGTGGGAAGCAAGAGGTGTCAGAGGTCACAGAGATGAAGCCCATCACCAGCACCACCGGGCCCATCCATAACAAAACCAACACCAGCACCACCAAGACAATCCATACCAACACCAGGACCAGCACCACCAGGCCCATTCATACCAACACCAGGACCAACACCACCAGGCCCATCCATACCAACACCAGGACCAGCACCACCAGGCCCATCCATACCAACACCAGGACCAACACCACCAGGCCCATCCATACCAACACCAGGACCAGCACCACCAGGCCCATCCATACCAACACCAGGACCAGCACCACCAGGCCCATCCATACCAACACCAGGACCAGCACCACCAGGCCCATCCATACCAACACCAGGACCAACACCACCAGGCCCATCCATACCAACACCAGGACCAGCACCACCAGGCCCATCCATACCAGCAACAGAGGTCACAAATGTCACAGCGATGAAGCCCAATACCAACAGACACAAATGTAGCAGGTTGTGCCCTTTTAAAAACTGGCCTGGGCCAACAGATGAAAAAGAGGCCATGCTTATCACACGACGTGATAAGCAGTTTTTTAAAAACGCAACGTTCCATTCAGTCATAAATCATTCAAGCGTAGGCCTAGTGCTCGTCATAAAAAAAAGCAGCTTAATATTTTTCAGGTGTTTAACAGTAGGCCTAGGCGCACTGTTAGCACTTATGCCGAAGGCAGTGAGATTATTAGGCATTGCATCCTGTCACTCAACATCGCAGTTCGGGTTGATAAGATTCAGTTAAATCGAGTATGGATCGTCTCAAAGTTTGGGACAACCAAACAGCAGTGTAGGCAAAGCAAATCCTAATTGTTAGGTTACCATAGCTGTCTTTTCTCTAGGCCTGGGCCTATCGGAAATCGCGACATAAGCACATTGGTTTCTTTTTTCTTTTCTTTCTTGTTCGCGTGCTGGGTAGTGAAGCGATAATGGATTTAAAGCAGTATCATGTGAGCCAGAGCCGATATGGCCAGAACTGCTGCTCTGTAAAGGTATTTCTGTCCCACCCAAATTTGCTGAACTACTTGTGAAGTAGCCTATTCATCACAGGCATCACATGTATCACACGAAAGAGCTTTTTCTCAGCCTTTAAACGATGTTAGTGGTTAGTTGCCCGTCTCCCTACCCATTCATCTTGGTGGAATACCTCGCGAACTTTCCCTCAACACACAACAAACCATATATCAGAATAAACAGCAGACCTTACCGAACATAAAGGTGTAAAGCATTCCCCTTCACAGTTAGCCATTCCAGAGTAATCCGGTTTTAAATTTGCAGCAATGTCTTTATGCATGTCTCCAACTTAATGTGTTTAAATTGTTCAATACGTGTACATGGTTTTATAACAGGCCAAATACAAAATAAATGTTACAAATATCGCCTAGATATCTGTAAGCATTACAATCAGAGGATATACATATAGGGCAGACAGATGCAGGGCCAACAGATAAAAAAGAGACCATGCTCCTGCTCCTAACTCTGGCTTATTGACAACAGCAAACAGCAGCACCTAAAATACTTTACATTGATATGGGGGAACCTCACTAACTACCACCAAAGTGTAGCACCCACCTGGGTGATGCACAGCAGCCATGATGCACCAGAACGCTCACCACACACTTGGTTGAAGTGGAGAGCAAGGGAATGAATGAATGAGCCAATTACACTGGGGATGATTAGAGGATCAGATTCAATGAGCCAGGTAGGGAATTTACCCAGGACACCGGGGAACCCCCTACTCTTTGCGATGAGTGCCATGGGATCTTTAATGACCGCAGTGAGTCAGCACCTAAGTTTAAGGTCTCATCCCACGGACTGCATTTCCTACAGCACAGTGACCCTGCGATGCACTGGGGCATTGGGATTGGAGGAAAGAGCGCCACCCACTGGCCTCCCATCAACACCACCTCCAGGAGCAACTTAATTTCCCAAGGTACTCTGTTATACTAAATAATGTAATAACTTGGCAAAATGTAATACATTTTCATTATAAAATGCAGCATGTATGCAGATGATTTAATTGTTGTGATTATGTCCCTATATAGTGCTGGTCTACAGCAACTGCTTAGAGTCTGTTCATGGAGCACAATATAACATACAATATAACTATGGAGTACAATATAACATCAAATTCAATGCATAAAAGAGTGTTATAATTATTGCCAGAACTAAGGAGGACAGCAAGCTACATTTTCCCTCTTTTTACTTGAAAGGGCAAGAGCTAAACATAGTAACTAAAACAAAATTCCTGGGTCACATCATCAAGGATGATTTGTTGTGACTATGATGACATACAGCGCCAGTGCTGTAAATGATATGGACAAGCAAATACGCTGGCACACAAATTTCATATGTGTACTGAAGAAGTTAAAACATTCATGTTCAGATTCATGTGCCGATTAACAAAGTCAAAGAATAAAATTTTAACAGCCTTAACCACCCCTGCACTTACTGATACCAGATATACCTCCTAATCCTGAAACACACATTTGTACCTGTTTTAATTACTGTGGATAGCCATTTGTATGTCTGTATGTGCAGTTTGTATGTACAGTATGTATGTATGTTTTTGTGTTTTGTATGTTCCCTTTATGTAATTTGTGATAGTCCTTTGTATTTCTGTATGTATTTATATGTGTGTTTGTATGTATGCCTTATGTAATATGTTGTGTGTGCATTTTATCTGATCGAAACATTCAAAACGTTATCTGCCAAATGCGAAAATAAACTCAAAAAAGGATATCAAAAAAGAATACCAAGGAGTGTGCAAACTTTTTTCACAATCACTTGACTTTTTTGTTCAGCACCTGGGATGTGCACAAAGTCTCCTTGCCAGTGCTTTTTATCTGAACCTTGAGTCTGTAAATAAAGCTATATATAAATATAACATATACTGTATATAATAATTTGCCACATTTTGAAATAATTTGCAGCATTTCGTAATAAACTGCCTGAACTCAATATGCAATAAATGTTCCTGCATTTTGTAATAAATGATTACTCAGCCCTCTTGTTCATCGTCCGCTCACTATGGAGGTTAGATCAGGGGACTGAGATAGCCATTGCAGAAGTCTTATTTTGTGTCCAGTAAACCATTGTTGATGTTGATCCAGAAGGTAAAAAGAAAGAAAGGTGACCTGCTCTGTAATTTCCTGTTAAAGGATTAATAAAGGACCTAATCTAATCTAATCATGTCATGTGGCTGGACCTTGTTAACACATTTGGTTTTATGCCCGACCAACTTCGCCCTGGAGTTTTTGCTGAGCTTCAGTAATTCAGCAGATACAGGGTATTCGTTAGTCTGGCTGCCGGCTATCAAATAAGTGAAATAAAGCACTTCATGGCCATGGCTAGAGACCTTACTAAACAAGCTTTTGCTTCATTTCTCTTGGCAAATTTGGACCGTGTGAACTCATAAAAGATCAGCATGTTTAGAGACAAGCAGGAAGTGAGTGGGGAGTGATTTTATCTGTACAGTCTTAAAATGATTGTATTGTCCCTATCTGGACATATAGATGTGTTAAAAAACAATGCAGTTGTGTTGTTTAAAGGCAAGTTGTGTTATTTTCAACACATTGTGTAACAAATAAAAAAAGCAAACAACACAAACTGTGTTGTCCCTATCTGGACACAGAGATGTGTTAAAAACAATGCAAGTTGTGTTGTTTAAACGCAAGTTGTGTTATTTTCAACACATTGTGTAACAAATAAAAAAAAGGAAACAACACAAACTGTGTTGTCCCTATCTGGACACAGAGATGTGTTTAAAACGACGCAATTGTGTTGTTTTCAACCTATTCGTTTTAAGAGTGTATGATGCAGTTCACAGACACGGTAAACATTATATCTGTGTTACGAATGTTTTTTTTTTAATTGAAAAATATAATAAAACTGATGATGATTGAGAAAAGGGAGGTAACTGTCTCTAAACTGAGGTCCAGATGTACTAAGAAAGTCCTGTCTGTTTTAGACATTATATGTGCCTTAAAACACAGCCTCACATCACAAACAGAAATAGAAGACACAACTATGGAAAAAGTGGTGGGCGTCTTGCATAAGTGAATGAACTTAACACATTTGTGTAGCGGGTGACTGGTGATGTGGAGGTGGGGGCCCTTCTGTTTGCAGTCTCACTGTGGCTAACACTCAGAGCCGGAATGAGGGAAATATAGGTTCCCTTATGAGTGTGGGAGTGTGAGTGTGTGTGTGTGTCACAGTGTGTGATTAAAAGGTCTTGATGGAATCAGAAAGTAAGAAATGTACATCTAAAATTGATCGATATTCTATTTGACGTCCTTTAACCTCCCAGATGCTCTGTGATAGCTCCACGCCATAAGTGTGTGTGTGTGTGTGTGTGTGTGTGTGTGTATCAGCCCTTTAGATCTCCACCCAAATAGCCTTCTCTTCATTCTCTGCTTTGCTGTGTTCCTATTTATCTTTCTGTTCCCGCTGTCTGTTTTGTTTACTCTCTGTCTGTTTTGTTGAGCCATCTCTTTCGCTGTCTGGTTTATTTTCCATCCTGTTTCGATCTGTCTGTTGCATTTAGCCGTCTCTCTTGGTCTGTGTGCCAGGACTGTGTGTGTGTGTGTGTGTGTGTGTGTGTGTGAGTGTGTGTGTGTGTGTGTGTGAGTGTGTGTGTGTGTGTGTGTGCGTGCGTGCATGTGTGTCTGTTTTATTTAGCTTTCTCATTCGCTCTGTCAACGTTCATTAACGGTGTCCATCGCTGATCTCTGATCTCCAGGGGCACTCAGAGCGCTGTCTCCACAGGGGGGCGCTGTTGACCACACACCCTCACCACAGGGGAACACTGCAGTATGGATTACATATCAAATCTCTGTTCATTCTCTCTCTCTCTCTCTCTCTCTCTCTCTCTCTCTCTCTCCACACACAGTCTATACAGTCGGCCTCTATGGATTATCTAACATGTGTTTGGCTCGACTGCTTTTACCTGGAAACTGACTTGTGCGCCTGTGAGATGGGTCACACACACACACAAACAGATACTCACGCACACACATGCACACTGAAACTGACCTGTGCGCCTGTGTGATGGGTCACACACACACACACACACACAAACACACACACACACACTCACACAAACAGATACTCACACACACACTCACACAAACAGATACTCACACACACACATGCACACAGAAACTGACCTGTGCGCCTGTGTGATGGGTCACACACACACACACACACAAACACACACACACACACACACACAAACACACACACACACACTCACACAAACAGATACTCACACACACACATGCACACTGAAACTGACCTGTGCGCCTGTGTGATGGGACACACACACACACACACACACACAAACAGATACTCACACACACACTCACACAAACAGATACTCACACACACACTCACACAAACAGATACTCACACACACACATGCACACTGAAACTGACCTGTGCGCCTGTGTGATGGGTCACACACACACACACACACAAACACACACACACACAAACAGATACTCACACACACACTCACAAACAGATACTCACACACACACATGCACACCTGTGCGCCTGCGTGACCACTGAGCTCCTCACTACCTCATTTCCTCCGTCTGATTATCTCACTCTGTCACCTCCTCTCCTCCTTCAAATCTCTCTGTCACCTCTTCTTCTCATCCTCTGTCCCCCTCTCCTCACTCTCTCATTGTCTGACCATGTATATGTGTGTGTGTGTGTGTGTGTGAGAAAGAGAGATGTCAAGAGAGACAGAGAGGGAGTGTGTGTGTGTGTGTTTGTGCATATGTTTCTATATGAAACATGGTAAACATGAACCTCAACACACAAACCTCAAACCCATAGACACACAAATACAAATGAAGAAAAATGTACACACACACACACACACACACGTCTGAGTATCTGTTCACACTGGTATTGGCAGGACCCTGCAGGGGTCAGTTAGATGCCGCCTGTTGCACACACACACACTCGCATATTCTCATCTAGTATTAGTCATCTAGTGTATTCTCAGCTAGCAAGAATTACAGTATGCCTACCCAGACACACACACACACGTACGCACACACACACACACATACAGTACTGATCAGAGGTACAGTATGCCCCATCTCACACACACACAGAGAGAGAGAGAGAGAGAGAACTGTCCAGAGGAGTCTGTAGGTCCTGGTTTTTGTACTACCAGTAGGGGGCAGGCCAGCTCAGCTTCAGGCCAGTATACACACAAGTCTGTGTGAAAGGAGTCTGTTTGAAATATTCTGAAACAAATCTGTGTGCGACACAAGTCTGTGTGAAATTACAGTTTATGACAAGACTATTGGACTTTCCTTTTGAAATGGAACTCAACCAGTCAGAAAGTAAACAGTAACTAGAAAATGTAATTTCGAGGAAATTACCAGTGCATAAAAATGCAAAACATACTGTATATTAAAATAAAATACACAACAAACTTTTATTTGGAAACAGTTGTGGGCAGAGGAAACAGTTGGCTGCAGTCATAGTTGATAACAACTGACAGTTGAAATGGCTGAACAGTTAAATAGTTGAGTAGTTTAAATAGTTAAATTATTTAATAGTGAATTATTGTAGTGAGGACATTTATTTTGAAACAGTTGTGGGCAGAGGAAATAGTTGAACAGAATCTGTAGTCTTAAGAGAGCCATATTGTATGCTTAAAGCCTGAGACAGAGTATATAGTTTAAAAGTTAAATGGTGAATGGTTTGAAGAGGATGAATGGATAGAAAGTTGGATGGAATGTGCCTTATATCCTTGTAGAATGGAGAGACACAGAGAGAGTTGGCCTAGTTGAGCAGAAAGCAGTTGATATAGGTATAATCAGTTTAACTGGCCCTTTGATGGGTCCTAGTTGAGCAGCTGGAAGTTGATACAGGTACAAATCAAGTTAATTAGCCCATTGTGATGTAATAGTGCCAATGCAAAGTCTATGGACCCTTTCAAGAGAGTTCCATTATCAGCATCATAGTTGGCCCCACAAGACTTCCTTTTTAACATTCCATATGTTATCTTAATGCAGAGGAAGTAGATTGGGGCCCAAATAGAACGTTCAAGCATTGTTTTTGTTTTTATTGTTGAAAGGGTCTATAGGGAAAAATAAGCTTGTTTTTTGTTAATATCTCAAAAAGTATAAAGTTTACAAAAGTGAAAAATGCATTCCTCAAGTGTCCTTTTCAAGACCTATGTTACAAAGTTTGAATGAAGTTTCTACGTTAAACGGCTGAATTAGACGCAGACATTTGGTGGGAAGAAGAAGAAGAAGAAGACTTCGGATAACAGAACAGTGCATTTTCATGCACTGTAATAAGTACCTTGAAATGTGCCCATAAATGAAATCCATTTTTTTATTTGATAAGTTTGGTAATCACACAGTGATAAAGTAAACACATGTGAGGCATAAACACACACATACACACACACACACACACACTCAAACATACACACACATGCAGACACACACACACACACACACACACGCAGAGTTGCAGACACACTAACACTCACACACACACACCACACACACACTCACACTCCAATGTATATCAGTGAGAGAAACACATCCCGCTACACCACAGACAGGTGTTTGAATAGCATCACAGTAGTGTCACGTTGTGCTGCACAGCGACTAAGCTAAAGTGTATTACAAAACACAGGACATGGGCTGTGTGTGTGTATGTGTGTGTGTGTGCGCACACATGCATGTACAGTATATGTGTGTGTGTGTGTGTGTGTGTGTTTACATGTGCGTGTGAGTTTGTGTGTGCCTGTGCGTGTGTGTGTACATGTGCGTGCATGTGTGTGAGTGTGTGTGTGTGTGTGAGTGTGTGTGTGTGTGTGTGTGTGTGTGTGTGTATGCATGTGTGTGTGTGTGTGTGTCAGACGGGAGTGTGGCAGCTGTGTGTGAAGCAGCAGAGGATCTCTCTGAAGGTCTTCCTCATCTCGTGGCTGCGGCAGGCATAGATGAGCGGGTCGATGGCGGAGTTGCACATGATGAGCACCAGGTAGGTGGTGAAGTGGGCCATGTAACAGCGGCAGGGTGGACGCTGAGGGCAGGTGAGCAACAGCAGCAGGTGCAGGAAGAACGGCGCCCAGCAGCACACAAACACGCCCAGCAGCAGGCTGATGGTGATGGCCCCCTTCATGGCCGTGCGTCGCCGTGGCAACGGCCTTGGGGCGGCGACGGCAGGGTCATCGGCAGACGGGTCGGGGGGGTACCCGCCGGTCTCCAGGGCGGGGGGCAGGGCGGCGATGCGCTGCGCGTGGATGCGGGCGAGCAGGAACATGTGGACGTACAGGGTGGCCATCAGGAGCAGCATGGCGAAGAACAGCGTGATGAGACACACCACCACTGTCGTGCTCTCCGAGAATACGATGAACACCACGCCGCTGACCACACACACGAGCCAGATGCCACAGATGGCCGCCAGAGCACGACGCACCTGGAGGGGAACACCTGAGTTACAGGTGGCACACACCTGCTCAACAGCAGCATTTAGCCAGAGGTAACTGTACAACACCAGTTTTAAAGGCTTGGTACCTGAAGAATGGCAGCTTTCAGCCAGAGGTAACTGTAAAAGACCTGTTTTAAAGGCTTGGTACCTGGAATATGCTAAAAAGGAGCTATGGGCTAACTGCTGTAACCCACTTCTAGTGAATTATGCTAATATAGGCTAAGAGTGTCAGTATGAGAGCTATGTAAAATTCTGTAAGATCTGGGACTTGAACACAACATTACACACTTTTCCACTGGCTTGTACTGTATTTGATACAGTGCCTCTTGAGGTTAAGAGTGGTATTACAAGAGGTACGTTGTGCGTTGAACACTAGCCTTAAAGGTGAGGTATGTAAGGAACACTGAAGGTGAGGTAAGTGACTCCAGTAGCTTAGAAATTGAGGTATATGATGATAACTAGCTTTAAATGTGTGGTATGTGACTCCTGTAGCTTTAAAGGAGAGGTATGTGACTCCCATAGCTTTAACGGTGGGATATGTGACTTCAGTAGCTTTAAAGGTGGGGTATGTGATTCCAGTAGCTTTAAAGGTGGGGTATGTGATTCCAATAGCTTTAAAGGTGGGGTATGTGACTCCAGTAGCTTTAAAGGTAAGGTATGTGACTCCAGTAGCTTTAAAGGTGGGTATGTGACTCCCGTAGCTATAAAGGTGAGGTATGTGACTCCAGTAGCTTTAAATGTGGGTATGTGACTCCAGTAGCTTTAAAGGTGGGTATGTGACTCCAGTAGTGTTAAAGGTGAGGTATGTGACTCCAGTAGCGTTAATAGTTATGTGCATGGTGAGAGGTGGACGGTTCCAGCGTGAGACTCACCGTGACAATGCTGTGGTAGCGGAGGGCGTAGAAGATGGTGATGTAACGGTCCACGGCAATGGCCGAGAGGCTGCACATGGAGGCCACCAGCGAGATGCAGATCATGGAGTCACAGATGTTGTCGACGAGCTGCAGGAAGTGATCCCCTAGCAACAGCATGCGGCTCTGGAGCAGTGCTATGACGACGGTCTCCAGCGCGTTGGACAGGCTGACCAGCATGTCCGCCGCCGCCAGGCTGCACAGCAGCAGGTACATGGGCGAATGCAGATTCCGATTCTTCACCACCGCCCAGATCACCAGAACGTTCTCCAGCAGGCTGACGATCCCCAGGGCCAGGAACACCTCTGCACGGATCTGCACCTGCTCACATAGAACCTCCGGTGTTGCGCTCCCGTTGGGCACCTCATTAAAACCGCTAGAACCCTCCTCATCTCCACTGGAGTTCAGCCAGAGGGCCAGAGGGGAGAAGTGATAAGATCCGTTCATCAGGAGAGGAAGAGACAGGGAGAGACAGGGAGAGAAAAGGAGAGGGATGGAGAGAGAGGTGGAGGGAGGAAATGTGTGAGAGGATAAGAAAGGGAGAGAGAGATAGACAAAGAGAGAAGAGGGAGAGAGATGGACACAGAGAGAAGAGAGAGGTAGAGAGAGATGGAAACAGAGAGAAGAGAGAGAGCGATAGAAACAGAGAGAAGAGAGAGAGGAGGGAGGGAAATAGAGATGGACACAGAGAGAAGAGAGGGAGGGAGGGAGAGAGAGATGAACACAGAGAGAGGAGAAGATTGGGGGGGAGTCAAACAATAGTCAAGAAATGAAAGATAGAGCATATGCCTTGAGAAGCATATAATGTCCAAACTAATGTTGTTTGAGAAACATGCTCATAGCTGTAAAATCAGAATAAAAATATGATAGAATATGACAAGGGAAGCAATGTACACAAACGTGATTTAGCTAACAACAAATCAAATCACAGAGATGAAGAAATGAAAAGACAAAACTAATGAAAGACAGACAGAAACAAAGAAAGAGGGAGAGAGAAAAAGAGGGATTGAAAGAAGTGGTAGAAGAGAAAGAAAGAGACTGGGAAAAGTGGGAGAAGGGAAAGAGAGGTTGAGAGAAATGGAGGAGAAAGCTGCTGTTGTGTCGAGGGTGGTCTTCTTTTCTGTCCAGCATACGCTCACTCCCACAGAGCAAAATGTGTGTGTGTGTGTCTGTGTGTGTGTGTGTGTGTGTGTGACGTGGCAGAGATGGATAAGGACAGAGCTAAGGAGGGAAGGAGAGAGAGATGGAGATAGACGGACAGACAGAGATACAGGGTGTGTGTGTGTGTGTGTGTGTGTGTGTGTGTGATGTAAATGTAAATGCTTCTCCATCTCCTGGGGTCTCTGATTCAGAGAGACACTGAACACCACAGGACATGGACATGGGTGTGTGTGTGTGTGTGTGTGTGTGTGTGTGGGTCGGTGGGTGTCGGGTTGGGGGGGTGCAATCATACAAGGAACATCACTGTTGAGGCCACCACAGACACTTCCCTGCACATACACACACACGCGCACACACACACACATCCTGGAATCCTACATCATCGACACAGAAGTAGAATGTTTCGCAGAAATTCCTCACTGTCAGTACAGCCTCCTGCTTACCTGCTCCAGCAGTGCTTCACAAAGCGCACACACACACACACACACACATACATACATATATAAAAATATATAAATATATATATATATATATATATATATGAGATGTTCATGACCAGAGACGTTTCTACATGCCCATTTTAATTTCATCATCTAGCATGACATTTGACATTTTCTTATCCGCAGGTCTATAATATTCCATCAGGTTTGACATATAGGCTACTGTGTGTTTACTGTGCATGTGTGTGTGGATGTGGGCATGGGAGAGCAGTGCTCAACCACTTCCCCGCCTACTTTTCTCCTACTGGTCGGGGATCAACCCTTCGGTTACAAGCCCGAAGCCTTAACCAGTAGGCCACAGCTGGGGGTGAGGGGGTGAATGGGGACACGAGGTTGAGTGAAGGATGAGGGTGAATGGGATGCGAGGGTGAATGAGGGTGTATGGAGAGTGAGGAATGGGCTATTTCTACTGCACTCTACTCCACCTGGGCTTGCGCAGGTCAGGCCTGCTGGGGCTGCTGACATTTCAAAATAGCAGCTAGACACAGATGCCCTGCGGCATCATGGAAGTCTGGCGGAGCTGGGTCACCAGCTCACCGGTAAAGCTGCTGCAGGTACACACACAGGAACTGCTGGACCACACGGCCTGAACTCAGCATGCAGAACCAGGAACTAACTGACCACACGGTCTGAACTCAGCACGAAGAACCAGGAACTAACTGACCACTAGGGTTGGGCACCGAAACACGGTTCTAATATGGCACCGGTGCAGACGCAAACGGTAGTAACTGCATCGAATAACAATGTGGATTTCGGTGCCTGATTTCGGTGCTTACATTTTTTTATTATTTTTTTTTATACGAGGCATCACTGCATGTCATGCGCCATCTATAACGTCTTGCTCTAAAAGCAACACATCAGGATACAGTTAGCTAACATAAACACTGGATGTATAAACCAGAGGGGTGCACCACATAGGCGAGTGGACAGTGTTTGACAGCTTGCGTGAGCCCAAGTAGCTTACTTTAAAGCGATATCGCGAGCTCCTGTCAAAATCTAGCAGTGGGCCTAACTACGCACAAGCAAAAGGCTATGAAACAACATCAACAGTACCCTATACGTTACACAATATCCTTGCTAATGTCTGTGCTAACTGGCATTTATTTGAAATGTTATCAGCAAAGTTGTAAGGTGAAAACTTTATTTCACGGTGTGTTATAAACAACATAATGGCATGATATTAATCTTTTATGTGCATGAGGCCCATATAGTATCACAATGAATATGAAGATCATGTTAAAAGTTAGCTGGCAAAAACATAAATATGTAGGTTACATACCTGATGTCACTGAGCTGTCAAAGATGGCTACAAAACCATCTCCGTACGTTATCGCTAATTAAACTCAGCTAACTGGTGTTAGCACATAGCCATAGTTGCTGTTAAAATGCCTACTAGGCTAGCGCTGGGAACACTTCAACACAGACATGTAACCTAACATGTTAAAAACTACTGCGTGTTATGGGTTAAGACATTTATTATTACATTTATTACATTACATTTGGCTGACGCTTTTTAGCCAAAGCGACTAACAACATGGTAAACAGTTTAAGTTTTAGAGCAATTCTCAACAATTTTAGGACAATTTAAAAACATTAGAGTACAGTAAGAATAAGTGCATCAGTGAGTGCTGTTTTTAACAGTTACTTGTCAGTTTAAGACGGCTGGTGAGTGCTAGGATCAGTAAGACTTGTTGTAAGTGTTGGTATGAGAGGAGATGTTCTCTAAAGAGCTGGGTCTTCAGGAGTTTTTTGAAAATGGAGAAGGATGTCTCTGCCCTTGTAGGAGCTGGCAGTGTGTTCCACCAACGAGGAACAACAGATGAGAAAAGTTTGGATTGGCTTGAGCGTACCGGTGGTAGAGCTAAACGTCGTTCGTCTGAGGAGCGCAGCGGTCTGGAGGTAGCATATGTCTGTATGAGGGCATTCAAGTAGGTGGGAGCAGAACCGGAGTGTCAGACACCAAACAGGACGAGGACCACAAAAGCGTCACGTTCAAAAGTTTATTTAAGGGTTGGGGGTTTCAGGGGTTCCGGGGGGGGTACAGGAGTTCCAAGAGTCTGCGTGTGTGTGTTCCCCCAGTAGCCGAACAGCGATGGCAGGAGCTGGATGATCCGGGAAGTCCTGGGGGAAACACACACACAACAGCAATTGAAACGAAGCAGCAGTACAGTCAAGGACTAGGCGGTATTCGTAGAAGAGGGACGGAAGGCAGGTCAAGATTACCGGGGCTGGAGAACACAGAAGAAGTCGAGCGGGTCCGGGATCACAGGCAAAGAGTCAGAGGCGTTTTCAATAAACAGGCAGGTAACTGGTGCTGGTTGCAGACGATCTGACAAGTGTGGACTGAAAAGCAAGGCTTTATATAGAGGGCATGATGAGTGGTGAATGCAGTGCAGCTGGTAGGTAACGAGGGTGAGGCAGAGCAGAGCAGGAACAGGTGGAGGTCATCAGACTTCAATCAGCACGTGTTACCAGGCAGAGAGAGAGCTCATGACACGGAGACTACTTTGTAGGCAAGCGTTAGAGCCTTGAATTTGATGCGGGCCGCCATAGGTAGCCAGTGTAGCTGGATGAGCAGCGGGGTAACATGTGCCCTTTTGGGTTGGTTGTAGACCAGGCGCGCCGCCGCGTTCTGGATCATCTGAAGTGGTTTCACTGCGCAGGCTGGGAGACCTGTCAGGAAGGCATTGCAGTAGTCGAGTCGTGAGATGACTATTGCCTGAACCAGAAGTTGGGTAGCATCTTGAGTCAAGTAAGTCCTGATTTTCCGTATGTTGTAGAGTGCGAAACGGCATGACCGGGCGACTGAGGCAACATGATCTGAGAAGTTTAGTTGGTTGTCGAGAACAACTCCCAGATTTCTTGCAGTCCTGGTAGGTGAAACAGACAGAGAGTCAAATTTGATGTTGATGTCGTGGTGTATGGTAGGTTTAGCTGGGAGGACCAGCAGTTCAGACATGACATTTCTTGAAGCATTTGGGAACACACTGAATTAACTGGAAAGTAGAGTCCCTGTTAGATTATCTTGCTTGCAAATGCCATTGTCCATGACCTGGCAGTTCTATGGCAAGCCGTTTTAACATACCTTATGGCAAACCGCCTACACTGGGTAAACTTGAAAGCAGAGCTTACCATTGTGTGTGCATGCATGGCAAGCTGTTTTAACATTTAAATGTATTATTCGTAGGAGCAATGAGATATTGATAGTAAATTGAATATAACAGTTCAATTTCGTGTTCAAATTTGTCTTATCAATAAAAAAAAGCAATTCATGCTTTAGACCATTTTAATTTAAAACATTTTTTAAAAAAAGTACCGGTTCAGGCACCGTTTCGGCACCGAAACCGTTTTAAAAGTATCAATTTAGCACCGGTATCGGATAAAACCCAAACGATACCCAACCCTACTGACCACACGACCTGAACTCAGCACGCAGAACCAGGAACTAACTGACCACACGGCCTGAACTCAGCACGCAGAACCAGGAACTAACAGACCACACGGCCTGAACTCAGCACGCAGAGCACGCAGAATCAGAAACTAACAGACCACAAGGCTTGAATCAAAGGCCTTTTAGGCAAGTGCCCCCATTCGGCGGCCATCTTGCAACGCACTTTGGGCAGTCATCAGGCAGCTATTTTCCTGTTCAAGTGAATAAGGAGGCATACAGGTAGGGGCGGGATATGTGTAGAGACTACACACGCCAATGCTAACCCCATGCATTTCTATGGAAGATTCTTTGAGTGCTGTGTCTCCTCATTAGAAAGTCTCTGCCTGAACTCAGCAAACAGAACCAGGAACTAACTGATCACACAGCCTGAACTCAGCACGCAGAACCAGGAGATAATCAGCCACTGGAGTAAAAGGACCAGTCACTGGGCCTCATGGGTCTCTGGCACATTAGCGATGCCAGACCACCGGAGAACGTCAGGAGATGGGTGTGTGGATGACCCTTCCCTGGGGCTGAGAACATACTAGACATATAGGGCTTTCAGACATACTGTATGTGTAAGACCGGAGGTTCTGCGGATGTTAAACGGGCCGTATATCTGAACATCATAAACGGTCACATGGAAGTCCGAACTTAGCCACTACTGCTTAGTTCTACTGCTCCCCTCCAAGTATTTCCTTTCCTCCGGACATTATGTAAATGAGCTATGTCTGAACGAAGCAAAGAACATGCGGTTAAGATTCACAACACGTGAGGGCGTGTCACTGACGTTTCTTTCATGCGTCCATGTGGCGGGAGCACTTAAATGCCAGGGTCATGATGGAGTGGCATAGTGCTGTCCAGAAAATCTCCGACCTGGAAAGACGAAGACATCATGGAGCTACTGTCCATGAGGGCAGACAGCATTGTGATAGAACACATGAACGGCTAATGAAGAGATATGTTGATGTACAACCGCATCGCAAGGCCAAAGGAATTCAAAAGACCAAATCATCATAAGCAGAAGGCACCGAGGTAAAGTTAGTTTGATATTCAATATTGGGATATTCGACAGATATTCAAATTTCACTGGTTTCAGACAGTATACAAACAGATGGCCCGTCTACTTGCTCCCAGCCGACCTACTTAGGGACCGTCTATAAAGTACCTTCTAAATGACCTTCATAGTCTTTTTTGTCAATAGCTTCGACATCATGTGACCTAGTGACTCCAAACCAATGCAGAATATTTCTCCTATAGGGGACTCATCAGACTCATCAGATTCTTATAGCCACTGTATACACACTGTATTTTATATGAATAATTTAAAGAAAATACATAATTTTCTATATGAATGGTCTTCTTTTTTTCAATACCTCCCAAGCCATGTGACCTAGTAAAACCAGAGCAGAATAGTTATCCTATATGGGACTCATCAAACACACCTGTTCTTATATCCACTATATGCACACTGTATTTTATATGAATATTTTAAAGAAAACACAATATTTCCTATAAGGAATGGTCTCCTTTTTTTCAATACCTCCCAAGCCATGTGACCTAGTGACTCCAAACCAATGCAGAATAGTTATCCTATATGGGACTCATCAGATACACCTCTTCTTATAGCCACTGTTTGCACACTGTATTTTATATTAATATTAATATTAACTCATATTTTATATTATATTAATATTAACTCATTTTTGTAGACTACTTTTTCAGATTATTCTACATTCAACTGCTGCTATTAGAGCTGCAGCCAGCCAGAAGCAGATGGACTCCCCCTATTAAGTTGGGTTATGCTTAAGGTTTCTTCTGGGAATATGGGAGTTTTTCCTTGCCATTGTTGCCATATGGCGTGCTTGTAGGGGGTTAAGGGTTAAGGCTGCCAGTTTGTTGTGTTCCTTACAAACATTTTTGTGTAAATTTCAACACAGCAATTGTGTGGCTGGGTGAAAGGTTAAAGACAAATTTCAGCTATATTTTTTTGTATTTTAACATTTTAACCCACCCAGCCGGTGCTGGAATTGACACAAAATGTGTTGTCCCTGAGCACACACAGCAATGTGTCATTTTAACACATTACTTCTTAGAGTGTAGGAGAGGGCTATTCAACTATTGGCTTACGGGTTGAATGCGGTTCGTTGGATTTTACCTTTGGCCTGCCTTCGAATTTAGCTTCTATGACTGAGATCAAATCAAATCAATAAAATGACAGCAGTGATTGGCTGCAAAAATAAATAATGTCACGCGTCTTGTGCCTCTCAAACTGGGCAGGTAACCTACAGAGGAAATGAAATTATGAAATATGACCAAGGCATTAAAAAGCTGCTTGTTTGAAAGGATACTTTTTCACTGATTTATTTAAAAAAAAATATGAGCTATGAGTGTGAATGTTATATATTCCATCCCACAAATTATGTTTTACTGGTTTATTTGACAAATAATCTATATGGATTTGCTCTATAAAGACCTTATGTCTGTTTGGGATTGTTTTGTGAGCCTGGGGTTGTTTTGAAAGCCTATTGATGTAGCCTATCTCAGATGTATCTCAGAATAAAGAGAATACTCTAAACAACCGTCTGTAAATCAACTGTATACTACTGTCTACATTGCACTATATTTCTTGACCTGTCTTTGTATATTTCATCACCTTTCTATACTTTGCCTCACATTGCAACACAGCTCAGATCTTTGGTTGCTATGAAGGCCAATCGTTCTAAATGGATGGTTGCTATGGCCAAAGGCCAGTTCTATCTCTGCTGTTCGTAGAATTCTGATTAACCTTATCTTATTTGAAACATCTCTATTTTACTTAGCCCACTTCCATACAGTGGGTCCCATTAAGAAGTGGCCACTTCATTCGCGCTTACCGTGATTCACACAGCAGCTTTATTAAATTAATCTGTCACCATATGCCTATGCCAACGTTTGCAAAGAAAACATTTTAATTTGATTCACACGAAACGTTACATTTAATGTACATGTTGACAATGAGTAGGCTAGTTTTGGTTGTTGGTGGTGTTATTGCATCCCTTAGTTATGCCTACAATGCAAGTTCCCTCGCGATTGGAAGCTCCTGTAGACCATAGTAGACGCATTTCAAAACATTGCGTTAGGAGAGGAGTCCTCGCCACTTCTTTTAAGCTGTCACAGACTTAGGTGCTACTTTTAGGGCTAATAGTAAAAAAAAGCAGTCCTAAAGTTACAAAGTTATAAAGAGTGCAAGCATATCATATCAAATGACCATGGCATTACGCTAAACAACATAAATCCCAATTAGCAACATACATCTCCTCCCAATAGCTAGCCACACAAGAAATGAATGATACTAAATCTCTGCTTAGCATGCTTCTCCGCTTAGCATTCTAATAACAGAAGGGGCACATTTATGTTGACCACTACAACATGACTCATTATGTCTGTAACTCTATAAAACACTTACTTTCATAAAGGACGCACACCATCCAGCACATGTATGGAAACCGATATTTTAGGTTCTTGGCCACGAAAACGTGTCTTTCTGAAGCCCTGCTCCTAGCCTGGGTGTTCCCATGCTGCCTTGCGCGCAATTTGATTCACACTGCTAAGGCAGCCTGGAGACCATGGAGCAAATTTTCGCCTGAGATAGGGAACCAATCACAGAACAGGGGGGAAAGCAAGACGATGATGAGCTATGCACAGACGCATTTGATAGACATCAGTGGCACCCAATAAACGGATCTGGGCATTTTTTTCAAATACGAGAAAATTAACGTTTGGTTCCCAGACCACGTCTCATTGAGAAGTGGTGGCGCTAGCCAGGCTACCCTGCTCCAGAATCTTTGCTCTGAAGGCTGTGTTGCTAGGCAACATCAAATAAACGAAATGAGAGTCTTTTCAAGGTATTAAAAGTGTACGTGTGATTCTGAATAGATGTGTGTGGTTTGCAATTAGAATAAACAAAAAAATAACATTTCCAATAATTTCCCATTATAAATTACATAATATTTGCACCTTCCTTACTTGTGAAGCTCACATAATTCTAATGATGTCACCGTATGTATGTGAAATGTAATACAATGTTGCCACCTAGCGTTCAGATGTATACATTAACGTGACATTTCCTGCTTATGTTGTCAACTCCATGCTTTGAGGAAAACAATCTTTTTAACATAGTTTCCTCTTCAGTGAGCGATTACAGAAACACCTTTTCATATTAATACGTATGGAAATCAAGTTAACACTGCCGACCACTGTTTGTCTATTACATGGCCCAGAATGCCTTGCATGTCTTTACAACAAAACAACACAGTAAAACCTAAATGCCCGTAAACATATGAATTTGCATACTTGTAACATTTTTAAACATTTTAATACTCTCCCATCATGATATTTAACAATAATGACACATTTATTTTGAATACCGTCAATGTGAAAATAACTGTACTACGTCAGCAATAAATAGCTAATGTTCTCCTTGCCATTTCAGTTCGTAAGTCCATACTTTTCCATGGCTGAGCAAGGATTTCATGATTGGGCAGGGCTACCCAGAGACATTGTGGCTGGCCAGAGACATTGTGCGTACTTGCAAGGCATTGTGATAGAGGTGCAACTGCAAAGGTGAAAGGTGGCAGTTACCAAATACGGGTGGGTGGTTTGCCAAATGCTGGAAACTTTTGGAATATTTCTTTTTTTTTTTTAGCTTATGCACCCTCACATTGGAGTCCTGAGTTCATATACAAAATTTGGTATCGATATGTGACAGTGTTCCTGAGATATGGACGACTTTCTGTTTCGGAGCTTCGCCGCCGATTTCGTTTGGCTGTGACGGGCAAACGCTTCTGAAAATCAAAAAATCCTTTCTGTAACTTTTGTGAGGCTTGGTCCAAGGATCATGTACGTCAAGTTTCGTGAAGTTCGGACCAAATTTGTGACCTGTGAAACTTTAGTTTCGCTTTCTATTCAATCCAATATGGCGGAAGAATGACAAGGGTCAATGACATCATTTTCAATTTCCACACTACACCGGTTCCGGCCGAACGTTCCAGAGTTGGACCGGTGGCGATATCTCAAAAGGTCTTGGAGCAGGAGCTGGCCAAAAATCGGGCTTACAGGAATAAGAAAACTTAAGAAGAACAATAAGTGTGCTGCTTTCAGCAAGCACACTTAATAAGGTGCACATTTTTTGAGCAGTCAGTTGAGAATATGTAGGCTTTGATTTTCATGGAGTGGGGGGATTGCTTCCTCTAGGCTCAGAAATTAGGAAATACACAACTATACCTTTCCATAAAACCTGACGAATTAACTCCGTTAGCCAAACTTGACACATGTATAAGAGACATAAAGACATGGATGACAAATAATTTCCTGCTTTTGAACTCCGATAAAACAGAAGTCATGGTTTTAGGTCCTAAAAAGACGAGGGATATCCTATCCTCATCACAGGCTACATTTACTGATCTTCGACTATCCTCATCCACAAGTGTTAAAAATCTAGGAGTTACAATTGACCAAGATCTATCACTAAGTAATCACATAAAACAGATTACCAAAACTTCATTTTATCACTTAAGGAACATTTCAAAGATAAGGAAGTCTTTATCCTTACCAGACGCTGAGAAATTAATCCATGCTTTTGTCACCTAAAGGATTGATTATTGCAATGCTCTATACGCTGGCTGCAATAACACCTGTCTAAAGAGCCTACAGCTTATACAAAATGCAGCTGCTCGCACACTCACTAGAACTAAAAAATATGAACATATTTCCCCTATCCTCTACACTGGCTGCCTGTTAAAAGTCGCATTGACTTCAAAATATTACTTCTAACATACAAAGCCATTAATGGCCAGGCACCAGAATATATTAAAGATCTCCTAGTCCCATATAACCCACCTAGACCGCTATGATCACAGAATACTGGGCTTCTTGTAATTCCAAGAATCTCAAAAACTACAGTAGGAGGCAGAGCTTTCAGCTATCGTGCACCCCTTCTCTGGAATAATCTTCCTTCCTCAATTCGACTAGCAGACACCCTCCCTATTTTTAAGTCTAGACTTAAAACATACCTCTTTACTGCCTCCCATAGTTAGGTATGGTGCGGTGTGGAACTTCACCCACCTCAGGGATTTTTGGAATGGACCACCCTGCTGAGTCCTCGTGTGACTGGCACCCCAGTCGCGCGTGCGATGGTGGTCACTGACCATACCTGCGCTGGTGCCGACTACCCCTCACCATGCCTTAGTTATGCTGCTATAGCATAGTGCTGTCATGGACTTTTCATGTGTCACGCCGTACAACCCCCCCTCTCCTCTTTCCCCTTCTCTCTCTCTCAACTCCCCCTCTCTTGCCTATTCTCACTATGATATACTGTAACAATATACAGTACCACTAATTACTTATTGACATTAACCATTTTGATTTTCAGTAATACTAACCCTCTCTACATCTCTCTTTTTTTCCCCTTACTGTACCTCACTTGTGAGGTATATCATCACCAGTCATCAACCATCCATGTGTTGACCCTCCTCTCACCCATCTCACCTGAAGTCCCATCCTCGACTGCCCTATTACTGTCCCCCTATCTGGATTCCTGGCCCGTACAGCCTAGCGACCCATCACCTGTCTATGACAATTCTGCCCGGATTCCTGGCCTGTCTGCCGACCCACCACATGCCCCTTGACAACTCCCTTCCCCCCTGACAAATCTAATGCTGGACTATTTGAACTTTCTGTCACTAAATCAGGAATAATGAATTATCAAACCAGATACGTAATCACCCCACCTCTTGTAACTTTCTGCTCAAGTGCTTTTTAACACCATGTCTTATTCTCTACACCTGACTATCATATGCTTTTGTCATGTATACAGACCTTACTGTCCTGTATTGCCCCTAGGCAGATGGGTCAGGCCCTTGAGTCGTGGATCTGCTTGAGGTTTCTTCCTATGTATCTCCAATTCTAGGGAGTTTTTCCTCGCCCCTGTTACCCATGGGCCTCTCTCTTTATTTTCTTTTCTTCCCTTCTTTCCTTTTTCTCTGATTGCCTACATTCTGTAAAGCGCCATGATACATGTGTAATGTTTTGGGGCTCTATAAGCACAATAAATTGAAATTGGATTCCTTGTTAGTTTACGCAAACCAGGCCAAGAAGGCTGATTCTGATTTTGATGTGATCTGCACAAAAGGTAGCCTAAACAACGATGTGTATATTGTTGTCAAAACCTCAACCCAGATTCGAACTCTTGGACAGGTGCCTGTTAATTGCTGCGCACCGGCGGCTGTCATCAGCCGGCCTTAACTTATCAACAACAGGTGAACTAGAAGCATACATTGATCAAGTTAGACATAATATGATGAGGATTATCCTCATCTTAAATATCGGCTAACTGCCCAGATAGCAAGCAGATATCGGACCACCGGTAGATACTGGTTGGCCACGGTCCGCCGGATGAAAGCTGCGGCTCGTTAGCCCTTGAGCTGCTAGCAGACCGCGGTAGAACCGATGTGCCAAAACTCAGAAGTCTGTCTGCTGTCTGCTGGCAACCGCCAGCAGACAGCAAACTATGCCACCGGTGGGCTACCGCCGCCAGCCTCCTGCTATCTGTGTGGTTAACTTTATAGGCTAGCTAGCCAGCTAGCTAGTTCATATCTGACGAGTACGTGTGACAACGGCGTTCTTATGGAAACGTTGCTGTTGCGAGTTGTTGCACTGGTTTGAATCCACAGTTTACGTGTTAAATATACAGTACAACGTGTTTTGCAGAAAGTAGCTGATTTATAGAATGTTGCAGCTGTCTCGTCGCGAGTCCTGGCCTCTCTACCTCCCTCTCTGCCAGCGATTTTAAACTGCGTGACGTAATAAAAAAACATGGTTGACTTGGATGTGGGCGGAGCTTGATGTCAAGCCCTGCCTTTCCGCAGGCTGCAGCGAGGTGCTCCTCAGCAAAAAAGCTACTTAAGACTACTATCGCGGTCAATCATGTAAAATCGTCAGTAGTCTGTACCAACCTCATACGCTACGCATCCTACGTTATGGCTACTGACCATGCCGACTCTGAGGGCAGCGGAAAGTGAAAATAAAGGGCTGTGATCGCACAGTCCAGGCGAACAACTTTTACAAATAAGAATCCCGATTACCACTCCACTGCTGTCTGGGGCTTTTGCCAAATGCACGAAATACAAGCCTTACAGTGATAGACAGAGATCTTATGATCCTATAACTATAACGAAAGAAATGGTTTATTTTAACACTGTAGAGAAGGTCGCATTTGATGCTTCAGTGCTGTTTTATTAGAGCTGTTAGGCCTACTATTTTCTACTAAAACATTAGAAATTTTATGTTAAATGTACCCGACAAACACTGGGACGTCCCCCGGACCTTATGCCGACATTCACGACGTCCCCGATTGGTCCTGAACGTCATGTTCTCTAGCGGACGTTCCGGTGACCTTATTGACGTCTGGAGCAAGTTATCGTTTGGTTATTGCGTGACGTCCGGTGCAGGACTTCACCGTCAGGTCCCTCGGATGACATTTGCATTTGGTCATTTCAAATACCTCCTAAGGACCCGCCAATAACGTTATACCGGGGACATGGGGGGGACGTTTGTTTATTCACACATGGCAGCGGAGTTGAGAGCGCTCTGGCTACCGCCTGCAGGACGGAGACATCACATCCATGCACGACTTCACGTTACACGTCTGGGGATGACTAAATAAAACTATCTATCTAGTCCAGTAGCTGCATAAGCCTACCGTAGTCTAAGGCAACATATCATACAGTTTATGAAGTTGTGCGTCTATGAGTCTACTTTGCTCATAGACGCACAACTTCATAAAATGGGAAAAGAGTTGTTAACGTAAACTCAAAATGTATGTGCTACATAATTCAGCATGTCTTCTGCAGACATGCTGAATTATGTAGCACATACATTTTGAGTTTAACCATAATGTGCTGAATTATATAGCACATTTTGAGTTTACGTTAACAACAAAACATTTCAGGGAGGTATCACGAAGCCCCCCCCCCCCCCCCCCCCCAAATAAATAAATAAATTAATGAATAAATAAATAAATAAATAAATAACTATACTAAAAAAAGAACTTTAGCCTACTTAGATACTGAAATACAGATTAATATGTTTGTTCAATAATGTCTAGTCCAGTGTTTCCCAAAGTCTGGGTCGCGACCCATGGGTGGGTCGCAGGAGATTTTATTTGGGTCGCCAGCACAATTTATGTTGTGTTATAGGCCTAACTGATACCATTTGTCATTTGATACCAGGAAAGCTAACAGTTTTCTATTAGGATGTAGATTGTTAACTACCACAGTCACGGTTTTGTCATAAAAGCTCATGAAACTGGCGCATGAAACTGGGGGACGAACGCATCGCAGAGGGGATGCCAGCATGGATATCTACCTCTCAAATAGGCCTGTCAAACTCGATTCCTTTTAAGGATCCGGGTTATTCTGAGTCACTCACTAAACTGATCCGGGTTGAACGAGTCACTTGAGTCACTTGAGTCAGTATTGCTAAATCGCAAAGAAATTCAGTCCTACGTTCAAGCAGTGCAGTGGGGTGCTTCATTTCGTTAAGTGCCTTCTCATGTTGGATGTGGATCCTCCATGATTTGAAACCAGGTTTTTGCAGTACTTGCATTTAGCCTAAGAGTTTTGGTCTCCTGGTCAAAGTGCATCCACACATTGTTCATCTTTTTGGTGCTCATGTTCAGAAACTTTGATCTTATTGACAGGGAGGGTAGCCTATATTATAATAATTAATTATTTGTTGTTGTTTTGTTAACAATAGAAAATTTGCCTAGGTCTAATGCTACTCTGCTACAATGTTTATTACCACTACTATATACTAATAGTAGGCTACTAGGAATCTATTCTAATAAGTATTATAGGCAGCTAATAGGCCTACTAGGCAACTAATATTATTAGCCTATTAATCATAGCTATACATATATATATATATATATATATCATGTTAGGTAGCCTAATATAATATCATATATAATATAATATGATATAATATAATATAATATAATATAATATAATATAGCCTAATATAATAGCATCAAAATCTCCACCCACTCACGGGAAAGAAAGCAGTTTGAGCCAGACTGTTTATTTATTGTCTTAACCTAGCCTAAGCAATTGACTTTCAATGTAGACATAGAAACAGGAACGTAGAAATGCCCTGCAGTGACTAAATTATTATTATTGTTATTATTATTATTATTATTATTACTACTACTACTACTACTACTATTCTCATTAGGCCTATTATTATTATCACCTTGACACGAGTAGAAACTAGGCTACTTGCTCGTCTACAGATCCACTCATGACAATGTAGCCGGCTGATTCGACTGACTCGCACTCATAACAACATAATGTAACCGGTCCGCCCGCGGCTGATTCAAATGACCCAGGTAGGCTAGCCTACTCAAGCAACTCCATACAGAGCTTGCAATGTTTCGGACATTGCAACTGTCTTCGCGACCTAATTGCATTTTAAAGTAGGCTATGCGTGCAGAATATATGTTATTTCAGAAGTGAACGCATGGCTTTTGTTGTGGATTTTCTTTTAACCTTGAGGAGGAGTTACTCGTTCCTCTAAAGATCCACTCATGACAACGTAGCCGGCTGATTCGGCTGACTCGCACTTATAACAACAACGTAACCGGCCCGCTTGGCTGATCCGACTGGCTACTCTCCATACAGAGCTTGCAATGTTTCAGACTGTCTTCGCGACCTAATTGCATTTTAAAGTAGGCTATGCGTGCAGAATATATGTTATTTCAGAAGTGAACGCATGGCTTTTGTTGTGGATTTTCTTTTAACCTTGACAAGGAGTTACTCGCTCCTCTAAAGATCCACTCATGACAACGTAGCCGGCTGATTCGGCTGACTCGCACTCATAACAACGTAAACGGCCCGCCCTGCTGATCCAACTGACCCGGCTAGCCTGAGCAGCTCCATACAGAGCTTGCAATGTTTCGGACTGTCTTCGCGACCTAATTGCATTTAAAAGTAGGCCTAGGCTATGCCTACGTGTAGAACATTGTATGTTATTTCAGAAGTGAAAGAATGGCTTTTGTTGTGGATTTGCTTTTCACCTTGACGAGGAGTTACTCGCTCGTCTACAGATCCACTCATGACAACGTAGCCGGCTGATTCGGCTGACTCGCACTCATAACAACGTAACCGGCCCGCCCTGCTGATCCAACTGACCCGGCTAGCCTGAGCAGCTCCATACAGAGCTTGCAATGTTTCGGACTGTCTTCGCGACCTAATTGCATTTAAAAGTAGGCCTAGGCTATGCCTACGTGTAGAACATTGTATGTTATTTCAGAAGTGAAAGAATGGCTTTTGTTGTGGATTTGCTTTTCACCTTGACGAGGAGTTACTCGCTCATCTACTGATCCACTCATGACAACGTAGCCGGCTGATTCGGCTGACTCGCACTCATAACGTAACCGCCCGGCCCAGCGATCCGACTAACCCGGGTATACAAAGCAGCTCCATTAAGAGCGTGCAATGTTTCGGACTGTCTGCGCGACCTAATTGCATTTTAATATGCTACATCTATACACCAAATCTAAAGTATGCCTAGGCTACATGCAGAACATTGAATGTTATTTAAGAGGTGAAGAATGGCTTTTGTTGTGGAATTGCTTTTCACTTTGAGGAGGAGCTACTCGCTCGTCTACAGCCACTCATGACAACGTAGCCGTAGCCGACTCGTACTCAATGTAGCCTAACCGGCCGGCTGATCCGACTAACCCGGCTCTGCGGGAAGTTAACCAGTTATCTCAGACTGCCTGCTCACTCAGTCGCTTGAGTTGATTTGTGGAGTTGTGGTTATCCTACTTACGAAATTGTTACATTTTTGGCAGCTATGATGGCTAGTAGGCTAGCTAAATGTTGCAAGAGGTTTGTGTGTGGCGCTGTTTATCGTTTTAGATTGAATTGTAGTAGGACTCAACTGATCCGAGTTAATGATACTAGAGACTCGCGACTCATGGGTTAATTTAAAGATACGGGTGAAAGATCCGAGTGAATCACGACTCAAACAGGCGTACTCTCAAAATGAAACCGTTATGTGGGGCGCCTGCCATGTACCTCGCAGTTGCAAACTGCAAGGGACATGAATCCGCCTATTTGCACGAACATTAATATGTACCAGTTCTTCAACTTTACCGATTCAAATCTAGTGACCGCGCTGTCAACTAAAGCAGACATCCATAGACCGGACATAAGGCCATTCAATTTGCATACAGTTTCGATTGCAGATGCAATCTTTAAAGTTAATAGCAACCTCCTCACATTCTTATTTCTGATTTAAAATGCACAACAGTGCATTATAGTCTACAATTTAAATGGGCATTTTAAACACTATTCCTCTCGTTTTCTACCTCGCTAACTCCAAAGTAAAGGCGCATTCTTCCGGCTATTGCGCAAACGCCTCTTGTTCTGATATAACGACTATACAATATAATATAATACAACAATACAATATAACGACTTGAGTTATTTGCTGTTTACATTGGAATTGACGTCCACAGTGTTATGGACCCATTTGTCTGCAACGCAACGTAGCCTACAACATTTTGTTTTAGAAATACAGGAACAGCTTATGCTGACGAATGACAACTGCACAACATGCGAAAATTCCCCCTACTCTCGGATGCGCATTAAAACGTATCTTTTCAGTAGTCATTTCCAACTTTTCACGCTGATGGTGCTCAAAATGCAACACAACCGTGTTCAAAGCAGGGATCCTATAGCAATGTATGGTTGGAGGAGGCATAGAAAAGTTGGAGAACCTGTGGCCTAAAACAATATGGGTGGTTGCAGGGTAGATTTGAAGTGAAATGGGTCGCGATGGTCTGTCATTTTTAAAAAGTGGGTCGCCAGAAAAAAAGTTTGGGAAACACTGCCTTAACAGAGCAAGCAGAAACCATCCTCTATCTGAGGACTAAGCTAAAGTATCTATTTTGTAAGTTAATGTAAAACACATAGGTTGGTGAAAGAACTGTAAGCTCAAATTCAGCTCATTAAGCATGTTTTCTTAGGCCTACTACACATGATTTTAAAAACAGTACCATTGCAGTTGTTATGATTTGATTGATATGTGACCTAAGAACAATCTTACATTAAAAAAGTTGCTGAGGTCTGACTTTGTGGTGCTCAGAAATTAAATTATTTTAATCTTAATTCATATGATGAAGGACTTTGAAAGAAGTTTGACAGGTTTCAGTGCTGAGTATGGTTAACACTAAATATTTCAATATTTTACTACTAGTAATATATTTTTCATTACCATTATGGCAAGCAATAGGCTACCTCATTTGTAAGTTGCTATCTGCAAATCATGAGCAAGTGACCTGATAATAACCTAAGTCATGAGCACGCGAGAGACTATTATACTTTCTTTGCCTCTACATCACGGTCATAGCGATCCTATATAAAACAACTTTAAGCCTCCTTTTGAACGGGTAACCTTTCCCTTTTCACTACATGGATTAGCTGCCAGATACGTGAAGAGAACAAGTGGAGAAACATCCAACGCAATGCCTTGGTAGGCCTAATGTTATTAGGTTGGATTTTGTAGTCACTGCAAATTTAACACCCTCGTTTATGAAACTGGAAACAATTGAACCAGGAGACTTTGCCAAATATTTGTAATATTTGTAAGAGTAGCCTAGGCTACGTTACACTGACACCATGTAGGCTAACGTTAACATAATGCTCTGAATTCGCGGCCAACATCAAATCCATAGTTCTAACTATTTGTTCACCAAGTCAAAATTTCCTGGTCAACTACAAATAATTCCACTAGGCTACTTTTTATTGCTTAGCTAGACTTTACCAGTTCAACACCATTGACTGTATCTGTTTAAACTGTAACTGTAACAGTTCAACTGTTCAAACTGTAGCGTTAACTGTAACAGTTCAACACAAGCAAAACATTGCGAGCTCAATGCACGTGTGAGTTGTTACGGGAACATACACAGACACCAATTTTAGGAAAAGGGCTGATGTTGACCGGTCTTCAGCTATTTTGCTACGGTTTATTACACATCCAGAAGAATGCATTTGAGTCGTTATAGGCTCTGGCTTATTATGGAGCATAATATAGGAGCAAAGTTATGATCAAAAAAAATATCAGCGAGGATAAATTCGATGGGGCACGTGCCCCCTTTATTTCAATGGGCATGACGCCACTGATGGTGGGTGAATTAACAATTTATTAACCAGTAAACCATAAAGGTAGATGTGACCAATATCACTGAAATTGAATGTAAAGTAAAACTCAGATAGGTAAATATACTGTAACAAAGTAACAAAAGAACAAAGTAAGCTTAACCAAATAGCAAACTTAAACAGGTAACAAGTTAGAATGTCAAATACACCAGATAAAACAATACATCAAATAACCTTTATGAAATAATAATATGGCTCCTACAGACTAGACTAGTTTTGGCCTGCAGCTACATACAACATGCTGTACAAAGCCAGTAGTCTTTTGTACACAATAATATGTGGACCCTGCACAGCGCTGAGAAATGTGTCCCACAAACCGTGTGTCATGACTTTGATATGACCTTATTCAATTAAGATGTCTCTTGTGGGGGAACGATTAGGTACACCATTTGCTGTTGTAAGGTGACAACATTCTGTCTGCTTACAATAAACGTCCTGTTCCCGCCAAAACCACTAAAATCTAACAATGGTTTGGGGTCTTTCAAGAGGGGTTCAGCTGTTCAGCTTACACTAAATTTATGGTATTTGTTTACTTTCATTATTGATCGTTGATATTTTGCATTGACATTTTTGTTATTATTACTATTTTCCTTAATTAAGTCGAGCCATCTCTAGGCTTTTCCCCCAAAATCGCACTGTTCCTACTCTAGAGGCCACTGTTTTTACCCAGTTTGGCCTACCATCAAATGCTTGACCTCTTTGGAAAGCTCAGACACAGTAGTTTCAGTAGAGACCATCAGAATAATTCCAAGGTATGTGTAGATAGATAGATAGATGGATAGATGGATATATATAGATTGATACTTTAGTCATCCCGAGGGAAATTTTTAGAATTTAAACATTTTAGTTAGCTGGCTAGCTAGCTTGCAGCTGGCTGAGTTTGTGTAATTTCCTAAAGTGGAAAGAGATTTTGTTCAGGTCTTAGTAGATATCCTTTGGTTGAAAATGAATCTTTTCTATTCTTTCCTCTTAATTCCATGTGTTGCGACTCTTGCTGGTAACTTTGTTAACTAATCCAGCAGACTATTACAAATTCACGACTGTAACAAAACAATCCTCCGAACTGCAACTCTCGCTTGCCCTCAAACTAGTCCATCTTCCAATTTCCGGTTTGGCGCGTTCAGCTGAAAAAAATAGCTACCATGCGCTACCATGCACTACCCGGCCAAAATCCTGGCGCGCCAGAGAGAACCACGTCATTTTGACGTCACATTGTCGCGCTACCGGTCGGGAACGTCGAGTAGGCTAAGTAATTCCATAAACAGTCAGTGTGCAGCCTCAGGAAACTCATCAACACCATGTACTCTTCTGGAACTCTGCATGTATTTGATGTGTTTTTTGAAGGGCAGACTCCACAAAGGATTTCCTGTCTTCCTTTTTTTCTATTAAGTGGCCATAAGATTGGTAGCACACATTATGTGTCCATGCATTATGCTGGCTCTACTGCCATCTAGTGGCCATCAGATTGGCAGAGCATGCTAGGAAGTACCCATGCTTGTTCATGTCTTGAGACTTCAGGGACTTCATGTATAAAAATGCTGTGTAGAAACCCTCCTTAATTTGATTGAAGATGATTTATCATTCATAGTATAGTTCATACCAATGAAATGATTGGTTGAAATTATATTTTTAACTTCATCAAATATTCCTTGTGTAGGCCCTATACACGCTGATAGCTATATATTACTAATATATTAATTAAGCTTAACCAACTTTATTGTAAGGGTCCTATGGGGAGTGGTTCATATTGTGATAGGCAGAAGCACAGTTTAATAACAATTAGTTAAATAATAATTTGTCATTAACTTTTAGATTAACATATAGTTTGTAAAAAAATATTTAACATTTACATGATGTACTGTAAGAAATAACTGTTAATAAGTGCCAAAAAGACATTTAGTTAACTATTAACAAATATTAATACAATATTTAATAAAATTGTGTTTTTATTTGTTAAAACATTAACATACACATTTTATGTAAACAACTAATATTTAATTAATGATGAAAAAACTATTAACTTGTGCCAAATAGATATTTTAGTAACAACAAATATTAACAAAGGGTTAGGTAATAACCAGTTTGCTATTTATTTGCACCTTATTATAGTGTCAAGTGTTACCTGGTGCGGTTGTAGCTCTGTTCTGGTGGTGTTCTAGCTCTGTTCTGATGCGGTTCTGGCCTTGTTCTAGTGCTGTTCTGGTGCTGTCGTAGCTCTGTTCTGATGCTGTTCTGGCCTTGTTCTAGTGCTGTTCTGGTCCTGCTGTGGCGCTGTTCTGGGTGGGTACCACTGAAAGCAAACACATTGGGTCAGCTGATACACATGCACATGTTCTCGCTCTCACACACACACACACACACACTTACTCAAAACACACACATAGTCTCTCTCTCTCTCACAATCATACACACATAAAACACATACATGCTCTCTCTAACTAACACAAACACACCTACTCAAAATTTGACCACTAGAGGGAGGTGGAGGAGAGTCCAGCCTCCACTCTGTACTGTGATCATAATGAGGAAGAGGAGTCTTGTGATCACTCTGTTCCTCTCTCTCTTACACACACTCACTTTTTCACACACTCTCCGTTACACACATACCAGCAAGGAGACTCTCTCACACACACAGAAGAACTGATGCTGGTCCTTCTCCGGCTGTGCTCTGTTGCCATGGTTAAAATGTTCAGTCAGGTTACGTCATTACCAGAGGGCTAGCGGCTATTAATGAGCAGAACCCCACAACGCAACGCCAGACAACATAATTCCAGGTTACAAATAAAGCAACAGACAAATAAACACATAAATATTTCGAGAGCTCCATCTATGCCAATCGCAGTAATGGCATTACCATGGCAACAGTGCCTAAGAAGCCTGAGCCGTACACACGCTGACATTGAATACAAAAAGCCATCTGTGGGCTCGACATCAGGCCATCAGACGCTTGATGCTTGAAGTACTTCAGAGAGTTATTAGGCTACTACTGCAGCTGTAAATGTCTCCACAGGCTCCCACTCTCCCAGTGGAGAAGAGGGTGGACGGAGAGGGTTACAGCCAGTGGGGAGGAGGAGAGAGGGGAGGAAAGGGTAGAGGAGGAGAGAGGGGAGGAAAGGGTAGAGGAGAAGAGAGAGGGGAGGATAGAGAGGAGAGGAGAGCATGCGCGGATCTATGGGGTGGCAAAGGGTGGCAACTGCCACCCCTGGGACACAGTCTTGCCACCCCTGTTGCCACCCCATTTATAAATCAGATAATATTTTTTTAAGTATATTTTATGTTCATACATGTTGGACTGTGAGAAGGTGTGAAACCCGCACCAAACTCCTCTCAAACAGAAATCGCCGATTTAGAATCCCCCGCCCCCTCACAATGGTTTCAGCCATCACCATCAGCGCAGTGACCCCCGCAAAATTTCACCATTGGCAGCAGATTGCACAGTGCATGCAACTATGTGTCAACTGTCTGTAGGTCTACAACGAAGTGGTAAGTTTGACCACCAAGTCGAAAAAGTCCATAATCAGACCCATAGTCAGTCCATCAGTTAACCCGGCAACAACCTCACTGTTAGTCTACGTCATTTACATCCGCAAGACTTTGTCTCATCAAATTTTTTGATGATGGTCAGGTCAGATAATAAGGGCATGCTCATGCGTAGCTTAACGTTTAACGTTTAAAGTCTATTTGTGTGTGTCGCTAGTTTATAACATTTGATTGTAGCCTAAATACTGCTGTCAATGTCAACCCATACACGTGATAATTCAACACGGGTTCTCAAAATTGTCATGCATCCACTTTCCCAGCATCTATGACTATCCAAATTTGGTCGACATGTCAAATCAAACTAGAATATCTAATCGGTGTCAAGCTGGTGGCGGTTGCATTTTTTTTACCCTTTCTTTTCATATATAGTGTGAATCAATCTACACAAGTAAAAGTAGCCTACAGTTACATGACTGAAATACTACTCAATCACAATAAGTAAAAGTAGCCTACTATTTTCAAACAAACCCTACTTAGAGTAGGCTACTAGACTAGAAAGCACATCACATATGAAGCGTTGTGCATGAGATGTAATTGCTTAGATTCCAGTTAAATCTTCCAGTTTCATTGGGTGATAGATTTCAATCATTTGCTGGTAGATGAACCAACAAGCTGAGGCCAGCACAGGAGTTTGTGTCCTCAAGAAATTAACATGTTGCTTGTTCACTCGTGTTTGAGGTCGTTTTAATAGGATATTTATAAAGGTACTTTAATACAGTATATATGTACTTCCTTATTCACCACTTTGTGAGTGAGTGAGTAGCCTAAATTGTGAATGGCAAAACGTAACATTTGGCACTAAAGATCAGGGACTGAGGGGGACTGATTTCCATTTAGGTTCGTTCTGAGCAAAAACATTATTTGATATCATAATATTATAATATCTATATAATATTAGGTCTTAAAAATAATAGCCTAACTTAAAGGCACAGAAAATGTCCTTGCTTTAAGCCTTGCAATAGCCTAACCTATGTATGGTGCTACCAACTGCATGACAGGCCTATAAATATTTGCCTAGTGTCTTTGGTATCTTATTTCACAAATTGTTTCAGTAATTTAGACTACATACTTGGAAAAGGCAGTTAGATAGTGTTGGATATTAATATTCTTTTTTTATCTACCGATGGCTTATTTTGTATGACTAAATTTGTCCATATTCCCTCAAAACTCACTAGAAGACATCATTTGAGGGTTCATGTTTTAAAAATACCCCCAAATCATCAGAATCTTGTTTCAATCCATATAACCTAAATCTATTTATGGCTTATTTTATAAATGTATCCATATTCCCTCAAAACTAACTAGAAGAAATCATTTGAGGGGTCATTTTTTAAAAGAATTCTCTGGGGGAACATACCTCCAAACCCCCCTAGAATTGCTTTTTGACACTGTATAATTTAAGTACAGACTACACAGACTGTATAGTGATTACACAGAGAAAGAAATTCACATATTAAGACCCACATCATCCAAAACACCAGCTACATCTCCGATTTGCCTCCTACCTCGTGTAATGTAATGTAGAGAACAAAACATATTCAATGAAATCTGTAGAATTTTAAGTTTTGAATAATGTCCATGGCCCCCCTCCTGGAACCTCATGCCAGGAGAGGATGGCCCCTCACCTGCATAGTCTGGATATTAATGTCCAGACAGATGAGCAGGGTGATGGCCTGCAGCATCAGCACATGGCCAGATGAGGCACATCTCAGGTACCCGTCAGGTGGGCCTGCAGGAGGTTTGCACAGGTGGTTAATTAATTGTGCAGCCCTGTGTGTGTGTGTGTGTGTGTGTGTGTGTGTGCGTGCAAGATTATTTACCATCAAAAGTCTGATAGTTGACACAGAAATGCTTGTACTGTTTAAGTTCACTTTCGAGTTGAAATGACATGACAATGAATGTGTATCCTTCTAGGCAGTAGCGGACTAATTTAGCTCACTGAGCATGTAGGCTTTAATGTGATCTCCACCTACATCACTTATCTCTTTAAAAAAAATAGGTGAACCATTGTGGTTAGACTACAAAGACAGTCAAAGTTCAGTTACTTTACTATATTTGAACAGGTCGTTTCAAGTGTCTGCAGACCTGCAATAAAGTTTAGCATCATTCTCAGTGCGAGAATGTTAATTGTCAGGCCAAGAAAACTCACAAATAGGCAAAGCTGTAAGACCAAGGCACTTAGAGAAAAGCTTAGTAAATAAGCTCAACTGACGGGAAAACACTGCATTTCTCAATCTCTCTTTTCATGCGCTATTTGGTAAGCTTGGTACACCCCGCGTGTATTTAAGCAATTGACTTTGTATCAATTGCTTCCCAACTTCTGAAATATGAAATACGCGTGTTTTCCTTTGCCTACGCTACATCAGACTTCTTGCAAAAGCCCTTTTTCGGGACACATGCGGAACTAAAGACGTTCGCCTGAGGAGTTAACGTGTAAGCGAATTGTTAATCTTCCCCCAGGGTACTAAAACAACAAAGGAGGGAAAAGTGGTCAAGTTGACAGAAGTTTTGGAGCCCAACACTACAGCAACACTCAATCCTCTGTGGGAAGTCGGGGGGAAGCTAAAGAAGTTTGGAGTGCAAAAGAGTTTGAAGGAAACAAGACTGAATCATGGAGGGTCTCCGGAGACTGTTGCGCAAATTCATGTGCGTCCGCAAACAACTGATCCTGCTACTGACTCCGCTCGTGCTCCTGCCGCTGGTGTTCCTCATGCCGCCCAAGGTAAGACGCGCACAGCCGCGCAGACAGACCGGCAACCGCGCTCGGACCCACGATCAGCATCAGGCGTGCTCTAAGGGCGAAACCATTCAAACACTAACAAACACGCCAGTGCATTTGTACATATTATGACCGCAGCGCAGCGAAGAAGCGGTCATATAGGTTTAGTCAGATTTTTTTTCTTTTCTTTTTCTTTTTCGCATGGCCAATTTTCCGTCAAGGATTCCTGGGACACTGAAAGACCGGGGTACACGAAACTTGGTGGGCATGTAGCCCCACATGGATAGCATGGAACCATGGTTTTTCGTTTTGATCTGTAGCCCCCCTGCTGGACTGGACCCCCGAAAGGAGGGTAGGGCAGACACAGTTTTCTGTGTCTATCTCGAGAACCGTAGGGTTTAGGAGGACCACCTTTTTTGTATGTTGATCTTAAGGGGCCATGTCAACCCATTCCATAACCACTTATTTCATGTATAGCGCCACCTAGTTAAAAATTAAAAAGCAATCACAATATCTCTGGCTGACATGGTCAAAACTGCACGAAATTAAAAGTGTAGGATCATTATGACACCCTCCGAATGCATGCCAAGTTTCGTGGACTTTCGTTCATGGGGGGCCATACAATAAATTAATTTATGTACATTTAGTGACCATACACCAACAGAGTTTTCTGTGAATATCTTGAGAACCATAGGGCCTAGGATGACCAATTTTTTGCATATGTTTGCCTCCAGGGGTCATTCCATATGCACACATGTGCATAAACAGACACACGCACACACATACATTCACAGTAATCATACGTATGACACATACTCACACAGTAGACATATGTACGCATGCATGCACATGCACACACACAGGCACATACACAGACACAAGCACACACACACACACACACACACACACACACACACACACCCACCCACCCGCACACACATAAACATAAACATGCACACACATGCACACAATTCAAGAATTTCTCAGAATTATGAACAGGCAAGATGGGGGTGGGGTTGTTTAAAATGTATTTTACATGTGAAATCTATGAACTAATCATGTTTTGGTACTTGTTGTCTAGCAGATACCAGTGAGAATTGAGTGTGCATAATAAAATTCAGTGAGACAGTTAGAATCATATATGCCTTTCAGGGCGGTGGTCATATTTTGTACCGCTCTGTGGTACATCTAGTTCTATGCATGACCGTAAGAGTAGGCCTAAATATGTTGGTTTTGTCACAACGTCATCGGAAACGTTTCATATTATGGTACGCACACCCATCCCATCCGCAAAAAATTTACGCGTGTACAATATTTGTCCGTTTCCCGGTTTTAGGTCTGTGCATTGGCCAGCAAAAAAGTAGCCTACATAGCATAGCAACATCCACATGCAATTATACAACAACAAAGTCTACAATGACCTATTCATTTGGACAACTTGATACAGCCCTATACAGGCTAAAGTTACCTTTAGTTTTGTTCTAGCGTAGGCTACCGTGACATCTGGCTTTAAACAGCTGTAATGCAGTATAACTTTCTGAAGCAATTGCCTACCTTGTTCTTGCCCATGTGGAATAACTCCCCTAGCTTTGCTGCATCCAACCTTTGTTTTCGTCGTTTAAACTTGTGATACCTATGAATCATGGACCATGATGAGTATTGAGTTAGTGAATTAGCTCAACATTGTGTGCTGATAACCAGATAACCGAGTAAAAGAAAACTACAAGTAGCCTACCCAGATAGCAAAATCAGATTGGCAGATAGCGCACCGCTGGTATATGCCGCCGGTGGCCACTTGTGGTCCGCCGTTGGACCATCATCTCTTTAAATTTAACTTGTCATGAATATAAAGAAAAGTTAATAAAATTATATATGGAATATAACTGAACAAATGAAAAAGATTTTAGACCAATAGTGGCAACATATTGGGCAATTTGTCTGCAACCCGCCAGCGGAACGCCAGAGAACCGATGAGCAAAATGCCAGCGGACCGCCAGCTATGCCCCCAGTGGTCCGCCAGCCTCTTGCTATCTGGGTGCGTGCCTGCATGCATAATATTCTCTCTCCTGCTTAAACAAAATGTGTGCGCGTTAATTTTGATAACGTGTTCACTAACTTTATGTAATAGAAAATTGTAAATAGCCTGATGGCATGCAGCTAATGGGATACTGTGCATAGTTGGGAAGGTATGGTGGGCCAATTGTTGTAAATACACACACGCACAAGGGAAATATTCTCTCGTTGTTGAGTAGCCTGATGGTACGCACAGTGCATACAGACGTACACCTGCAGGCGCGCCTATTTCAATGCTTTTTGGGGTTTGTGGAAGCAGTCGTGTGTCTATCTTTAAAGCAGCGTTTCTCAAACTGTGGGTCACGGAGACATGCCAGGTGGGGCGTGAACTGACGTGAAAAACAGGAGTTTTTTTATTTCTTTTTTTATCTGTAGCTTGGGCCCAGGTAGCACCCGATGCGCAATGGACGCACTGTGTCATTCACAGGGAAGCGCTCGTGTCAAGGCAGCTTAGTTAGTCCCGACCTACATGAGATTCTGAACGTTGTTGTGAGAGTGGTGAATTTCATCAAAACCATTAAAAGCGCGTCTATTCTCCGCACTTTGCGAAGAGATGGTAGCTGACCAAAAGGCTGTACTGTTTCACAGCGAGGTAAAGTGCTGTTGCGCGTGTTTGAGCTCCGAGTCGCCTCTTCTTGGAGGGAGAGCTCATGTTTGAATCTGCAAGCACGTTCCCTAATGAACATTTCTTGACGAAGCTGGCCTATCTTAGTGATATATTTGATATATCTTAGCGATACATTTGAGTTAAATGTCCAGTTACAAGGCAAAGACAAGCACCTACCTCACCTAGCAAATAAGATTACTACATTCACCAAAAAAACTTGAGTATGGGATAGGCGCCTCGATCGCGACAGTATTATGCCTTTGAGATTTCTGAGCGAAATCGCTGAAACGTCTGATTGGGAGGCACTCTTGTGATCCCATGTATTAAACAGTAGGCCTCTGCACATCCCTGCAAAGTTTATTTCAAAAATATTTCCCAACCAGCAGTGCTCAGTATGACTGGATTATGGATCCATTTAATGCAGCATGTTGGTATTTCATTGAATATATTGTACAATGCTGTAAAATGGCCTATGCTTCTTAATATGTTGCTGGAAAACAGAAATATGTGTGTTATGTATTTATTTATTATTATATCTGCAGCACCAGCTGATTTTAACTCTGTTGAAGAGGATATATTTAGAACTTGTGATTATTTCAATAAATTTGACAATTTTAAGCTTGACCTACCACTTTCTTAGAGCGATGAGGGACAGGTGGGGCTCGAGAATGCCCCCTTGATCAAAGTGGGGAATGAAAGAAAAAGTTTGAGAACCACTGATCTAGTTTGTTAACTACCACAGTCACGAGTTGGGTGGCGATAGTCTGTCATTTTTAAAAAGTGGGTCCCCAGAAAAAAAGTTTGAGAAACACTGCTTTAAAGCATGTTTTTGTGGACATCCGAACACCTGTCCACGAAGCTTAGATGGTGCTGCGGACCTCCAAGCGAATATCTCAGTGAATTTTGTACAAAGTTTTTTTGTACCCAGTTGAGTTCATTTGGGTGCACAGTCTGCTGTAGTCGTAGCTGTGGTGTGTTTGATTTCCATGTGGCCGGGGATGACCCTGAGAGTTGATGTTTCCGCTCTTGCTGCGGGGCCCAGCTGGGTCAGGGGGGGGGCAGGGGGCAGTTATCTGGACGCAGGGCTGTAATTATCATCACTCTTGAAAACACTAGATCACTACTTAAAAAAGGTCCGGGACATGTTCCCACAGAAGCAGATTTGCCTGCTGTGATTGACTGGCTAGAGCGGTGAGGTACCGTGATTGGCTGGCCAGGGCTCTGAGGTGCTGTGTTGTGATCTGGCCTCAGCAGGACGTTGACAGGCTGGTCACACACTGGCTTCAGCTGGCCAGCCAAAACGTCTTTGAGCCAGCAAGACAATCTCTGATTTAACATATTCACAAACTCAAGCTCTCATCAAGTGGAGCACACACACACACACACACTTATCCACACTTACCCCCCCACACAGACACACACTTACACACACACACACTTTTGCACACACTCACACACTCAAGCTTTCAGGTGGAACACACACACACTCACGCTCTCGCACATTCACAACACACATTCAAGCTCTCATGTGAAACACAAACACACACACATACAGTACAGACAAACACACACACACATACAGCCAAACACACACACACACACACACACATACAGTACAGACAAACACACACACACACACACACACACACACACACACACACAATCAATCTGTTGTTCAGCCAGTGAGCTGTTGAGCATCTTCATGCTCAGTATGTGTGCAACCCTGCATGTGGATTGTGAGAGCAGGATAATCAGAAGACTAGACTTGGCTCCAACTCCAGTAGGACATCAATCCTACCACTGTCATTGCAACTGTCATTATGTCAGAGTTGCTTTGGTGTCTGAATTGTTTGTGTGTGTGTCTTTGGCTGTTTGTGTGTGTGTGTATGTATCTGTGATTTTGTGTGTGTGTGTGTGTGTTTGTGTATGTGTGTATGTATCCGTGATTGTGTGTGTATCTTTGTGTGTGTATTCATGTGTGTGTGTGTGTGTGTATCTTTGTGTGTGTGTATCCATGTGTGTGTGTGTGTGTGTGTGTGTGTGTGTGTGTTAGGAGGGTAAATGTCTGTATGTGGTGCTCCTGATGGCGGTGTTCTGGTGTACGGAGGCTCTACCGCTGGCCGTGACGGCCATGTTGCCCGTCTGCCTCTTCCCCACCATCGGCATCCTGCCCTCCAAGAAGGTGTGCCCACAGTACTTCCTGGAGACCAACTTCCTGTTCCTCAGCGGCCTGCTCATGGCGTCCGCCATCGAGGAGTGGGGCCTGCACCGCCGCATCGCCCTCAAGGTCCTGCAGATCGTCGGCGTCAAGCCAGCATGGTGAGAGCACAGCGTGTGTGTGTGTGTGTGTGTGTGTGTGTTTGTGTGTGTGTGTGCTACGCTTCTTTGTATTTTGTTACTCTCACCAGTCTGACCTCATGCTTGTGTGTGTGTGTGTGTGTGCATTGGCGTGCATGTGTGTATGTATGTGTGTGTGTGTGTGTTTGTGTGTGTGTGTGTGTGTGTGTATCCCAACCTCAGGCTGATCATGGGGATGATGATCACTTCCTCCTTCCTGTCCATGTGGCTCAGTAACACGGCAACCACAGCCATGATGCTGCCCATCGCTAACGCCATCCTGGAGAGCCTCTTCGGGGACCTGGCTACGCTCAAGGAGAAGTGCAAGGTCCAGACCCCTGCAGAGGGTCAGTGTGTGTGTGTGTGCATGTGTGTCATTTACCAATACATCTTGTTTTCTAAAACGAAAACCCTAGTTCTGGTCCTTGTTAATGATTGGCCGAATCGCGTTTGATGCTGTTGTAAAACCCAACACCATTTTTCACATTGTCCGTATTCACATTGTCCGTCAAAATGAAATGACAAAAAAAAGGGCCTGGTAAGTCTCTATATACTAAAAATAATACCAGCTAGATTTTTGATCATGATATAAGATCAATAAACCTTGGTTAGAGAAGCAGTTTAAAAGTGTAAAACTTTTATCTAATTTGGATCACTTGACCAATGTGGTTGTCTGTTCGCGGTTTGCATGGGCAGTGACTGGTTCGTGCCAGAACAGGGCGGTGGTAGTGTAGAGGCTAAAGAGCCAGGTTAGCATGCAGTAGTAGTGTAGTGGCCAAGGAGACTGGCTAGCATGCAGTAGTAGTGTAGTGGCTAAGGAGCCGGGTTAGCATGCAGTAGTAGTCTAGTGGCTAAGGAGCCAGGTTAGCATGCAGTAGTAGTGTAGTGGCTAAGGAGCCAGGCTAGCATGCAGTAGTAGTGTTAGCATACAGTAGTAGTGTAGTGGCTAAGGAGCCAGGCTAGCATGCAGTAGTAGTGTAGTGGCTAATAGTAGTGTAGTGGCTAAGGTTAGCATGCAGTAGCCTGAAAAGCTAGGCATATCAAAACTGAACCTGTAATAACTGCTTTGGATGAAACCATCAGTCAAATGATTACAGTAATAATAGTTCAACTGGTTCCTCAGCAGTAGAACGTGCTGGAACCGGCTGGTGTGGCTCATCAGCAGAACGTGCTTTTCAGGTTTCCAGGATCCTGTGAGGACTGATGATATATAAACCAAAGTGGACTCTGGTCTTTCACCCTTTTCCACTAGTTACTTCCAGTACAACACAACCCAATCAATAACCAAGAGGTGATTTATTAAAATACACCAAACTTTTTTATGGAGGCCAACATGACGATGGGTTTTATGTGGAGACTAACGTTACTATGGGTCTTATGAGCGCACACACATGCACACACACAAGGGCGTAGGTGGTAGGTTGGTCTGGGCTTTGGTGGGGACACTACCCACTAACCCCCCCCCCCCCCCCCCCCCCCCCGAAAAAAAGCCACTCAACTCTTTCACCAGCCACTATAGATAGGCTATATAAAATGATTAAAATGTGCTACTGTCCAACTACTATCCATGATTAAAATGTGCTACTGTCCAACTTGATCTAACTATACACGTGTAGCCTACATAATCTGATTTTAATATGTACAGATATGTAGGCTATATTTAACATTTAACATTTATTTTCTATTTGGTCTGTTATGAAATCATGCATTGACCCATTTAAGCACAGCTCAGTTTTAAGAAACTTAAATACTGTACATGCATGCTTAGCATTTTGTGAAAAGAAATCATTAAGGCTACATTGACAAACTCTTAACCGTGAGCTGACTGTATATTCTCTGATTCTAATCATTACAGATATCTAGGCGATGTAAACACAGCTCAGTTTTAAGAAATGCTTAAAGCCGAAAGACCATGTTGAATTTTTCTACAATTTATTTCAAAACCGGATTACTCTGGAACAGCACGGGAATGCATTACACCTTTGTGTTCGGTAAGGTCTGCTGTTTATTCTGATATATGGTTTGTCATGTGTTGCGTGAAGAGTGTGTAGGCCTACGATATTCCACCGAGACAAATGGATGTGGAGATGGGCGCAGAGAATTATTAAATTTCTCTAAAAGTTATTTTTTTTCGCGAACTGTTTATCACAGAAAATAGTGGCTAGCTAGCACCGTTTAAAAGCTGAGAAAAGGCTCTATCATGTGACACATGTGTGATGAGTAGCCTACTTCTCGAGGAGTTCAACAGAGAAGAATGGGTGAATTTGGACGCCCTTCATATGCCTTGTAGTGAAGTGAAGCTGAAGCTCTGCGCCATGCTGCGCAGGAGACTGCGACCCACTGGTAGTTATTATAGGTAACTTCAAATCAGCGCGATTTACCCTTATAGGCTACTGCACATTACAAGATCTGTACGAGATGATCCGCAGCACTGAAGTGAGAAATGATTTAACTCTTTGTGTAGCGCATGTGACCACTTTTTTCCCCATCTGAATATTGGTGTGGACATTTCAGTCGTAATTTGACATTGGTGCTTCAGTCCCCACGCAAATCTACGCCCCTGCACACACACACACACACACACACACACACACACACACACACACGCTCACACAGTCTTTGTGTCTCCACAGGTGAAGTGAAGCTGCATGTCCTTCCTTCAGAGCCGTCAGAGAAGCACATCCTGACCATGGAGGATGGGTGAGTGTCAGCATGTAGTTGTCCTGATGCGGCCCTAATGTGGCCCTGAGATCACGACTAGAACTCCACTCTGGGCCCTTAATGGCCTGACTGACTGATAAGAGTGTTGTGTCCTATGTGTGTAATCATTAGCTTCACTCCTAAACTCAGATAGAGAACAGAAACTGACAGAGGCTACATGAGCCCATGAGGTCTGAATCATACACACACACACACTCACACACACACACACACACACACACACACACACACACACACACACACACACTCAAACACACACACACACACACACACACACACACACACACACACACACTCAAACACACACACACACACACACACACACACACACACACACACACTCAAACACACACACACACATATACACACTCACACACAAACACATAGAGGCCCCCCCACACCCCCTCGATGGTCCCAATAACACCATGTGTGTGAGACAGACAGATGAACACACTGGCAGAACCACGAGGAAAGGAACAAGAAGGATAGATAGAGAGACATGACACATGTGCAAAGTGATGTACACAATGCAAAGTGACGTGAGTGATGTACTAGTGCAAGAAACAGAGAGAGAGAGAGAAATTAGAGAGAGGGGCAAGGAGAAAGAGAGAGAGAAAGAGAGAGAGAAGAGAGGCGGCAGGGAGAAAGAGAGAGAAGAGGGGCAGGGAGAAAGAGAGAGAGAAGAGCAGCAGGGAGAAAGAGAGATTTTCCTCCATCCTTCTTTTACCTATGGATATCTTATGATTTTATATACGTTTAGATCTATGTATATTACACATAAATGTCTATGCACTGTTTTATATGACTGCTTTGGCATGCATGCAAATATTTTGTCATGCCAATAAAGCACCTTTGAATTGAATTGAATTGAGAGAGAGAGAGAGAGAGAGAGAGAGAGAGGGAGAGCGAGAGAAACCTGGCTGCCAAGAGAGCTACGAATATGTGGTGACTGTCAGGTAGAGAAGGTTGAGACAGAGGAGCACTTTCTTCTACACTGAGCAAAATATGACAATGTCAGACAGACCTATTTCACTAGGCTTCAAAATATTGTGGAAACAAAAATACAAATACAAAAATGTCTTTATTTCAGTAAAAAGCTGTATCTAAACACATGAAACATAATAGTATCTCAAATTCTAGCCACATATACCATTTCAAGGTACCTCAACCACTCTAAATGTAAATGAATTAGGCTTCTAATGCAAATAGGTCTGGTAACCATTTGTTATTCTATATGATAATTAAGCCCCCCCCCCCCCCCCCCCCCCATCTCCCTTGCCTGGGATGATTCTCCAACCCGTCCTGGGTGTGGCCACAGCGTGGACCTTTTGCTTGTTACCTTGATAAGGGTCACTTATCACACTCATGCACACAAACACACATGCAAGCACACACAACACACACACACACACACACACACACACACACACACACACAATCCTACCACCCAACTATTATTTGTACAACTGTTCATTCTATATTTACATTACAGCTCATTGCTCCTTGTTTCCTTTCTTCTGCTATATTAGAGAGAGAGAGAGAGAGAGAGAGAGAGAGAGGGAGGTGGGGGGTGAGAGAGAGGAAGATAGATATATAGATAGATAGATAGATAGATAGATAGATAGACAGATAGCTAGATGAGAGAGAGAGAGAGAGAGGGAGAGAGAGGTATGTGCTGAGATAAGACACATGAAGGCCACAGGAGCCGTAAAGGAATGTGGAGAGGGTGGAGTTTGTTTACCCCTGATAGACAGATAAAAAGAGGTGTGTACTGTGGTAATTGTGCGTTCCATTTGTACAAAGGGCTCTTTTTTTCGAGTAGTAAGATGACCGAAAAAAAAAGACGAAGTTGTGCAAAATTATGCGACGGCAGGCCCCCCTATAGTCGTCTGACGATATGAAGCGGTCTTGTACAAATCAAATGGCCCCTAGTTCACGGCGAGTTCTGACGACTTCAGTTACATCATTTCACAAGTTACGGGTTGTCACACACCATCACCACATACAAATGGAAGGCACGATAAGACCCAGGAGCCCTGAGAGGGAGGGGAGAGAGGGATGATAGAGTTTGTTTACACCTAATAGAGGGGCCCCATGCAGACACAGCAGACACAACAGGAGGGGTCAGGGTCACATACTCTCTCACACACACACTCTAACACACCATACACACTCATTAAAAACGGATTACAGTTTAAAAAACGGTGTGTGTATGTGTGTGTGTGTGTGTGTGTGTGTGTGTGTGTGTGTGTGTGTGTGTGTGTGTGTGTGTGTGTTTGTGTTGTTTTGTTTATCCTTAATGTGTTGAGTATTAGAAATGGAAGGACCTGTAAAAGTAGGTGAGCCATGTAGACCTGTCACCTTGGCAATGGCTCTTCCCAGGGTATTTGGATCTTGTTTTCCTTGCTTGCCTTTCGGATCCAAATGAAAGCATTCCTATGTGTGTACGTGTGTGTGTGTGTGTGTGTGCATGCGTACGTATGTGTGCATGTGTGCGTGCATCCGTGCTTGTGTGTGTGTGTGTGTATGTGTGTGTGTGTGTGTGTGTGTGTGTGTGTGTGTGTGTGCATACATGTGTGTTTGACTGTGTGTGTGTGCATACATGTGTGTTTGACTGTGTGTGTGTGTGTGTGTGTACAGGAGAGAGGAGGTGGAGAGGATGGAGACTGCCTCCCCTGAGGAGGTGCGTATGGAGGCTCAGTACCAGCTGAAGGTCTGGAAGGGATTCCTCATCTGCATCCCCTACTCCGCCAGCATCGGGGGCACCGCCACACTCACGGGCACCGCACCCAACCTTATACTGGTGGGACAGCTCAAGAGGTACCACACACACACACACACACACACCCTACGCTACCAGCATCGGGGGCACCGCCACAATCACAAGCACTGCACCCAACTTTATACTGGTGGGACAGCTCAAGACAGACACACACACACACAGATAATGATTCTAACTTGGCGCTTTGTATTGTTTGGCTGCGTCATAATGTTATGTGACATGGTGCCGTTCCTTCATCCAGCATTCTTGTGATTAAATTTCAACATGCATGCAAGTCACACACACACACCTGCACCCTGTGCTCTGTTCTAAATTGGTGGTTGCCCTGCGCTCATTTCGGACTGCCTGCTGTAGTAATCCTGCACTCCTCTTTCTCTCTCTCTCTCTTTCTTTCTTTTCTGTTTTTTCTCTCCCTCTCTCTCTCTGCTATCTACTCTCCTCTCTCTCCTTCTCTCTCTTTTCCCCCCTCTCTCTCCCTCTCTCTTTATCTATCTCCCCCTTTCTCTCCTTCTTTCTCTCTTTTTTCTCCCTCTCTCTCTCTCCCTCTCTCTCTCTCTCTCTCCCCCCATCTCTCTGCAGTTACTTCCCAGAGTGTGACCTGATTAACTTTGGCTCGTGGTTCGTGTTCGCCTTCCCCCTCATGTGCATCTTCCTGCTGCTGGGCTGGTTCTGGATCTCCTACCTCTACGGGGGCATCAACACCAGGTTAGGGGCAACAATGGGCATCAACACCAGATCAGGGGCAATAAGGGGAATCAACACCAGGGCCCAGTTTCCCGATAACGATCTTACGATCGTTCGTTTGGTTTTTCCGACTGTTTCCCGAACATGCTCGTAGCGTGAACGCACGTGGACTGCTCTTAAGATGCTCTTAAGGGGAGCTGTCCACGTTAATAGTTCTGAAATATCCTCTGATTTGATGGTGATGTCAGGTGACTGCACGTCACAGCTATAGGCCTACCGTTTAAACTTCGGATCTACACATCAATTCACATCAATACGAAAATAGAAACACTTTGACATCTGCATGTAAGCATCCCAAGTAGGTTATATACCACACACAGACATAAATAATTGTAATTATTTAAGATTAGATTGTTGCACCATGCAATACTTTTTCGCTGTGTCACTTAAGAACATGTTTGAAGATAAGAAAGAAGTCGAGTAAGAAAGTGAGGAAATGTGTAGGCTTAGATTTTGATGCAGTAGGCCAACAGACTAAACCACATGTTCCTTTCTCTGCTTGTACCCTTATAGGCCTAATAAAATATAGCCCTCACTTAGCAAAGATAATGGCAAACTATTCTGGCAACGTCTCGTTTCATAACTTGATTGCATTTTTGTCTGCTTTTCATCACATTATTATGACCATTAAATGTAGGCTATGCTGTTTTGCACGCTAAAATCTAATTCATCACAGGTAAACACAATAAAGAATGGGAACGTAAGTTGGATTATGTATTCTAAGTTGTAATTCCTCTGTATGTCCTGTTGGTGACCTCAGTGAGAAGTACTGTTAAGACGCTCTTAGCCGGTAACGAGAACTCTGGAGCACTCGTAGATCTACGAGTGTTTTCACAACGTTCTTAAGCTACGATGGTTTCGGGAAACAGTCGGCAAATCTTAAGACGTTCGTAAGAGGGACTTTACGACGCTCTTAGGCTTAAGATGCTTTCAGGAAACTGGGCCCAGGTCAGGGGCAATAAGGGGCATCAACAGCAGATCAGGGACATTAAGGGGCATCAACACCTTCTTAAGTTTATCTTAAGTTTAGTTTCATGTGCTCACTCAAACCTTTCATGTGCTCACTCTAAACTTTCCAACCAACAACTTTCATGAGCTCACACAAAACATTCATGTGCGCATATGAAAAGGTTTTGTGTGAGCACCTGAAAGTTTCGCGTGAGCACATGAAAAATCGGCTACTGATGCTTTGTAGGTTTTACATAGAAAAGCAAAGAAAAGCCTTACAGTATTAGTCTATAAAGACATTGTTTGTAAGTCAAAATTATATTAGCCTACTATATGATGCTGCATAATATAATGTTGACTTACATTCAAGTCTTTATAGACTAATAAAGCCCATTGCTCTCCCATGTAAAACCTACAAAGCATCAGTAGCCGACTTTTCATGTGCTCACGCGAAACTTTCAGGTGCTCACACAAAACCTTTTCATATGCGCACATGAAAGTAGGGGCAATAAGGGGCATCAACACCAGATCTGGGGAGATAAGGGGCATCAACACCAGATCAGAGGCAACAGCTGTCTTTATGTACTTTAAAGGGAGGCTCGCATTCACCGAATTAAAAAAAAAAACCCTGCTCTAAGTATATCAGAGCTTCCTTCTCTCTTCTGTGAAAGACAGACATAGACTAAGCTTATTATTGCTCAATGCTGTGATTCTCCAAATCACCACCCACTCACTAGAGAACGCATATACAGTAGTATTTGCAAGTAAGTGGTGATGGCCTGTATGCTGCTGTACATTTGAGTTTGTTTGTTTACAGGTTGTGTATAAGAAAGCAGGATGAGAGGGCCGCTGCAGAGGCAAAAGCGCAAGCGGTCATCGATGAGGACTACAAGAAACTCGGACCTCTATCGTATGCACACACATTGACACCCAATATAATACACACACGCACGCACACACACACCCTATATAATACACACACACACACACACACACTACATAACACACAGACAGACACACACATTTACACAAACACCCACTCACACAGTTTGTGTCGCGGCAGGTTTGCGGAGAGTGCCATCGCTTTCTTCTTCATCATCTTCGCCTTCCTCCTCTTCACCAGAGATCCCAAGTTTGTCACTGGATGGTCCGTTTTCTTCAACAAAGGGTGATACACGCACACACACACACACACATACACACACACACACACACACTCTCTCACACACACACACACACACACACACACTCACACACACACACACACACACACATACACACACACATACACACAGCAGGGCCGTAGTCACCATAGACATTGAGGGGGACGTGTCCCCCCCAATATTCAAATATGACCAAAATGTCCCCCCCAATATTCGGACATAGAAAAATAAAGAAAGAATAAAGCGCTATACTAGGCCTACAGGAAACCAACACGTATCTGAAATGTAATCAAACGTAAATAACGCACAAATTAGTGACCTATGGTTCCAGAGTAGCCTACACCCCTGAGTGGTTTGTCCTGGTGATTTTCCGTTTTTCGTTAGTGGCGTGCGCTATCAAAAGCTTCCATTTACTGCACCCTACTGCGGTGAGGTATGGCTGTCAACAATATCGCAAAAGCTACCGGTACAATTTTCACAAAACTTCTTGGAAAGGTGTAGCACAGGCTAAGGAAATCCCATACATGTTTGGAGCCGATCAGACTGAAAGGGAACATTTTCCATATTGTAGCCTATTCTCGCAATGATAGTGAAAGTGAAACGTTTTATTTTAAATGATCCTTTCATGTCTTTCAACATAAATAATGCATTCATATGCTAGTAGTAATGCCAGAAATTACCGTGTATAGGCCTCTTAGAAATGATTGTTGCATCTTGCATATTATTTAGATGCGCACTCAATCACGCATCCATGCAGGCAAAACGTGATCTGGCGACGTTTACAATACGTGATAGCCTACAGTTAATGTGAATCGCGGACAATAACCAAAGAAAGGAATTTGCACCTCCATTCACCAATTAAAGGCTGTAGTAGGCCTAGTGTTTCTACATGTTGGCACAAAACGTAATTTCTGTCAGAAGCCAGTCTATAATGCATACAGGGGTAACATGAGGTGAGTCAGACAGAAGAGGGGCCTGTCTTAGTAGCCTATTCCTGAATCCTGTCCCTTTCAAACTACGTTAAAATTGTGTGATTAGCCGCCAGCATAATAAAATCTAAATTAAAAGACAAAATCTTATTAGGCTCCAAACCTATGAGTCTAAGCCTTAGTTTAAAAAAATCTTCAGGTGTAAGTAATAAGTCAAAGAACCACATTCTGTGTAATATAGAGGTTATCATAAGATACTGTAGTTTGTAATTTCTTTTAAAGTATACATTTTGAACACAAATGGAGTCACAGGTCCAGGGACGGACCAGTGAAGCTTCTTCTCCACCCTTCTCTTTTCAGGGGGGGGGGGGGCATCTGTGTCCGTCAAAAGTTTGGAATAACCTAATTGACTGACCTAACTATAATATTTTTGCATGAAATGTATTGAAATTCTGTTTGGGGGTCCCTCAGACCCCACCACAGATTTGGTCCCCCCCAATGTTGACATCATGACTACGGCCTTGACACACAGACACATTTGTTATGTGTATAATGTTCAGGTGTGCATGTGTGTGACTGTCTCACTCTCTCTCTCTCTCTCCTGTGTGTGTGTGTCTGTGCGTGTGTGTGCAGGTACGTTTCGGATGCAGTAACAGGCGTCATTATCGTCTCCATCTTGTTCTTCTTCCCTTCCCAGAAACCCTCCCTCAGCTGGTGGTTCGACCCCAAAGGTCAGTCTGTATGTGTGTGTATGTGTGTGTATGTGTGTGTGTGTGTGTGTGTGTGTGTGTGTAAATACATGGTGAGGAATTTTAATGGAGCAGCTTAGCTTGTCTGAGCCCACGTTGTTAGACTGTGTTAGAGTGAGTGTGTGGGGGTAAGTGTGTATGTGTGTGTGTGTGTGTGTGTGTGTGTGTGTGTGTGTGTGTGTGTGTGTGTGTGTGTGTGTGTGACATGTTATGAAACTGTGTGTGTGTGTGTGTGTGTGTGTGTGTGTGTGTGAAAGAGAGAGACTGTAGACCTACTGTTTCCCTGATTATTGTAATCTCCTCAAACTATGCACCCCTGACTCTTTCCATTCAAACATTCACCCTATCTCTCTCTTTTCTGTCTCTCTCTACCTATCATTTCTGTCTCTCTCTCCCTCTCTCTCTTATCTCTCTCTACCTATCATTTCTGTCTCTCTCCCTCTTTCTCTCTCTTTTTTCTCTCTCTTTAACTCTTATCTCTCTCTACTTCTCATTTATCAATTCAATTCAAAGGTGCTTTATTGGCATGACAAAAAGGGCATTTGCATTGGCAAAACAATCACACAAAACAGTGTGTAGACATTTATGTGGAACATCCATAGATCAGATAACCATAGGGGGGGAAAAAGAATGAAAGACAAAGGAAAAATAATACAGTCCACTGCAAGGGTGTGGCCACTGAGCCTGTACTTGGTCAGGATTTGCCTCTGCTTTGTATCTCTGACAGAGATAAGATACTAAAGTTTAGTTTCATGTGCTCACATGAAACTTTCATGTGCTCACTCAAAACATTCATGTGCTCATGCAAAACTTTCATGAGTTTACACGAAACCTTCATGTGTGCATATGAAAAGGTTTTGTGTGAGCACCTGAAAGTTTCGCGTGAGCACATGAAAAATAGGCTACTGATGCTTTGTAACAGTGGTCCCCAAACTTTTTCTTCCGAGGGCCAGCTTACTATGCCTGGCTCTAAGAGAGGGCCAGAGACTCGGAGTATATCAGTAACCATAAATAGCTTAGTGCTGTGAACAACAGCAGTCTACCTTAGTCGAATATTCCATTACATTTAATCTATAGGCTATTGCAATTTAATACCATTGTTAGCTGTGTTTATATTGCCATCATGCCATATCAGTGTAAAACTCAAATTAAATAATACTAATAAAAAGACTTTTGCATTCCCAAAAGTATATTTTATTAAAAATGGGTGAACTCTGAACTCTGAAAATGTAAAGTTCTCAAACTATGAAAATTTTATGAAGCGCTGAAGTGGTCTGAAATGACCATCATTCTAACTTTCACTCACCTGAACTTGTGACCTCTTTGTAGGCCTATGAACATTTGAACGAGTGAATACAAAATAGAAATAATTACAAGTATATAATTATTATAAGTCCCAGAAATATGACTTGAATAGAAGTTAGTTAGTTATTAACAATTAATTGATAAACTTTTACAATACTTTGAGCACTGATGCAGTCAGCATAGGCCTCTTACGTTGTTTGCAGGTAGGCCTACATTTCATTCCGTTTTTGATGGCAAACGCGAAACAGCGCCAAAATAACCACCAGTGGACAAAAAGAGTATTACATGTGTACTGTTAAGACTCGCCATAGAGAATGAATGGGGGAAAATACGGAGGTTATAGTTTGACGATGTCGTACTCCCGTGCGGGCCGGTTGCTATATACCACGGACATGTTTTGGGGGGCCACCCAAAATGAGGTGGCGGGCCGTACCCGGCCCGCGGGCCGTATTTTGGGGACCACTGCTTTGTAAGTTTTACATGGGAGAGCAATGGGCCTTATTAGTCTTTAAAGACTTTGTTTGTAAGTCAACATTATATTAGCCTACTATATGATGCTGCATAATATAATGTTGACTTACAAAGTCTTTATAGACTGTATGACAGCCAGGGAGGGGAACTGACTTGACAAACAGTGTCAGTGTTGGGGAGGAGGGTGGACTCAGTAGGAGATTTGGTGGATGTAAGAATGAGGAACATGATGAAATCCATCCTCAGGAACAGGAGCCACCTGCATGACACTGTGGTTGCCCAGCAAAGCAGCCGCAGTGACCGACTCCTCTCCATGAGCTTTTTTTAATGAACTGTTTTTATTAGTGTATTGCAGTGTGAATGCTTGTTGGTAGACAACACATGGCTGCTGGACATTTGAATTTGAATTTGCACATGAAAGTTTTGCGTGTGCACATTAAAGTTTCGCGTGAGCACATGAAAGTTTTGCGTGAGCACATAAAACTAAACTTTAGATTATTTTTGCTCATGTCCCCTTAGGGGTGCCGTACTATTTAGGGTTAGATAGAATTTCATCCTACTTTGGCTTGTTGTTTGGTTTCAAATAATCTTCTTTTGCTTGTTTGATGATTTTATTGACACAAATTTGTGGTTTGGAAGCAGAACTGGTGTGAGCGTATTGTGTGTTAGTTTGTGTTACTGAGTTAGTGAACTCTAGTACCAGCTGGCACAGGGGACTCGTTTCTGGGTTCAGTTCCTGGGTTTTTAGTTTTTTTTAAAAACAATATATATTTTACTCTCAGTGCACTGTCAGTTTGAATAATAACTCACAACCTTTACTGTTGGGTTTTCAGGAAGCGCTTACTGGACCTTATGTATCCATGTGACTGTCCTCTGCTTGCTTTCACTCCTTGAAGTTATTTTCCCAGATTGTAGGTTTACTTTGGAAGTAGGAAATAGTAGCCTAATAGCTGGCCCAGAAGTGTGATCATGCGTATCACAGTAGGTCTCCAATATGACCCAGGGTCATGCAATGCTGATGTACAACAAAGTGGATTAAATTCAAAGTGTGATATTTCTGTTTATGTTTATCACTGATATTGTATAGTTTAGAAGTATAATCAGAGACTTTCTAATGAGGAGACACAGCACTCAAAACATCCTCCATAGAAATGCATGGGGTTATGGCCGTTGTCTACACATATCCCACCCCTTCCTCGGCAAAACGTCGGCACGTGAATACATTGAGCCAATCATGTGGTGTGATGTGAATATATTGAACCAATAACATGGTGTGTTGTGAAGACATCATGCCAATCATGTGTTGTGAACTCGCCACTGGAGCATAATTGGTGTCGTGAAGCCTTGCGCACACGCATTTCTGCTGAATAGGATGCCCTATGAGTGCACAAAAAGCATTGCAATATGGCCGGCGAGTGGAGGGAGTTGCCTAAAAGGACTTTGGTATAATCTAATGGCTAGACTACCAGGCTCTAGCCTACAGTGTGCCAGTTATTCTCCGCAACTTTTCTAGATGAGGATACAATTGGATAATCTATCATCAAAATTAGATTAACCAAAACATTTTGTAAGTATTGGAACACGAAATATGTACCAGATAACCCATAAGGATTTTTGGATCAATCCACTCTACGCTTTTGGGAAAACAGGAAACAAAGTTGGGCCTTGGTTTATCAGTGTGTGTGTGTGTGTGTGTGTGTGTGTATGTGTGTGTGTGTGTGTGTGTGTGTGTGTGT
>NC_055963.1:12390785-12393285 GCF_018492685.1 Alosa sapidissima
ACTTCAACAGCAATTATATGGGTGCCGTTGTTTTGGGATGTTTCCCTCATGCAAAACTGATAGAATATTTATATGCTATTTAATTACATTTAATTCAGGAAACACAATACCAGCTTTTGTGAATGGTAAATGGCGGATCAGATCATGCGTAAATCACTGATCTGGAGATCTTTAACAGACCTCTCAAGACACACGCATTTCAATGACTTCACACGCTCACACGCCACACATGGCATTTCTCACTCCGAGAAATTATTAACTTGCCCGCACAGAAATTTCTAAGGGCTATATGTGTCACACAACGTTGCTGTCTGTGCGCTCATTCAGCTCAGAGAGCTGCTGTTCAGTTACTAACCTATCGGCCAATCAGAAAATAGGATTTCTCAACCAATCAGGAAATAGTTTTGTTTTGATGTGGGTCCGCAACGTGGACAACATCACTCATAACACACACACACACACACACACACACACACACACACACACACACACACACACACACACGGACAGAACCACCACTGTTCAAGAGACTATTTTGGGGCTAAATGTGCTTTTTCTCATTTGGTTGTTTTCTGTTTATTTAGAGCAGAATGAGCCACTGCTGTTCAAAGGGCCCATTTGGGTGAAATTATTATTATAATTATTATATTATTATATAATTATTTATTATTATTTACTATAGGGTGCTAGAATAAATAAAACAGTGTGTTTGAAATAATGGAATTTGTGCTCTCTCATGAAGCTGGGTCGATGGGACATGGGGAGGGTGCGTCTGTTGATCGGGGGGGGGGGGGTCAATGCTGTGTCAATGCCACGCCCCTCCCCCCTTAGAAACAAAGTCTCACTCCTTGCAAACTTCAAAACTTGAGAGCCCTGCTTTAACTATATTTAACTAAGACTAATTAATAGCTTTTGGCTGACTTTAATACTTAATGCTAGACGGTGTTTTATATAGTCTGTGCTCTGTTTTTTTATGGAAGGTGCATAAATCCACGTCGTTCTATTAAAACGCATGCATTGAATAAACGCTCAACGCTAGTATTTCCTATTAATTGCAGAAACGTTTGTTTTCTTTTTCTGTCCGCGGTTCCTTGATCAATTGCACAGCAAATTATCCGACGATGCCATGGGAATAATTTCACTCTGCAGACTAGCATTGTCCACGTTGCGGACCGCGGCCCATAGTTTGAGAAATGGTGACCTGTATGGTGCCATATTAAGGTCTTTTTACGGTGTGTTTTAGCCGGGTTTTTGCGTGGAAGGCTCTGTAGAAATCTGGCACCCTATTGAACGAAGTTAAACTGAAAGAGCGTGCCGTTCACAGACACCAGAATTAACGAGTTCACAGTAACGTTCATCAGGCAGTAATACAGTACGTTCAGTTCACGTTCGCTCAAAATATGAACGAGTTCATGAACTTTCGTTTTCGTCACTGTATTCTGCTTCATTACGACTAGTCTATGCATAGTTATTGTGATATGGTGGTTGTGTCTGTGTGTGAATTTCACTACTAACGCTGTCTGCAGCCCTTTGATTGATTTTATTATAACAGTGGTGCATGTAAACTAACAGTACACTTTTGACTGATTTTACTCTTTGACTGATTGTATTTTGTTGTTTTCTTTTTCTAATCTTACTGCACTGGTAGGGTGTATTTGTCATCATCATTATCATTCTCATTTCTGCTGTTTTTATCATTTATAATAATATTATTAGTGTTATTATTATCATTCTCGTTTCTGCTGTTGTTGTCATTTATGATACTATTATTAGTGTTATTATATTATATCATAGTTTGCTGTTGTTGTCATTTATAATGTTATTATTAGTGTTATTATATGTGTGTCCAACTGTGTGTGTATGTGCGTCTACGTTATTTCCTCAAATTATGCATAACCTGTCTATGGCAGATGTTGTGAGCAAATTGTGGTGTTTTTGTGTGTGTGTGTGTGTGTGTGTGTGTGTGTGTGTGTGTGTGTGTGTGTGTGTGTATGCGTAGGTTGCGTGTGAGAGGCGTTCTAGAGCACCTGTGGGACTCCTTCTCCCGGCCGGTGCCTCATAGTCGTCGTGAGCTGCTCAGCCTTCTCCTCATGTGCCTCCTGATCGCCGTGGTGACTGCCGGCCTGCTCTTTGGCTGGTTGTCGGGGGGGGCGCTGCACTACCCGGCACGCTGGGCGGGCGTGGCGGCGTGTGTGTGTGGCGTGTGTGTGTTCCTGCTGACGGTGCTGCTCCACCCACTGCGCTGCGTGCTGGCGGTCATCCTGCCCACTGTGGGGTCCAGTCAGGGCCAGCGGCTGCTTCTGTCCACCTGCGTCCTGCTCACCCTCCTCAACGCGCCGCCCAACATGGCCAACAACGTCAGCACACTCACAAACACACTTAAGTGCACCTCAGAGGTTAGTGCTAAACACACACACACACACACACACACACACACACACACACACACACACACACACACACACACACACTCATACATGAACACACCCTGGACACACAC
>NC_055963.1:12395785-12398285 GCF_018492685.1 Alosa sapidissima
ACGTGTTTTATGAAATTGAAAACTGAGTGTTGAGAATTTCGTAGCTCATGGTTTTGCAGGTTTGGTGTGGGGTTATGGTGTTTGAGTGACAGGTTTCAGATATGGTATTATTTTATGTATAAATATACTCTTTTGATCCCGTGAGGGAAATTTGGTCTCTGCATTTATCCCAATCCGTGAATTAGTAAACACACACAACACACAGTGTACACACAGTGAGGTGAAGCACACACTAATCCCAGCGCAGTGAGCTGCCTGCATCAACAGCGGCGCTTGGGGAGAAGTGAGGGGTTAGATGCCTTGCTCAAGGGCACTTCAGCCGTGCCTACTGGTCGGGATTCAAACCGGCAACCCTCTGGTTACAGGTCCGAAGTGCTAACCAGTAGGCCACGGCTACCCCAGCTGTTGAAAGAATCCTCATGGCTCACTTTGGTGGAAGTACCTTTACTATAATATATTAATATATTATTAATAAAATGTTATAAAAGTGTGTTCCCCATTCTCTCTGTGCTTTGTGCACTTTTACAAATAATTCATATATTATTAATAAACTTCTATAAAAGTGTTTTCTCCATTCTCTCTGTGCTTTGTGTACGTTTTTGATCAGACGCTGCTTGCTTCATGTGAGAGGAAAGAAGCTCACAGCATAGAGCTATTTGTTGTGTTGGTTGTGTTTTTTTTTTTTTTTTTTTTTTTTTGTATGTCACTTATTGTTATCCGTTGGCAGCACAGTGACCAAATCTGAAATCTGAAAACTCCCTGGATCCCCCTTCCCTCCCCTCCTCTTCCCTCCCCTCCCCTCCTCTCTTCTCCCCTCCTCCCCTCCTCTCACCTCCTCTTCCCTCCCCTCCCCTCCCCTCCTCTCTTCTCCCCTCCTCCCCTCCTCTCACCTCCTCTTCCCTCCCTTCCTCTCTTCTCCTCTACTCTCCTTCCCTCCTCTCCTCTTCCCTCCCCTCCCCTCCTCTCTTCTCCCCTCCTCCCCTCCTCTCATCTCCTCTCCCCTCCCCTCCTCTCCTCTCTTCTCCACTCAGAACAAGATCCAGGCAGCAGCAGAATCAGCATCTATTTTAATATGTAACGGTTCTGCTTCCACTCTTGAGCTTTGAAGTTTATTTAAGGTTCTCTTTCGTTTTCCTCCGTCCCTCCGGATGAACGGTTCTGCAGCGTCACAACGCATGAATACTGATACACACACTCCTCTAGTCCAGCTCTCAGTTTAAAGTGTAGTTTAGTGAAGACGCTGCAGTTAAGAGTGTAGTTTAGTCATGACACTGTAGTTTAGAGTGTAGTTTAGTCATGACACTGTAGTTTAGAGTGTAGTTTAGTGAAGACGCTGCAGTTAAGAGTGTAGTTTAGGGCCCCGGCTGTGGCACCTGCACCGTACGCCGGCAACCCGGGTTCGATTCCCGACCTGTGGTCCTTTCCGGATCCCACCCCGACTCTCTCTCCCACTCGCTTCCTGTCATTCTACACTATCCTGTCATTAAAGGCATAAAAAGGCCAAAATATACTTTAAAAAAAAGAGAGTAGTTTAGTCATGACACTGTAGTTTCAATTTCGCAAACATAGGCAAACGTTTGCAGACAGGTTTCTGTTTGCCTTGAGTTTTTGACAAACGTTTGCAAACACTCGCAAAACAGTCCAAGAAGGTAGTTCTCTGTGAATACACAATAAAGCTGGACGTGACCTGGACGAAGTTTATCCACCTCTGGGAATGCGCAGAAGCGCTCCATACTGTAGGTGCAGCTTATGTCGGAATCAATGCGCTTATCAGGCAGATGGTGAACTCTAGTAGGAGGCGGATCATGTGCAGGTCTCTGTTCCAGCACTGGATAAGGTGCTGTGTTGAGGCTGGATAAGGTGCAGTGTTGAGACTGATAAGGTGCTGTGTTGAGGTGCTGTGTTGAGGCTGGATAAGGTGCTGTGTTGAGGCGCTGTGTTGAGGTGCTGTGTTGAGGTGCTCTGTTGAGGTGCTGTGTTGAGGCTGGATAAGGTGCTATGTTGAGGCTGGATAAGGTGCTGTGTTGAGGTGCTGTGTTGAGGTGTTGTGTTGAGGCTACTGTACGCAAGTAAATGCAGTTTATCCTCTACAATTTCAGAAATAGAGTTTATCCACTACTTGCAACTTTTAACATTCAAAAATCACATAAAAATATGTGTTTAAAAATGGCCTGTTTACACCAAATCGTTCAAATGTAACTGTTCAGAGAAAACATGTTGGCCAGGAATGTTCGCCAGTGTTTACCAAATATGACCGCACCTCAAGACTTTTAACGAGTACTCCGACTACAGAGTTGTGAATAAATGTTTGGGTGGGCCGCAGAAGATTTTCAGTATTGAAATTGGGTCTCAGCAGTGGTAAGTTTGGGAAGGGAGGGACATTTAGTAATCATCTCTTCAGCTTCAGCGAGTGTGTGTGTGTGTGTGTGTGTTATTTTCCCCCTGTCTCTGCTGCAGCTGCTGTGGTCTGTGCCTCAGGCTTCATCAGCGTTTCAGCACG
>NC_055963.1:12403285-12568285 GCF_018492685.1 Alosa sapidissima
AATTTCAACCAAATTTTGCTGCTCTTATTTTTTCACTATTATATGTGCCCTCTTATTTACTTATTTACTTACTTTTTTGTTTACTTGACTGTTATGTTTGTCTGTGGACCTAAATTGGCAAAATATGTCTTGTCTTCACCGTGGGATAGTGAGAAACGTAATTTCGATCTCTTTGTATGTCTGGAACATGTGAAGAAATTGACAATAAAGCTGACTTTGACTTTGACTTTGACTTTGAGCTGAATGCGCTAGCTGAGCAGCAGAGACAGTGGAGCACTGCGACAGTGAGGCAGTGGCGATAAGCACAGTGAGCTGAACAGACTTGCTGAGCAGCAGAGCCGGGTGATGGGTCATGACATTTAACATGAAAGAGCAGCGGGTGGTGTCTCGCATGAGGAGTGTTGAACCAGCAGGGGGCCCTAGAGAGCACTTATCTCCCCTGACATTTACACAGATCAGCTGGACACACACACACACATACACACACACATAGAAAATGGAAGCATGAGGCCACCCAAGCACACACAGATCCTGATAGAACTCAAAGCGCAGCCCCTCTAAAACTGCACGGTTTCAGGCTATCACACAGTAGACACAGTTACCAACCAATTTCCCTTATAACTTATAGTGTTAAGTGGCGATTTCCCTTACCACTTGGTTTGCCTGTGGAGAGTGGCGATTTCCCTTAACACTCAGTTTGGAGAGTGGCGATTTCCCTTAACACTCAGTTTGCCTGCGGAGAGTGGCGATTTCCCTTAACACTTCGTTTGGAGAGTGGCGATTTCCCTTAACACTCAGTTTGCCTGCGGAGAGTGGCGATTTCCCTTAACACTTGGTTTACCTGCAGAGAGTGCAACGGTGCAGATGCAAATGTGCAGATGCAAACAGGCAGTCAGGTCGGGGCATGTCAACAGTGACACACACACACACACACACACACACACACACAACATTTACACTACGCAACAAAACCGCTCAGTTTCACCTACAAATGCCTTACTTTTCACCTCAAAACCCTTATTTAATAGCAAACATGCCATATTACATAGAACTGTTAATCATAGAACTGATTTTAATATTTACAGATATCTAGGCTATATTTAACATTTATTTTCTATGTTGCCTGTTATGAAATCATGTATTGAACAATTTAAGCACATTTCAGCTTTAAGAAACTCAAATAGTCTACATGCATGCTTTGCATTTTGTGATCATTAAGGCTACTTGACAAACTCTTAGTCAGCTGATTTTAATATTTACAGATATCTAGGCAATATTTGTAACATTTATTTTGTATTTGGCCTGTTATTAAATCATGTATTGAACAATTTAAACACACTGTTAAACCTGAAGCCCAAAGTTGGAGACATGCATTTAGACATTGCTGCAAATGTAAAACCGGATTACTCTGGAATGGCTACCTGTACAGGGAAATGCTTTACACCTTTGTATTCTGTAAGGTCTGCTGTTTCTTCTGATATATGGTTTGTCATGTGTTCGGGAAAAATTCATGAAGTATTCCACCGAGATAAATGGGTAGGGAGATGGGCGCAGAATGTAACATGAATTAATTAGTTACTTTTCTCGCGAACCGTTTACCACAAGAACTTGCGGCAAATAATGGGTGAATTTGGATGCACTTTCTTTCTTGCCGTGCGCTGTCACATTCTCCACTGCGTAAAAGACAGCTAAATTAATTTGCGTTGTGAATGCTAAGCTTAATTTGACAGGCCATAGGCTAAATAAAAATCGCTAGTCGGATGCAAAGCAGAATATAGAAAGAAAGGGGCACCAAGGCCACAGACCCACAGTGGCCTGTGAACCTCCGATTTTCAAAGAGGCATCACGGCCAACGCAAGGGACAACGACGTGGCCGCAGTAAAATTCCCACCCTGCTTATAACACAGTTAAGGAATGACCAATGTTAACAAACTAACTGGCTAGATCACCTTAGAAAGCTAACATGCACATTACCTAAAAAACAAACCTTATTCAAAACGAGAATAATACAAACTTTAACACTACAGTTACAGTCTTTATTTAAACCAGCAACAAGAATCTATATTACATAGTAGCGTATTATGGAAATATAGCTAAGCCCTCTCTACTGAAGTATGAAACAGCAAGTGATGCACACAGTGTGGAATGGTAGGGGAACGCTGCTGCTCTGGTATTTATACTATCCAACCAGCAAATCAGCACCCTCGAAATTCAGACGGGACGAATTAGAAAAGTGTGATTAGCAGATTTAATAGCTGTCAATTAAAATTGACCAATTAGGTGGGGCAGAAGAAATTTTTGGGGGAGCATTGCCCCTCCCAGCCCTATTCTAGATCCGGCCATGCTGTCAACTGTGTTAGCACATACATTATGATCTTTGGCTTCACACATCACAGACAGATTTAATGGAACTGTGTGAGCTGGATTTTGCCATTTTAATAAATGTATTTCTAAAATTGCACAGTGTATATATACCAAGCTTAAATACACCCAGATGCACCTAACAGCAGCACGCACTGTAGACCACTGAAGACCTACACCACAGTGATGTTCTAGAGCAGTGTTTCTCAACCTTTTTTCAAGGCATAGTGGCACCCTTTACATGAATGAAAAATCTCATGGCACAACAAACTTTGTAAAAAAAAAATGTTTTATGTAGATTATCATTAGAATACACACACTGTCTCTGAAGACCAACAAATGCATAATGCATGTAGCATACTACAACTCATGCACGCACGCACGCACACACACACACACACAGGAGTGTGACTTACTCAGTGAGAGACTTGGGTTTTTATAATCCAGAAGAATATATTCATGAGTGTCATAAGTCTTAGTCACTGCATTTGCTGTGAGTATTGTGAGGTCATTATATCTTGTGCAGGCCAGACCAACTGTCAGAGGAGTGGGGTGAGTGGAAAAGTACTGTGGGTACCAAGATGAGAGGATCTCCTTAGATGGTTAAGGGAGAGGGGGTGTTATCAAGCTGGCGAGGACCGGACAGGACAGAGAGTAGGTGGCTTCTGTGTCTCATGAGTTAGGGCCTGTCCAGCTAGGAAGAGAATAAGATAAGAAGGCCCTATTTCCCCAAAATGGAAAGAACCAAAACAGGTTCTATTTTACATATGTTTCCTATGCATTACACAGGTTTGCATATAGTTTTATGTACTATATGATGGGAAGATGGTTTCCACCAATGTAAGCAACCCTGCTTGGTACTGATTTGTGAAAGGTGTTTTTGGGGATGGTGCGAGAAGGCGGCACTTCTCGAGGGCCAAGGGGTATAAAATATAGTGTATAGCCCTCCATAGGCAGATCTCATCAGGGGCCCCAGCTGATGACATCTCCTCCCTATTGCTTTGGTTGGTCTGGACTGGGCTGTACTATCATTGCAATACGGTGAATAAAGATCAACAGTCTTCGGAAAATCTTCTGTCTACATTGTCTACTTCTGTCTATTGTCTACTTTGTTCCAGAGTGCTAATTGCTAAATAGTTAAGTCTTAATTGGACAGTTGGATTCGGAAGTGGAAATTTTCCACGACAGAATATGGAAAGTTCCTTGATAAAAATACTTTTTTACTCATGTGTGTTAGGCTACTTGTAACGCGATACTACCTAACCCTTGAAGATGAATACGAAGGTGAAGTAATTGTCATCATACTGTCGTTTCTTAGTCTTGCTAGGTCTCTACCTTCTTCACTGAATGACCACACAATGAAGGGGATGATGTTAAGGTATAATGTATCAGACTCTGGAGCTTTTCTTTTCAAAAAACTGTCTATGTTGCTAGTCTATTGACAGCGACACAACGCTATGACAACTAATCAGCTTTCTATATAATATATAACTATTTTCTCTGATGTGCATGGCCTCCATTTACTTAACTGTGTGATAAAGCTTGAAGAAAGATTCCAAAATTAGGCATTCATTTATTTCAATTTCATTTTATTAGCCGCGGCACCCCGGTTGAGTAACACTGTTCTAGAGCAGTGGTTCTCAAAACTTTTTCTGTCATTCCTCACTTTGGAGGTGGGGAATTTTCAAGCCCCACCTGACCAACCCAACTCATTTGGGTTGAGTTTCATTACATTTCCTGCTGGATCTAATGATTTTTTTATTTATATGTCAGCCTGTTTATGATTCCTATGTTTGTGTGTGGCTATTTTGTTTTGAAACTATGATCTTCCTTGTCAAAAAAAGAAAGGCATTATTAAAGATAGGCACAAAAAACAAATGTCCACCTGTTCATCGTGCCCCACCTGTCATGTCTCTATTCCCCACTAGTGGGGCCCACCCCACACTTTGAGAACCACTGTTCTAGAGTGGCAGAGGTCAGTTCTGTGCCTTCAGTCCAAGTCAGTTCTGTTATTTCCATTTAGGTCAGTTCTGTTATTTCCATTCAAGTCAGTTTTGTGAATTCCAATCAGGTCAGTTCTGTCGATTCGTCCCCTTAGAATTATAAGATTCTATCTAGCATTTTTGCCAAAATTGAGTTATTGACATATTCTTATTCTGTAAAGTTAATAAGGTGAGGTGAGGTGTTTCTAGAAGTTGTATGCATTTTTGACATTATATCTAAAGAGGCGTGTTCCACTTATCAATAAAACGGTATGGAATTCTAAAACTTTGAAGCTCAATATCTCAGAACTACTCAGAACGCAGTTAGAACTATTCTAAGGGGACGCCATGTTGACATAGGCTGGTGTTGAGGTGGAGGCCTATCCAGTCATCGTGTGTCATCACCACGTCTATCCCCCCTGTGTGTTCCTGTCCTTTCTTCTGCAGGTGACGAAGATGCTGGCAGTTGTGGTGGTTCTGTTTGCCCTTCTGTGGCTGCCATACCGGGCCCTGGTTGTGGTCAACTCCCTGATGGACCCGCCGTACCTGGACACCTGGTTCCTGCTCTTCTGCCGCACCTGCGTCTACGCCAACTCGGCCATCAACCCCATCATCTACAACCTCATGTCACAGAAGTTCCGTACCGCCTTCCGCAAGCTCTGCCAATGTCGGGGTGGCGCTCGCGGAGGGGCAGGGGGAGGGGGCAGCCAGAAACTGCCCAGTCACAATCCTCCGGTCTACTACAGCGCCGTTAAGGACTCGTCTCTGGACAGTCCAGAGCGTCTGACGGAGCAGGAAGAGCTGAACTCCTACAGCGCCGCCACCAAGAGAGTCAACTTCAGACAGCAGGGGGCAGCTCAGGACACGGATCCCATGTTCAGCATCGCCTGAGAAACATCAGGGGGATGGACAGAGAGAAGAGGAGGGAGAGAAGAGGAGAGAGCGAGTGAGAAAGAGAGAGAGAAGAGGAGAGAGGAAATGAGAAAGAGGGAGAGAAGAGAGGGAGTGAGAAAGAGGGGTTGAAGAGAAGAGGAGAGAGGAAGTGAGAGGGCGAGAGTATTGAATTTCAGTGCAGACATACACAATTGATCTGGAAATCTATGGACTGTTACACATACAAAGACTTGTGTTGCAAATGCATCATCCTTATCTGGGGTCAGCTTTAAAACGTTAGGGCTTTAGATAAGATAAGACCTCTTAACCCTGTGTCCACTTAGTGTGTGCATGGGTGAGTCCTGTGTGTTCATGGACGAGTCGTTTGCGTTCGTGGATGAGTCAGACATGGTGGACATCAGATACTTTGGGGGAAACCCTTCCGACGGATTTCATTGGTTGGTGGAGAAACTATAGGATTTGATTGGTTGGTGGGGCAGTACTTTCATGAATAGTGGAATGATTTATATAGGAGAGTAATCTGAACTTAATAATGAAGACAGGTGCACATGCATGAAGGCAAAACATGATCTCTGTTTCTAAACTATTCTAAACTAATCTTTTATTTATTTTCCACTCAAATGTTTTGTAAAAAATGCGAATGTAAAATGTTTAATGTTTTGATAATTTTAGTGTTCTTAAAATCTTTCACTGTTGTAAAAGTATGTGAATATCCCACTTGGTTGTGACCTGGGTTTCTCTGGTTATTAGAATGTCACCTTAACTCATGCAGCAAGGCTGAGGAAGACCTCAGTATCGGACTCTCAGAACCTAGCTGCTCTGCCTTATCGATGTCTGCCTCATCAGAAGCTCTCAGATGCCTCAGTGTCATCTGATGGGTGGGGTCATCGTGGGGTAACTGAGTGGTCATGTGCTCAGGCATGGGGTAGCGGAACGGTCATAAGATCAGGCGTGGGGTAACAGAGTGCCTGGATGCTGGGGCAGTTATTGACAGGCGGGTCGTAATTCTCACCCCCAGATGATTATGTTTGTCAGCAGCAGAGTATCAATCTGAGCTGTTGTCTGCACACTGAGAGAAATCTCAACAACATAGTCTGTGTGTGTGTGTGCGTGTGGAGACCCCCTCTCTCAGACGCAGCAGGCCGATACACACACACACCTACAGAAGACCCTGTCTCACACCCACACACACACACACACACACACACACAGCAATGTGTACAGTTCCTCTTGACTTTCTCAAACACAGCAGCCCTCTGACAGACTCAGTATTGCATGATATACATCCAAAGCAAACAGAAGCGATGCACACACACACACACACACAAGCGGGGATGGGGGGGGGGGCTGGGAGTCCATCAGCACAGCTGTGACAGCTGTGGAGTGGGAGAGGTGGGGAGCTAGGAGTCCTCTCCATCAGCACAGCTGTGACAACTGGCTTGGAGATCTGATCTACAGCATCCAGCGAAGAGGAAATAATGAGCTGGTATGGGGGACTCCTAGCCAAATTACATTTGCTGCCAGGGCTAGTCTAGCAACTTTCCGTTGGCTTGTGAGCTCCAGAAATCGAAACTTAATCAGGACATTGAAATCGTGTATAGAGTCGTTTGGTGGGCTTAACATAATGATTGATGGCAGAGTTGCAACGGTTTGGCTTGAATTCCCTGCTACTTGAAAACAAATATCCTATTGCGTCCTATTGCGTGCAGACGGAATTTGAAAGACAACTGATTATCCCGCCCCTCGGACTGACCACTGCGAACGATGAGTGCCCAGACCCTACATTTTAATGTGGGTCTGGCTCGCCAGGCTAGGGGACTCCATAAGTACACACACTCATTCTGAGAAAAGGCTGGGTGGGGGTGTGGAGAGGGGAGGTGCAGATGTGGGGGGTGTGGATGTGTGTCGGGGGGGGCGGGGTAGGTACAGATGTGGGGGGGGTGTGGAGTAGGGTGGTGTGGGTGGGGCGGGGGGGTTGGGGGATTCGGCGGAATGTCTTTCTGTGTGTGTGTTTGTGAGTCAGAGAGACGGAGAGAGAGAGAGAGAGAATGTATAAACACACTTACAGTAGACTTTCCATTTTCCTCACTGCATTTGTGCTACTAGTTGTCAAGTTCACTGTGTATTTGATAGGATCACTTGTTACTGGTTGTCAAGTTCACTGTGTATCTGGATCACTTGTCTGTAAGCATGGCTCTATGGTGACATGATTAAAGAATTTACAATAAAATAAATAATCTCCAGTGGTTGTATAAATCTATATCATACACATGGCAACATCAGCCAGATCAACTTTCCTTCAAATTCACCAGCCCTCATCCTCCTCCATCGATCTAACACTGTTCCTGATCAGTCTGTTCAGCTAACGTTCAGTTAGTTTAGCCTAATGTTACGGTTGAGTTGCGGATAGCCTAGCATTAGGGTTGAGCTGCGGTTAACCTAGTGTTAGGGTTAAGCTGCAGTTAGCCTAGCATTAGAGTTGAGCTGCAGTTAGCCTAAGGGTTGATCTGCGGTTAGCCTAGCATTAGGTTTGGGCTGTGGGTCAGTACTAGTGCAGCCTAACATTAGGGTTGAGCTGCAGTTAGCCTAGCATTAGGTTTGGGCTGTGGGTTGATACTAGTGCAGCCTAGCGTTAGGAAAGGCTGTGAGTCAGCACTGGTGTTGCTGCTTCAGCTTCAGGTAAGAGCAACACCATGAAACCAACAGGCTACACAGAGTCTCTGAACCAGGGTTCTCTACAGGTTAATAATAGACACCTCTAACACAGACCTTAAAGGGTGTTCTCATTGTATGCCCAAGCGGCAACGCTCCGCTATGAAGCCCATTATTGTCCACGGCTTGCGTGCATTTTGCCACTCTGTGCTTAGCCACTCTGTAAATGCATGTTAACCATGTTGAACTTTGGCCTCGCTGTGCTGTAAATCATAGGTCTTTTGCGCTGAGCCTGGCAGTGACCACAACTCTTTGGGACATTACCTCAACCAAGAGCAACCTAGCGGAAAGCGCAGCGCATGCCGCGTACAATGTGAACCTAACCCTAACCCCAACCCTCTTCCTAACCCCAACCCTGACCCACCCCATCTCTTGCCCCTTATTGGCACCTACTCACACGGCATACAACACCTTCACCACACACTGAAACAACACTATACTGATTTCCAAACAACACACCCCACCTTCCAACACCACACACTCATCTCCGCATATAGACGCAATAAAAACCTCAAAGACCTCCTCATACGCACAACCTTCACCCGTCACTTACAACCACCACCCCCTAAAGAAAAGTTACACTTCACCCCTCACCTATTCATCACCAATATTCATAGCCACTGTTCTGCACCCACCAATCCACTAAACTTGGACACTCCCAATATAGTATATGTTATCACCTGCACTCACTGTCACATGTTGTACATCGGGAAAACTGGACATACACTTCGCATACGCCTCAAACAACATCTGCACAACATACATAAAAATACACTCAACACTTATCTCGTCACACATTTCCAGACGCACAACATCACACATTTGAAGGTCTGTGGCCTTGAAGGGAACCCAGGCTGGACAATTTTACAGAGGAAAAGAGCAGAGAGATTGTGGATTTTAAAACTTCAAACACTACACCCACAAGGTCTTAATGAAAAATTAAATTAAAGTTTTAAACCACTCTGTGTCTTTTTTACAAGCTCCTCTCTTTTATTTTCTTTTCTTTTAACTTTTATTTTATTCTGTTTTATTTATTTTATTTGACTTTTAGATGGGATTAGTGGGGCGGGGACAACTGGCCAGTGCATAATGGTCCAAACAACCACTCACCAAAGAAAATTTTAATTCTAATTTACTAACCTAAAGAACACACAAAGAACGATAACGATAACTATAACCATAACGATAAAAGCGTCCACACTGAACAACGATAAACAAAGTCTCTCCTTGTGTTAATGAATGTGACGGCTAACATTTAATGGGTTCTGATTGGCTATTAGCTTTTTATCGTTCTCAAAATTGCTCTGAAAGTGATCCCCAACGATATCGTTCTTCATGTCGTTATCGTTATAGTTTATGTGTGATTGCCGTCATTCATATTAAAGGGACACCAGGCAAGCCTGATGCTTTTTCTCTACGAAACTCCCCCTCGCTCGGTCTGAAGCTCTTTTCCTTTTCTTTGCATTTTCCGTCAAGGGTTTTCGTCGCTTCTTCACGGGCTTTGCCATTATACACACGTTTGCAACAATCGCTAGCGTTTCGTTAGCCTACCTCTGTGCTGTGGATGCAGGATGTAAACTGATCCTGCTTCGGTCGGTGGGTACGATACACTGAACTTGTAAGCGGGATATTCTTCCTACAGGCAGTAGGGGCAGGCGAGAGAGTCTTCATTCGCCCTGTAATGAGTCATTTAACCATATACTAGAGGTCTGCCCGCCCGCTCCCGCAATATTCTGTCCCGCTCCCGCATTAATGTGTTATTTTTAGTCCCGCTCCCGCCCGCATCTATAACATGATGTCCCGCTCCCGCCCGCTAAAGCCCGCATGCAAGAGGGATAGCCTATTCAGTCTCACGAAAGGAGCACACACACCTGAGAAAGACTCCAGATGTCAGTTTCTTGGTTCTGAATGTAGGCTAACAACTGAAGTAGGCCTAGTCTGGTGCCCTCTTCCTCTGTCATGCTTTCGATTTCGAGTTTTGACAATGAGCAGCAGGAACAAATTGAACCCACATAAACGACAATATAGGCTATAGGCCTGCTATTCGTCAGTTATGCTTAAACCCCGTTTTGTAATGCTGCCTAACAGAACATCCAGCTGAACTATAGTGATGAACACTACTTCAATAATTTCCATATTTAATTTTACGCACATATTTAATTTGCGGGAGTGCAGTGAATCATTGGTTTGTCCCGCACCCGCGAACACACCTCTCTCATCCCGCCCGCTCCCGCAAAGAGCTTTCATAAGTTGTCCAGCGCCACACTCTTTTGCGTCGGGACCCATGGGTCTACCGCGGGGGTGTAGACCTCTACCATATACGGACTTACGAAGATGAGTAATTAACACGAAAACATTGCCTGGTGTCCCTTTAACGAGAACGATATATTGTTTAGTTATCATTATCGTTCTTGGTGTGAATAACCCTTAACACGTCCAACATCCTAACACACTTAACATGCAATTCCCATGCACTTCCCTGTCTACCCCCCTTCCACCTCCTTCTACCAGTTCCTCCTCCTACCACACTTTGACTAGTACTTACAATGTCGGCACTCTCATCCTCTACTAATAGTATTGACAGATGCAGTAGTAATTCTTATATGGTCTCCTCTGCACTGCAGCTTGAATGTGATTCCTAATTCTGTAAGTCGCTTTGGATAAAAGCATCTGCTAAATGAATACATCTAAATGTATATCAATGTGATCAGGTGTGTTTTTACTGAGGAGGCTGTGGTCAGGTGTGTTTCACAGAGAAGGCTGTGGTCAGGTTCTGTGTCCATGCTATCAGCAGTTGTGTCACAGCTAGCTGTGTCTATGCCGCTGCAGCAACAGTGGAAGGGACTACAGATCTCTGAGTAATGAGTAATGTGTTTGCCATGAGTGTTTGTACTGTATGTGTGTGTGTCAAATGGGTTTGTGTGTGTGTGTAAGTGTGTGTGTGTGTCCAATGGGTTTGTGTGTGTGTGTGTAATGGGTTTGTGTGTGTGTGTGAGTGTGTTTAGTCTCTCTGAGTTATGAGTATGTGATCAGTTTGTATATGTATGTGTGAGTGTATATGTATTGTGTGTGTATCTGTGTGGAGTGTAATTGTGCGAGTGTGTGTGTCTGATCATACGAGTGTGTGTGTGTGTGATTGTGATTATGAGTGTGACGTTGTATGTGTGTGTGTGCGCGCGTTTAGCCTCTCTGAGTTATGACGGACTCAAGCAGCCTTTAATTAGTTTAAATTAAAATTTCTAACTAAACTAAGATTCTCCTCACAAATCACTTCCCTCAACCACCTTTTAATGGCACATGTAATAAAAACATAATAACATAAATTGGGACACACAGTGGTGTGTGTGTTTGAGAGGAGAGGTCCGTACCTCAGGAAGACCTGGTGTTTGAGAGGAGAGGTCCATACCTCAGGAAGACCTAATGGTGTGCAAAACAGTTTATAAATACTCACAAACAGCTTGAGGAGGTAGTTCTCTATGAACATGTTGGGAGTTGGACGGACACATCTTTTCAAAGAACTTGAACACACCTGGTGTTTGAGAGGAGACGTCTGCACCGTAAGGAAGGCCTGGTGTTTGAGGAGAAGTTTGCACCGTACGGAAGGCCTGGTGTTTGAAGAGAAGTTCGCACTGTGCCAGAAGAGCTCAAACACTCTTACTGTAAAAGCTTTTTTCCTCTTCCGTCCCCTCTGCGGAATTATTAATAGCCACGACGGCAAGAACTGTGTGTGTGTGTGTGTGCCACCCTCTCCTCAACACCTGTTTGTGTGTGCATGTGTGTGTCACCCTGAAATCAGTACCTGTTTGTGTGTGTGTCACCATCTCCTCAGCAGCAGTCCTGTTTCTCCTCATCTTCCTTGCCTCCAGCGAGGGAAACACACACACACACACACATACACAGAGTGACAGCAACCGAGCAGGCAGGGAAAAGTGTGTGTGCTAACATGTCTCTGTGTGTGTGTGTCCACAGATGAATATCTAATGTGATGTGTTGCTTTGAAAGAGTGTTCTAGAATCTCCTCAGAACAAACTTTAAAAGCGGAAGAGAGGATGGCTGGTACCAGAAATAATCTCAAATGGCAGCTGCTGCTAGATCTGGACAGTGTGTGAGTGTGTGTGTTTGTGTGTGTGAGTGAGAGAGTGTGTCTATGTGTGTATGTGTGTGTGTCTTTTAGAGAAGAGCTGGACACTCTGAGGCTGAGGAATCCTCTTCTCTGTCTAACACTCAGATAGCTCTGGGTTTTTCACACTGCATTAGGGTTTCTGTCCTACCCAATTACCATGCAGGGACACAACTAACTTCTGTGTGTGTGTGTGCGCAGTAGTGCTTTAGGCGTATTCTTACTCTAAGAAGAGACAGTGCCTTTGGTTATCAAATGGCCGTTCTGTCAGATCGTATGAGGGGGACGAGTACTGTTAAGAGCCTTAATTTCATACACACACACACACACACACACATATACACACACACACCCATACACCTTTATCACCAATATAAAGAACACACACACAGACACATACTTACCAATCAGAGAGAATTGTAGGAGGAAAAAATATTTTCAACTTATGTACATTTTGGCTTTTTTTTCAGTAAATGCATTATTTTAAGAATTGTGAGATGCTAAAACACAAATATAACACACATGCAAAGTCATTAATATACACAACACACTCACAAAATGCTAACATAGATAACCCACTCAGAGAGACGCAAACAGTCAAGAAATCACACACACACACACACACACACACACACAGTCACAGAGATGCAAACAGTCAAGAAGTCCAGCAGATCCTGACAAGAAGTTCACTGAAGTATGTGTGTGTGTGTGTGAGCGTCTCTGAGAGTGAGCTGTGTGTGTGTGTGTGTGTGTTAGCGTCTCTGAGAGTGAGCTGTGTGTGTGTGTGGGTGAGCGTGTGCTCGCACCTCTGTATTGTGTGTGTGCGTGAGTGTGTGTGTGGAGGGGTAAGAAGCCTCTTGAGGACAGAGTCGTCGTCAGGAAGAGGACACAAACTGGCCAATCAGAGCTGAGGAGTGGCACAGGGACAATAGGATGCAGCCACCCAGGGAGCACGTCCTCCATCTTGATTTCAAGAAGCGCATTATACCTGGCAGGGGACGGCTGTTAGTGTGTGTTTACCGCATTCCCTGCTGTGTTTGGAGTGGATTAATCTCTCCCTCCATCCCTCCCTGTCTCTCACCCCCTTTCCTCTCTCTTTCCCTCCCTCTCTCTTTCTCTCTCTCTCTCTGTGAGATGTATTATTCATGTGCTCCTCATAGGGCTGCTGCTGTGAGTCTCTCCAGTCTGACGTGCGTTGTTGTGGGACATAATTGCAGCCAGAATGGCCTTCAGACATACTGTACACTATGTCTGTGTTCAGCCCACAGACAGATTTCCATGGCATTACAGCAACATGACCGTGACAAATGGGGCCGTTATTACAGCAATCTGGCTTTAAAATGTGGTCGTTATTACAGCAATCTGACCTTAAAATGTGGTTGTTACATGGCTGTTATTACAGTAACGTGACCTTAAGATGTGGCCGTTATTAAAGTAACATGGCTATAAGCAGGGTGCGATTTGTAGGGGGGGATGGTGAGGATTTCCCCCCCTCTGGTTTTCCTATCCCTACCTCTTCTAAATTATATTTTATCGTCGGGGGGGACAACATTTATCCCCCTCTGCCCCTCATATTGATTAATGCTGAGAACAGTCTAGTAGGCTAGCCTACATAATAATCTGACATCAGAAACGCACCGTCACCATCAGCACTCATGCTGCTGACACAGTGGCTGCGTGATAACTTAATTTGGCCTTGATCGTGTAGGACATTTCAGAATGTCGAGTGTGTAATCCATCATAAATGGCTAGTTTCAATGGAAAAGTTAGCTGGACAAATGATAGAAAACGAGAAGGATTCAGTGAAGCATAATAATGTTTTAGAACCTTCAAAATTAGAAAACTGATGCAACTGAGATAGAGGACAACTGCACGTAGAGTAGAACAAACAAACTCAACAATGATGAGAGGAGAATGGTGAAATAGAGAGATAATGAAAGGAGAATGGAGAGATAGAGAGGAGCGATGAGGAGAAAGAGAGGAGGAAGAGAGTAGGGGTGGATGCTCTCAGAGCGGAAATCTCTAATGAGCCTGCATGGGTTCCTCTAACACCCCCTTTGATCCAATTAGGACAGAGTCCAAATGATGAGGCTCAGTGCCAATGCGTGCGGAGAGTGTCGCTCCTTCAATCACTGCTGACGCGCCTCAAGGACGTCTCCACACCGCGCTCTCCAATCCAAAACCCGCATGGGTATTAGCGCTCAGAAAAAGTTCATCTCAAAAGAACACAGCGCCACCAGATTGATGTGCACCATTTCAAATAGGGTTGCCAACTTCCTCAACCCCAAATGAGGGACACATTGTTTGTGCCACATTTATTAACAATGATAAGTATATTAAAGGAACCGTATGTAAGAAAAATATTTCAATTAATCATAAAATGGCCCTGATATGTCACTAGACATTAAGAAATCATGTTAATTTCAAATACTTCTTTCACTGACAACAGTAGTCCGGCCAGGATATTGTCATTTAAAAAGTGAAGTTGCAGCCCTCAACTGATGTTGATATTGTGTTTTGTCATGTCATGTTGTGTTTTGGCCTGATGCGCCACCCTCCACCTATCTACTAATCACGAAGTCAGTAGTGTTTCGCCATCAGGGTTGGCAACCTCGAGTCAGGGGGGAGGGGGAGGGGATACATCGCTCTTCAGTATTTTGAAAGTGGTTGCAGTACCAGTTTTGGCCACAATCTTACATATGGTTCCTTTAAGTTGGTAGGCCTATAAACAACCTTCATTCCTGTGGAAATAGAAGCATGTAATGATGCTAGCTTGATATTTTCTGTTTGCAATTAAAAGTGAATTATGAACCGATAGCCACCTAGCTATCTGAGTGGAAGTGTTGCAATTGGCATAGCCTATTCATGTAAATGCTTAGTTTAAGGGAAACGGATTATTGAAGACTTCACGACTCACCAATTCAATTCCATTACACAAAGGCAAAGAGCACTTTTCATATTCTATCACAGTCCAAATCACAGTGCTTGCAGTCTATGTCAAAGTGCCCTCACATTTTATAAATGGTCAGTAGCCTAGTGTGAACCGGATAACTCTGCAATCTCCTCGTGTTGTTTTTGTTCTCACGATTTCCTTTTAAAAGTTTCTTATATTTAAAAGGTGAAATCAATTACCAACAATGACAAGCCAGTTGGAAACTTCCACCCTCTCGTTCCCAATTAAAACGAGTAGCATAATGTTCAAGTTAGATCTGGTGCATAGGCTAATGGAGATTGAGAGGACCCAAAAAGTATCATCGTTATATAAGATGCTGTTGCTGCATTTTGACATTGTAATCAAGAGTGAAAAGCAGGTTGCAGTAAAGCTTCTCTTGGTAAATTGTGGTGCCCCTCTGTCCCTTGGTGTCGTGCGCACAGTGCGAGATGCGGTTGCGGCAGCAATGGACACTTTGTGCGTTTACAGTAGTCTAGTTACAGTAACAAGGCCGCTGAGCTGTGACTGAAAATCGGGACTGGAGCTGTCCCTAACGGGCCAAATCAAAATCACCCAAAACACGGGATGTCCCGCACAATTCGGGACGGTTGGCAACCCTAATTTCAAATGAACTTACAGACAATAAATCCCTCACACAGGAATTTTGTATGTATGTGTGTGTGAGTGCCCTGATTTAGTTATTATAGCTGTAAAAGTCGGCCTGCACAGCTGCACAGTCTGAGATGAAGGCCAGCGATAAAGCAGCTGAATGGTCTTTAGTGACTCCAGCGCATGCACACACACGACACACACAATACACACACCACACACACACACACATGATTGTTTGACTGTTTTTCAGTGTGTGTTGTCTCTGTTTCCCTTTTACCTATTTTTACCCCTATTACTGTACATGTATTATTATGACCGCCGCGCAGCGAAGCGGCAGTCATATAGGTTTAGTCAGATTTTTTTTTTTTTTTCCGTCAAGGATTCCCGGGACACTGAAAGACCGGGGTAGACGAAACTTGGTGGGCATGTAACCCCATATGGATAGCATGGAACCATCGTTCTTCGTTTTGATCTGTACCCCCCGAAAGGAGGGTAGGGCAGACACAGTTTTCTGTGAATATCTCGAGAACCGTAAGGTTTAGGAGGACCATTTTTTTTTGTATGTTGATCTTAAGGGGCCATGTCAACCTATTCCATAACCACTCATTTCATGTATAGCGCCACCTAGTTAAACACAAAAAAGTAAAAATGAGGTGTTGTAATCTCGGCTATCTGTGACCTAACATAGTCAAAACTGCACGAAATTGGAAGTGTAGGATCATTATGACACCCTCTGAATGCACGCCAAGTTTCGTGGAATTCCGTTCATGGTGGGCCACACAATAAATCAATTTATGTTACTATACACCAACTGGCCTGTAGGTGGCCGGAGACAGTTTTCTGTGAATATCTCAAGAACCGTAGGGCCTAGGAGGTCCACCTTTTTTTGTATGTTGGTCTTAAGGGGGCATGTCAACCCATCCCATTACCACTTATTTCATGTATAGTGCCACCTAGTTAAAAATTAAAAAGCAAAAAATTAGGTGTTTTCATCACAATATCTCCGGCTGACATGGTCAAAACTGCACGAAATTGAAAGTGTAGGATCATTATGACACCCTCCGAATGCATGCCAAGTTTTGTGAACTTTCGTTCATGGGGGGCCTTACAATAAAATAATTTATGTGTACATTTAGTGACCGTACACCAACAAGGATTCCCGGGACACTGAAAGACCGGGGTACACGAAACTTGGTGGGCATGTAACACCACATGGATAGCATGGAATCATCGGTTTTCGTTTTGATCTGTAGCCCCCCCGCTGTACTGGACCCCCCGAAAGGAGGTTAGGGCAGACACAGTTTTCTGTGAATATCTTGAGAACCGTAGGGCCTAGGATGACCAATTTTTTCCGTATGTTTGCCTCCAGGGGTCATGTTAACCCATTCCATGTGCACACATGTGCATAAACAGATACATACGCACACACATACATTCACAGTAATCATACGTATGACACATACAGTACTCACACAGTAGACCAGGGCTTGAAAACGAAATTATTTTTCAAACGTTCCGTTCCGAACGGTTCAGGTAGGCCTATGTTTAACGTTTTCGTTCTTGCATGCGTTCCGCCACCAACATATCGGTCCTGAACCGGTTCGGAACGCAAAATATCGTTCGTTCTTAAAGTTCTGGCAGTGTTTGGCGGGCCTATCAAGTCTATTTTTGTGGACTTTACCTTAGAATAGACGTAGGGTAGACTGAGTACAGTTGAGACACTTTTTGCCCACACAAAATCAAACAAAAAATAGATACTGAAAAGAAGTGATTTTCCACACAATATTCCACATGCCATTTCCTTAGCTTGTAGACTAAAATATTATAAATCAATAATACCCATAAGTAGTTTATATTTTCCACAATTAGCTCATAAACATAAGGTGCATTTCTTGTCTTGACTGTGTCTCAACTGTACCCTATAGAGTACAGTTGAGACACCTACCTGGTACAGTTGAGACACCCATCTTTAATGATGTATAGTTAACTAACCGTTAGTTGGAAAGTTGAATAAATAAAAACATAGCAATTGCAAAGTGTTTGTAGTTCAAATTCAATCATTTCATTTAAATTAGCGTTGGTTAAAAGGAATACATCATGAACAAAATGTGACACAGGAACAGATAGCGAACAGTAGCCTACAAATGGAATGTTCAAGTAGCCTAACACAATCCAATGTGTGTCTCAATTGTCCCCCGCTGACCACCTCACACATTTCTCTAGATTTTGCAACGACCTTACATGGCACAATGCCATAAAATATGCCAGTTTTTAGGACACAGAATAATGTTTGTAATGATACCAGTTACGTTTAACAGTAACATAAATGTAATGAGCTATTCATTGTCGAAGGTGCATGGTGAAGTGAAATTCTTACTTTGGGAAAAAAACACTTGCCGATATCCTTAAATGGGAGATACTTGTGTCGTTCAAATTTTCCATGATCAAAGAGGGCACTAATATGCATGTGCATAGCAAAAATCACAACTTGGGCTTGCTGTGCAAGCAAGATATTTAAGGTGTCTCAACTGTACACATGTCTCAACTGTACTCAGTCTACCCTACTCATTATTTCCCCTTGATTTAGCCTATACCGTAGCTATGCCCAAAAATAATAAATCACAGGCGGCATCCAAAAACATTCAGATGGGCTATCCATCCCATAGCCTACAGACTTACTGTAGGCCTAACCTATGCCCAGGGTAGGAATTTCACGGCGGCCACGACGGCCATGGCGGCCCCTTGCGTTGGCCGTGATGCCCCTTTGAAAATCAGAGGTTTACAGGCCACGATGGCCTTGGTGCCCCCTTCTTTCAATATTCTGCTTTGCGTCCTACTAATAGCGATTTTTATTTAGCCTGTGGCCTGTCAAAATAATCTTAGCATTCACAGCGCAAATTAATTTAGTATTTTACGCAGTGGAGAAAGTGACAGTGCAAGAAAGAAAGTGCGTCCAAATTCACCCATTCTTCTCAGTTTAACTACTCGCGAAGTAGCCTACTCATCATCACACAGACATCACAAGTATCACATGAAAGAGCTTTTTCTCAGCTTTTAAACGATGTTAGCTGATAATTGCTGTGTTGAACGGTTCGCGATAAAAGTAAATAATATAATTCAATTTGATCATACATTCTACTGAAGGTTTTGCGTCCATGATCTCCCTACCCATTCATATCGGTGGAATACTTCACGAACCCTTCTTTTAACACATGACGAACCATATATAAGAATAAACAGCAGACCTTACCGAACACAAAGGTGTAAAACAGTCCCCTGTACAGTTAGCTGTTCCAGAGTAATCCAGTTTGGAATTTGCAGTAAATTTCGACATGCATGGATGTCTCCAAATTTGGGCTTTAAGTTTTACAATGTGTTTAAATTGTTCCACATGATTTCATAATGGGCCAAATACAAAATAAATGTTACAAATATCGCCTAGATATTGGTAAATCAGAGGACAGCTGACTAACAGTTTGTGAAAGTAGCCTTAATGATCACAAAATGCTAAGCATGCATCTAGGCTATTTGAGTTTCTTAAAGCTGAGCTGTGCTTAAATTGTTCAATACATGATTTCATAGCAGGCCAAATATAAAATAACTGTTATATGTAGCCTAGATATCTGTAATTATTAGATGATCAGAAGATTTACAGTTCTATGTAATATGTCATTTTTCATGTTTTTGTCATGTTTCATACAGTGATGCAGGGCTACTGCAGTGAATAGGCTAAATACAACTTTGATCATTTTTATATGCTATAGTTAACTTTGGCCTTGGTGCCCTGACATGTGGCCTTTGTGCCCCCCACCAAATATGCCCAACTGAAGGCCAAGTGGCCTTGCCCCCAGAATGGTGAAATTCCAAGCCTGCCTATGCCTATAAATAATTTCTAGTTTTATCCATGTAGAGATATAGAGGCTTGCGCTATAATTCCAATCCTGTTTATAAACGAACCTGTCTGTTGCTGACAAGGCCTATCTCAAATTTCTCGTTTAACTCTTCTACATAGAATAGGCTATAATTGCGCAAACATTTCAAATCCCGACTTTAAAACGACAAGGCGTGGACAGGCAAAATAGGCTATTACGCATATAGGCTACAAACAATTTCCAAATCAGTTTCAGTAGCCTACGCTACGAGCTGCCTAAGATCCGAAGTGGCAGACGGATAGGTTACATTACAACAGCAAGACAAAATATACACATTTGGACCAAAGGTCCATTTATTCCTTTTTTTTTTCAAACTGCAGAAATCAGTACAGTACTACAGTAGTTGGCTACATAGCGGCTTGTTAGCTCACATTAACAGTGTAGATGCGGGCTTGTTTTTCGCACAACCGGAAATAGTCTCCCTGACATAGGATATGCTTTTGTGAAATTTTATAAAATATATAGAGAACGAAAAAAAAACCGTTATTAACCGGTTTTGTGGATTTCAGAATAACGTTTCTGTTCCGGAACAGTTGAAGACAATTTTGTTTTCGTTTCCGTTTCCGCTCCTCGTAAAATTACGTAAAATTCCGTTCGTTTTCGGTTTTCGTTTTCGTTCCTTGAACCGGTTCGGAGCCATGCAGTAGACATATGTACGCATGCATGCACATGCACAAACACACATACGCAGGCAAACACACAAGCACGCACACACACACACACACACACACACCCACACACATAAACATAAACGTGTACACGCACACATGCACTCAATTCAAGAATTTCTCAGAATTATGAACAGGCAAGATGGGGGTGGGGTTGTATAAAATGAATTTTACATGTGAAATTTATGAACTGATCATGTTTTGGTACTTGTTGTCTAGCAGATACCAGTGAGAATTGAGTGTGGATAATGCAATTTAGTGAGACAGAATCCAGTGGTGGAGGAAGTACTGGAACTCAGTACTTAAGTAAAAGTACAAATACACAGAGAAATATTTACTTCAGTAAAAGTGAAAGTACCACAATGACAACCCTACTTAAGTAAAAGTAAAAAGTACCTGCTTTTAAATGTACTTTAAGTATTACAAGTAAAAGTATTTGCATAATGATTTATTCTATTAATATCTATATTCTAAAAGGAAAAATCAGTATGGGCTATGGCATTTTAATTAAGCTAGTTTTAGGTTATACTCCATATATTACATATTGTAGCGATTTGATAGCGACACACACAGTTGTCTAATCAAAAGGTTTATTAGCTGAAGCGGGAATCACACACACACCAAGACCCCATTACATAGCAAACACAAGGGAAGTCAATAAAACAAGCACGATACACGAACAGGGTTGTCACATACAATACACCGAGGTAAAACACATGAGGTAAAACCTAAAGAAAGACTACACAAGCTAACACATACATGACAAGGAAAACGCAACTACACTAACTTAAACCGACATTACACAAACCAGCATTCACACACATTGCATTCTGGGAGGCTAGCACTCAGTCCAAAAGACACCGACGTTACACAGCCCCCTCGCGAGCTATTGCCGTCCTCGGCAATATCTCCTCCCTTAGCCATTGCCATAATGTCGGTGTGGGCATTCACTCGCTCAGTCCATCAGTCTGTGGTACCGCCAACAACACGTGGGGTGCACACGCTGCAGGAGCTCACTCAACGGGGAGCCACGCTGCTAGCAATCCAGTGCGGGCGTGCTAACAGCCACGTGGCCGTCCCCGCTCGTCACCAGCTCCCTCTCAGCAGCCGCCCTCAGGCTGCACTTTCCGCGGCGTGTCACCACGGCACTCCTCCTCTCCAGACGGGGCCCTAGGTGGCCTTACTACCGTAGACTGTGGCACCAAGCACTGGAACTCACGGGTCAACTGTCGCTGCACCTCCGTCGCTCCACTCCACAGTCGCACCGACCAGGATAGGCAGGCCCCAGCACCGCTGCAGCCGGACCACGCTGAGCTCTCAGGCCGTCAGCTACCGGTTTCGGCGTCCCTCCTCGCGCTGCCTCCTCGCAGAGCTGTCTTCTGCTCCTGGCCCGCTCCCTCCGTCATGGTGCCGACGAAGGCTTGACCCCCCTCTTCTGCCTCGTGCCATCACCCAACACAGCGAACCTTTTTTTTTTTTCTCTCTGGCGCCGGCCAACAGGCCAACTAGAACGGGCGCCCACACAGCACGGTGCCTCTCACACGCACCCAAATGTTTTAAAGTTCAGAGTTCAGAGAGACTTTCTGTCGAAGCTGCCCCACCGTCGTGAATTCGCTGCCCCCAGCGTCTCCGCCAACCGTCCGTCGTCCAGGAACCTCTTCCTCGCCGCTCTCCCTCGGCTCTGCTCACGCGTTGCGGCTCGCAGCGGAGTCAGCGCCCAGGCCAGCGTCGTCTTCTCCGCGACCACTACTTCAGGCCCCTCTTCCAGCAAGATCTCCTCCCATGGCAGCAGGCAGGTCCAGGCGACAGCTCCTCTCCTCTGGCGGCAGGAACAATAGAAGGCCCCGAGCTTTTTAGTAGCCCTTACAAGGATTCTCTCTGGATCCTCTTGCGTGGGCCTCCACCCAGTGGTGAGGTCTCCCACTCCCAGCTTCTCTCGCTGAGTGGAGGCCATGTTGGAAAGTTGCTTCTGACACCAATGTAACGATTTGATAGCGACACACACAGTTGTCTAATCAAAAGGTTTATTAGCTGAAGCGGGAGTCACACACACACCAAGACCCCATTACATAGCAAACGCAAGGGAAGTCAATAAAACAAGCACGATACACGAACAGGGTTGTCACATACAATACACCGGGTAAAACACATGAGGTAAAACCTAAAGAAAGACTACACAAGCTAACACATACATGACAAGGAAAATGCAACTACACTAACTTAAAACGACATTACACAAACCAGCATTCACACACATTGCATTCTGGGAGGCTAGCACTCAGTCCAAAAGACACCGACGTTACAATATTATAACCATCCATAACCGTAACCATACTCGACTAGATAGTTTTAAGCTAATGCAATTGTGCTTACCATCTGTGGCCCAGTTTACATTCTGACCTACAATTCTAGAGACTGTAATTCTGGTTATCTACTAGGCTAGGGTGATCTGCTGAGTAATATCATTCAGCAAAACAGGAGAGCCTGAAGTTTAACGGGGTAGACAAGGGAAATGTCGGGTGGATCGTAATGCCAATTATGCTGATTGAACAGAAAAGTTGCTGAGAAAGGTGTCTTTATGATTAGGTTCAGTTTCACTTGCGCAGACGCATAGACAATGAATGAGCGCTCACGTTACTACCCCCCAATGGTAGGCTATGCATCTTTATTTGATCACACACAATTAAGGAATATTTCCTAATCTGGAAAATATTACGTTTTTTCCGGCCACCGGTTCAATAGTCTACCATTCATTTGTGCCGCAAATGATTAGACGTGTGACAGAAGCATGGGCATAGCCTGTAACTTCGCTGATCCGCGGATAGCAATCTCATCGTAGAGGAGGCCCTAACGCTGCAGATAACAGACCGAGAAAGGCACAGAACACAGTTGCATGTACAGTGTAGCCATGGGTCTGGTGAATATAGCCTACCGAATGCAGATGGCTACAAGCTCACGCTTTGCCTGGTCTAGGGTCTAGACTAGAAGCTTATGTTTCTAAGAATGCACGTAGCTCCAGAATCTTTGGTAGCAACCCCGCCCCCTGGTAAAACAAACGTGTTTGTCAGAGAGAAAAAAAAAACTGATCATAAAATGTATCGTAAAAAGGAACGATGGTGTTGTAGAAATGTAGCGGAGTAAAAGTACAGATAATTGCTGTAAAATGTAACGAAGTAAAAGTCAAAAGTATGCACTATCAATTTTACTTAAGTAAAGTACAAATACATGGAACATTTACTCAAGTACAGTTCCACCACTGACAGAATCATATAGGCCTTTCAGCGTGATTTGTTTTTGTGGAAAAAATGTGCTGGACTGGCGGTCATATTTTGTACCGCTCTGCGGTACATCTAGTTATTTATTATGATAGTATAGTTATTATGGGCTGAGAGAGAGCCAAGGGCAGAAAGCATTGTACTCTAAAAATTGCATATGACCAATAAAACTTGAACAACACACACACCTCCACAGTCTCTCTGACTGGTGACCCCCCACCCTGCCCTTCTGTCCATCCTTCCTTCCCTCTGACATGCCCAATGGGGCTGTGGGACAGCAGCGTTTCTGCAGAATGTGTGCAGTTAGTCACTGAGATGGCTTCCACACTCCCTCAGTTCTTGGAAAAAATTTCTAAATAATCGTGTCAGTTTGATGATGTTATCTGTGACCACTGGCGCCTTAATGCAGGGGCTTACCTGGGCTTCAGCCCAGGGGCCTCGACCAATGAGGGGCCTCCTAATAATAATAATGATAATCAATAATAATAAACGGTGTGTCCTACTCTGGAGCTAGCCTAAATAATTGAGCACATCGTACTGCTCTACAATTACATCCATGCAGAGGCCCCCTTTGTCTTCTCCAATTCTAAAGTGTAACAAAATGTAACAAAACGTAATAAATCCCAACGGGTGTAGCTAGAGGAGAGGCTGAAATTGACTGACAAACTTATCATACAAACTCTGGAGATAACGTGGGTAGGATTGAAGCAACGATAAACGAATGACGTGGATTCCTGTAACTGTCCATGAAAACAGAAAGCATAGCAGGTAAATATCGTAGCAAATAGCCTGGAAATGAAACGGCTTTAAAAACATGTATTTCACTTGTCTCATTGGAGTGAACGCAGAACATGGGCTGTGGCGCAAAGAAATTACTTAGTGCTCTGCATCTCCATTCACCAACAGCTAAGTTTGTGCTAACCCATTCGCACATATAAGTCTATGTTATGTTTTCTCCATTGTTAACGTGAGATATGTCTCCATGTAGTGTAGTGATAATGCATAAGGTAGCCATGTTCACGTCACATGAGCCAGCTTGTTCTGTAGGCTAAAAGTATTTCTGTCCCACCCAAACTGAGTTAAACTGGTGTGTTAAGTAGACAGAATTTCAAAAAAACTCCTGGGGAACCCCCCGACACGACAAACACATGCACTTTTGAAAAGCTTTTAAACGTCCATATGTGTACCTATCTTTTAACTTGGCCTACAGCCAGTGTTGTAAAAGTCCAACGCTTGTTTTCGTGCAGTAGGCTAGTCTTTTTGATAAGCGATGTCATAGGTAGGCTGACGTGATTCGAGGGCTTTCTGTTCCTGTTTATGTAAAGGTTTTACATAGGCTGAATAATGATAGGCTACACTGCATGTTATTAACCAAAAGCGCACGCTATGTGTCGGGTCAGATCGCGGGCCTGGTATCATTTAATCATAATTAATATTTGTGGTTGGGGGGTGCTTAAAAATCATATAACCCAGGGGCCTCGGGTGGTATTAAGGCGCCCCTGTCTGTGACGTGTGCACAGACCTGACCTTATCAGCGGCACCATGGCTAAATGAGCTTTTGGCGCAACCGTGTTTAGGCTAGTTAGCTGGGGCCTGATGCCATTTATCGCCGTTGCGATGAACCAGCCGTCGGCCTGATCTTACCTTGTTGCCACGTTGTTTGGGTGATCGCACAGATCCAAACCTTTGACTGAATTCCCACATCGTTTCATCAAATATATCCACATTGTTTGGCCAGATATATCCACATTGTTTGGCCAAAAATATCCTGCTCCTGACACAGACACTCTAAATATTTATCCCTGTGTCATTTAAACAAATTCTTAATGCGGAATGTGTCATTTAAATGGATTCCTAATGGAGGATGTGTCATTTAAACGGGATCCTAATGGGGGAATGTGTCATTTAAACAGGAGCTTAATGGGAAGCGTGGCACCCAGACTAATCTAGGTTTGTCTAAGTCTATCAAAAACCGATCCCTTTTCCAGGAGCCTGAGGACAGGAGTAGCACCATGTGACCACCCAGGGCCTGGCTCACCAACTGCCCATAGTACATCACTGCGTGTATGGGGACTGCATGGAGCTTCAGTGCACCAACATCCTCCACTTCAGCCTCGTCCTGCGCTGCTGCTGTCTGTAGCGGGAACATGAGGAGGCTATTTTAAGACTCTCAGAAATGCGGAGCGGATCAGATGCTCTGTGTGTGGTGGTGATGGACATCAAAGAAGCTAGGGAGGATTATATAAGCATACGTAGTGCGCTAATATCACTGTCTGAAGCTACACAAGCACTGAATACACTATCACACATCCACAAGCACACACACACACACACACACACACACACACACACACACACACACTCACTATCGCCAGTCCAGGTCCATTAGGACTGATGAAAAAGCTATTCATCAGCAGAGTCTCTACCTCTCTCTCTCGGTTTCACATCTGGAAGTTGAAACCTCTTTTAAGATAGGAGGCAGCCTAATGGAGAACACGCAGACAAAAGTACGCTGCTCATGAATACTGCACGGAGGGCCTGAAGACGGGTCAGCAGAGAGGCCGGACGGAGACACAGACGGACAGAGAGCAGCGCTACAGCTCAGACAGAGAACTCCGACACACACACACACACACTGGAACTCTAACACACACACACTCGAGCTCCGACACATACACACACACACACACACACACACACACTTGAGGTCCGACACACACACACTGAAGCTCTAACACTCACACACACACTGGGTGAGTGGATAGGAAGGGACATGACTGTTCCAGACTGGGTTCAGTACCTGAGTGGACCCACATGTAAGAGACCTGACGTTCTATTGCCCCGATCTCAATGTCCATGCTCACAGACAGACACACAATGAAGTTCTACTGCCCCGATCTCAATGTCCACGCTCACAGACACACAATGAAGTTCTATTGCCCGATCTCAATGTCCACACTCACAGACACACAATAAAGTTCTATTGCCCCGATCTCAATAGCCACGTTTACATGGACAGTTTTTTTGTCATTCCGATTAAACTATTCCGATTTAAAAATTTGTGCCGTCTGTTTACATGGGATACGTTCTATTCCGATCAGGTGCTCTCAAGAGCTTTAGAATCTTTGTTTGGAATAGCCGTTGTTGCCTACTTTTCCTTGAGAAGATACAGCAGTCAATCCAAATGACCGTATACATGGGTGTTCATTCGGAATAAAAGTGGACTACACCACCTCTTTCATTCAGATTAAAATTCTGATCGGATCAGGCATTTTCATTCCGATTGAGGTGTTTATGACAATTTTTATTCCGATTGAGCCATTATTCTGTTTCTAATCGGAATAGACCCTTTCAAGAGAGTTCCATTATCAGCATCATAGTTGGCCCCACAAGGCTTCCGTTTTAACATTCCATATGTTATCTTAATGCAGAGGAAGTAGATTGGGAACCAAATAGAACGTTCAAGCATTGTTTTTGTTTTTATTGTTGAAAGGGTCTATAGAAGTGTCCATGTAAATGTGGCTAATGTCCACACTCCCAGACTCCTGAACACAGAACCGCAGCGGAGGCCCACTGTCTCACTGTCAAATCGTGAAGTGCAAGAGGGCTCTCTTGCAGTGATGTGGAGCCCTTTATGAAAAAAATAAAAATCTACATTTTTGCAGAGTTAACCTTTACATGTATGTCGGAACGCTGTTTAAACACAACTGCAAACCACTAAAACAATACAACAACAAACACTACTATAATCCACTAAAACACTACTACAAACAATCCACCAAAACACTACTACAAACACTACTATAATCCACCAAAACACTACAATAACAAATACTAACCCACTAAAACACTACAACAACAAACACTACTATAATCCACTAAAACACTACTACACACAACTACAAACCAGTAAAACACTATTACAATCCCACTTAAACACTACTCAAAAACATTCTAAAATAATCGCCATTGGATGGATTGACTCAGTTCTGACTATCATGGGAGGTATTGAGGGGAGTGGGGCTGGAGATGCCATCCTAAGGACGTGTTTACCTACTGCTTTTGTCTTGGCTGTTATCTCGGTCTCCCACACACGCACAGGCCATTCATTACCATAGAAAGCCACGGGGAGACAGGCCATTCATTACCATAGAAAGCCATGAGGATAGGCCACTCTCAGCCAATGCAAAACACCTCCTCCTAAGACCTCATTCAAGAGCCCTCCAAAATATGCCACACAAACATTATAATATCAATAATTAAGCCCTTCACAGACTAGTGAAGATGCCTATTTATACAGGCCTAAACACAGCCGTCCACCCTTCGGCAGCGGCCAGCGACCGCACACGCTCTTATCGGATCCATGTGAGGAGGCGGACCTGATCTCCGCATGCCATTAGCATCACAATGGAGCGATGGGGCAGAATTAACAGCTGGTTGCTATGACACACTCAAGGCGCACGACAGCATGACAGTATGGCAGACCCCTCATTTGCTAGAAATGAAGAAAGAGATGGTATGTGTGTGTGTGTGTGTGTGTGTGTGTGTGTGTATAAGTGTGTATGTGGAGAGAGAGAGAGAGAGAGAGAGAGAAGCCCAGTATGGGATATAAGAGTGGTGTGTGACTGTGTGAGAGATTGGTGATGTGTGTGTGTGGGAGTGTGTGGGTTTGATTGGTGATGTGAGTGTTGTGTGTGTACGTGTGTGTATGAGTGTGTATGAGTGTGTGGATTCGATTGGTGATGTATGTGTGTGGGAGTGTGTGGGTTTGATTGGTGATGTGAGTGTTGTGTGTGTGTGTGTGTGTGTGCGTGTGTGTATGAGTGTGTGGATTCGATTGGTGATGTATGTGTGTGAGAGTGTGTGGGTTTGATTGGTGATGGTGGAGAGAGTGTGTGTGAGAGGCGTGTTGGCTGCTAATATGAGTGGCAGATGGTGTGTACTGTGGCTTGGGTTCCACTCAGTGCTTACAGTTTTTCTCGATTGCTTTTACCTGCTTAAGTAAACTGGAACCCACTTGGTCTTCATGACTACTTTCTTTGCACAGCAGAAGTCATCTCTTGCGAATGTGTTCACACATTTTCATTGGGTTCACACATTTCTCACACCCTTTTGCAAAACAGTTAGCACAGGTGTCATTCAAAAGCCCCAAACTCTATTGGTTTTCCCATGCTAAACAAAAGGAAAACATCTTTTCACAGGTGGTATAGATTCCTTGCATAAGTCTGAATCTCTGATACACCTGTGTGAAACTCCTTTGCACAATTCTTCAATCAGCAAATCATTCATTTTACATAAGAGATGTCTGTTTTGTGTTGCTATTTGCTAGTATGGATCTAATGCACATTTAGACAAAGTACTGTATTGCCTATTTGGTGGAGAAAACAGTACAAAAAGTGTTTTGCTGTAAGTTTATTTCGATGAAAGTTGTAGTTCAATGAAATTTACAGTATCTTGCTAGGTGTTTGCTGTATGTCTTACATGTCAATGACAGTTACATCTTGGGAGGAATGAATTAATTATTTTTTTATTCAGTACATTTTTTCTTTTCACAGTTTTTTTCTGATACCAGAAAAATGAGAAAGTAATGGAACAGACATAGCAAAAATGCTCATTTTGAGAACTAGATTTTGCATTTTGTTGTGTGTAATGATTGATTAAAGAGTGTTTTTGAATTGGTAACAAGTTGTAGTGTTTGAAGGCAAGATTTGCTTTTGCTGCATGTTTTAAGTGTTTTGAGAGAGTAACAGCCTTTTGCAAGCAAACTGTGTCATTTTGTCCAGAGTGCTTTTGTTCAGACACGGGTGTTAACTGTTTTGAGAATGTGATGTCAGAGTTGACACAGGTATCAAAACGATCGAGATCTAAATCTAAATCAAGTCTAAAACAGTAACCACTTTAACAGTAACCATTTTAAGAAGAAAATAATCTTTATAAAGAAATTAATCATTTTAACCAGAGCTTGCATTCCACAACTATTAGCACTCCTAGAACATTTTATACACAAAATGTTTGTTGCCAAAAAGTCTGAAAATGACAAGAAAAACGTTCCCCTGGCGTGTCTTTTGAATATTCTGTTAGCATACAGGTGCTGTAGAGGGTTGTTATGAAAGTTTTATTTTTAAAGCTACACCATAAATGTCCTAGCTGACGCTACACGATGTCATACACAATTGTAATTGTAGTAATTTAGTCTGTGAAACTATAGGTCATATACTTCATGCAAGATGAATAACGTCGTTACGGATTTGTTATTTTGGCTTATATTCACCGAGCAACTTTGTAAATGAAGTGTAAAGGTACTAGCCTGACATCGTCAATCTCAGTTCTAGTCAGAATAGCGTTTTTGTTAGGAAAAACCTTGAAGAATGAAACACTTTTTTATTTAAATGTCACTTACAAAGACATCGTACCATACTGAAAGCTAATGATAACGTTATTTGACAATACTGTACAAGATATGTAGTTCAAGATAACGCTAACAGGGTCTTCTATCTCCGTACGAAGAGTCGGAGATCATCAGGTGATTCAACGTTAGGGTTTTCCCGGCAGCGGCAAGCACAACTCTGTCTTTCAATAACTGAACGACAAACGCGAAAGGTGGAGCTAGAATTTCTCATTTCTAGAATGAGACGGAAGTGTTGTTCTTAGTGCAGTCTTATGAGACGTTATAAAAGCCTTATAAATACGTTATAAAAGCCTTATAAAAGCCTTACTTTGGCCGTCTACAGAAACCTGCCTGTAATTATCCAGGCCAATTATCCCATAACAGACCCATAGTTACACAATCCATATTACATATGTAGGCTGCTTCCTGTTCACTGTTCATGAAGCCAGTGCACCAGTGTAAAGACAGATAGTGGTAAATGACCTCTCTGTGTGTGTTGTGTACACAGAACAACAGCAGACGTACTCACATACACATATACTTAAACAAACACAATCACACACATGTGAATGCATACACACTGGCCCTCACACACAGACATGTATTTGCACACACACTCAAGCCTCTCTTTTTCTCTGTCTGTGATTAAATGGATCTAGTCACGCCTTACACAAAAGCACACACACACACACACACACACACACAACTTCTGCACTGAGAGAGGGAGAGAGCAATTACACACACACTAAAGAGATGTGAGAGTTAGGGAGTAGAGAGAGATGCTGTGTGGTTATTAGAGCAGAGACTGAATACAGTGAATACAGATAAACGTGTACGAGAGACAGGAGCTCAAGAGAATACGGCGTGTACGAGAGACAGGAGCTCAAGAGAATGCAGCGTTTTAAAACGTGTACGAGAGACAGGAGCTCAAGAGAATGCAGCGTTTTAAAACGTGAGACAGGAGCTCAAGAGAATACGGCGTGTACGAGAGACAGGAGCTCAAGAGAATGCAGCGTTTTAAAACGTGTACGAGAGACAGGAGCTCAAGAGAATGCAGTGTTTTAAAACGTGTACGTGAGACAGGAGCTCAAGAGAATACTGCGTTTACGAGAGACAGGAGCTCAAGAGAATGCGGCGTTTTAAAACGTGAGACAGGAGCTGAAGAGAATGCAGCGTTTTAAAACTTGTACGAGAGACAGGAGCTCAAGAGAATACTGCGTTTACGAGAGACAGGAGCTCAAGAGAATGCAGCGTTTTAAAACGTGTACGATAGAAATAGGAGCTCAAGAGAATGCGGCGTTTTAAAACGTGAGACAGGAGCTCAAGAGAATACTGCGTTTACGAGAGATAGGAGCTCAAGAGAATGCAGCGTTTTAAAACGTGTACGATAGAAATAGGAGCTCAAGAGAATGCGGCGTTTTAAAACGTGAGACAGGAGCTCAAGAGAATACTGCGTTTACGAGAGACAGGAGCTCAAGAGAATATGGCGTGTACGAGAGACAGGAGTTCAAGAGAATGCAGCGTTTTAATTTGAATTTGACTTTGAACCTGAGAACAGTGGAGGATTCTGCACTCTTCTGTCCATACAGCAGTTCACAGTCAGTCATACAGTCCAGCTGAATCTTCTGCCTTCTGCCAGGTCTAATCTTCTGTGAGGTGGAACCGTGCCTCTTCTGATAGCTCTTCTGTCGGACACGGCTCTGCCTCTCCAGATAGCTCTTCTGTCAGGCGTGACATCTCGCATGCATCTTCCTCGTCCCTCACAGCTGACTGATGGTCTGAGGTGCTACGTCCCACAGCTGTAAACAAACACACTCCCCCTGATTCAGACTGCCGACACAACAACACACTTTGCTTGTTGGTTGCCTTTGCACTCATGTTAGGGCCCAAAGAAGCTGCTTCAAGGCTTATGATTTATTTTACACAAACAATCACAGTCACACACACACACTGCTATATGAAGGCAATTATCTTGACTTTGAGTAAGTTACACTCCCAGCTGGAGAAGGTAGGATGTTGAGTGTTTGTGTGATGTTGAGAGAGAGTCATTGACAGTAAGGGTCAACTATTTCTTTGAAACTGCGCAAATGTGTTTTCTGTATGGCGTAGACTGTATGGAATTTCGGAAGATCAGAAGGACTATTTTTGGTCGTACCCTTTCAATAAGGTAGACAGATGGGAACTGGAAACCTAAATATGGTAAGGGTGGCACCTGAGTGAAGAAAGCATTTCTGTGTGTGTGTGTGTTTTAAATTATAAATAACACACTGTCTTTCTGGAGACGAGGCTCATCCTCTTCTAATGTCATTTAATTTCTCAGAAATCAGGAAGACGGTGGACCGTCATACACACACATACTGGCACACATACAAACACACACACACACACACACACACACACACACTCACAAACTTACAGGCACTCACACATACAGGCACACACATAAACATTTATATGTACCAAAATTAGCCAGAAACACCTCAAAGCTAGAAACGCTCGCCTCTAAGGCTCGTCATTCAGCAGCACTGAGCAAACAGACCTCCACAAGGCACACGACACGACCGGTATTCCGAGAGAAGTGGGCCGCTCTGCACAGGGGAGAAGTGGGCCGCTCTGCACAGGGGAGAAACGCTGGCAATTTGTTTGAAGCCATCAGGTGACCTATGCACCAGTGCAGCCATCAGATGACATATGCACCAGTACAGCCATCAGATGACATATGCACCAGTGCAGCCATCAGGTGACCTATGCACCAGTGCAGCCATCAGATGACATATGCACCAGTGCAGCCATCAGATGACATATGCACCAGTGCAGCCATCAGATGACATATGCACCAGTGCACCTGATTGGCTTGATCAAGTCCTACCACCTGCACAGGGAAATAGAAGAAAAACCACAACCTCGAGAAAGGCAAAGCCCAGAGGGCTGTGACAGTGTGTGTGTGTGTGTGTGTGTGTGTGTGTGTGTATTGAGGGTTTATATGTGTGTATGACAGGATGGTTAACTGGTCTCCTGACATACACACACACACACACACACACTCTACTACACTCTACTGATGCATCACACTGGCAGCCTCTCATAACCTTTGTGCTCTTCTGCTTACTGCAGGGGAACCACGGCAGCTATACATTGAACCACACTACCAGGGGCAGAATTTTCTGAGCCAGCACACACTCACACACACACATACTCATCGTAACAATTCATTTGAGCCAGAACACACACACACACACACACACACACACACACACACTCGTAACATTTTGTCTGAGCCAGCAGATTTGCTATATCCATTTAATCTCTTTAACACACACCACCATTATTCTGTCTTCACGGACACGTCAAGCTCTCGCCACTCTGGAGGGCAAAAGTACAGTTATCATAAATTCCCCGTGGCCAGTACCCCCCCGGGGGTAGTTCTGGATGCAGAGCCTTGGGAGAGGAGCACTGCTGAGAGGGCTCCTGTTCCAGGTGACTTACAGTATGTCAGACCTGTGACTCCAGAGAGTTTTTCATCCCCGTCAGGAGACGGTGTTAATATGGTTACAGTAGTAAGCATCCCGAGAGTGTATCTTCCCCATCAGGAGATGGTATTAACTCCTAAAGGTGTGGGTTTTTGAACATTCTAACATAAGATTCCGTTCCACAACAATTCAAGGTTCTAAAATTCTATGAACCCAGATATTCTTTAGATCATTCTTTTTCCAACATTTCAATCACACCGGTGTGACGGTACACCTTTGGTTACAGTAGTAAGTATCCAGAGAGTGTTTCATCCCCATCAGGAATCAGGAGACGGTGTTAATATAGTTACAGTAGTAAGCATTCCGAGCGTGGCGTTGGCCAGTTAAATAAACTGCTTCATCTGTGTTGATGGGATGGTGACAGGGCAATGTTGGGATGTGTAGTATCGGGTGGTGAAGTGTTGGGAGGTGTAGTGTTGGGTGGTGTAGTTTTGGGTGCTGTCGTGTTGGGTGGTGTAGTGTTGGATGGTGTACTGTAGTGAGGCATACAGTTAGGTGGTGTAGTGTGAGGTGGTGTAGTGTTGGGTGGTGTAGTGTTGAGTGGTGTAGTGTTGGGTGGTGTAGCGGTATAGTGTTGTGTTATTGCGGTGAGGCCGGTAGTAACCCCAGAGAGGTCTCTCACCCAGAGATCAATCACACACCATTTCACCCGACTCAGCACTCTTTCCTCAGGGACGTGCACGCACGCACACACACACACACACACACACACACACTGCCCAGGTCATTCATCACCATAGCGATAATATATGTCCTTCAGGACAGCCACCCCTTGATTTGCTGGCCTCCAGGAGCAATAGAGTACCGGACAGTGTTTGTGTGTATGTGTGGTGTGTGTGTATGTGTGTGTGTGTGTGTGTGTGTGTGTGTGTGTGTGTGTGTGTGTGTGTGTGTGTGTGTGTGTGTGCGTGTGTGTGAACTTCATATCAGAGCTAGTCTGTGTAAGCTGCCTTGTGCGGTCAGAGCTCAGAAACTCATAATCATCCCTGACATTACCCAGTATAGACACCCAAGCACACCGGACAGCACGCCATGTGTGTGTGTGTGTTTGTGTGTGTATTTGTGTTTGTGTGTGTGTGATATTGTGATGGTTGAGCTGAGCTGATAGACTCTTCACCCAATGCTTTATGACAGCTTCATTTAGCCTCTGAGACTAACATCAACATAGTTCAGTGAACACGCCCAGCACACACACACACACACACACACACACACACACACACACACTGTCAGGATTAATCTGTGCTAGATACCTCATACCACCTACAACACAGATACTCTCTCTCTCACTCACACATACACACACACACACACACACATTCTGTCAGGATTGATCTGTGCTAGATGCCTCTACCACTACCTACCATAAACATCTAACAGGCTCTCTCTCTCTCAACACACACAATTAGATAGATTTACACACACACACGCACACACTCAGACACGACAACCTGTCACTCAACACACAATTACTGTAGATAGATTTACACACACACACACACACACACACACGCACACACACACACACACCAGACTCTGCCCTGTCCTGTGCCATAGACAAGGGCGCGGGAAGGGGGGTGCTGAGGGTGCTGCAGCACCCCCTGCTGGCAGGAGATAGATTTTTATAAATGATTATATATATTTTTAAATAATTACTAATTCGCTGTCTGACATTATTTATAGTTTTGTATGTGAAATGATGAGTCAAATAGCAAGAGTTATGGATAGGTTTGAATATAGGCTACTAAAAATTAACGGTTATAGAGATCAACGTGAACGTGAGTCAGTTAGGCTACTGTAAGAACCGTAGCGTGGTTTCAGCTATGTGATAGCGTTCAAGTGTGTAGGTCTACGGTTGATATAGGCCTACATATTCTATGTGATTTACACATTCAAAAAAAGCATGGATAAGCTGAAAGAAACTTTAATTGTGTTTTACAGTTTTGCGAAATTAATAAATGTAGGCCCTATAGCTATTGAAATCATTTCACTATCCTAGTCGCTAAGATAGAAATTATTAGGACACATACTTGTTGTGGAGACGACACACTTTAGGCTATTCAGAAATTATTTGCGAGATCATTGCAGCCTTATTATTAGCCTACAGTTTATTTAAAGCCTAACATCTCTGGTGTGGTTTTGACGATCAGAAAAGTAATTTTCCTTAGCTATACTGAAATAGTTCAATGATGTCAAGTGCGCTTCTGTGGGGTTAGGGTGGGCGCAGTGGACTCGGAGTGCTGTCGCGGAACATTGGAATTTGTGGCTGCCCAGGACTTTTCTAAAACTTCTCGCTATCACCCGCACACCACACTAAAATGACATATTTAGCAGTCAAAATCCGAAACATGTCCAGGGGAGGAGGGGGGGGGGGGGGGGGGGGGGGGAGAGAAATCGTCGGACATCCATTATTTTTGTTATTCAGCACCCCTGGTCAAAAATGGGTTCCCGCGCGCCTGGCCATAGATGATGTTTCCCGCGGTGGCTCTGTCCTGTCTGATGCCAGGAGACAGAGTGGCAGCATTCCATCCTGTCCCCGTCTGAGGCTGAAAGAGGCGGACAGAAGATAGAGAGATAGATGGCTAGAAACGTATTTTGCTGAAGAGAGTCAGACAAGTTGAGTTTGAGAGCGAGAGAGGGAGAGAGAGAGAGAGAGAGAGGAAGGAAAGGCAGAGGGAGAGATCATAGGGACATTTCAAAAATGAAAGACAGAAAGAGAGAGAGAGAAAGAGAGAGAGAGCAGACACTTTAGAAATTAAAGATTAAAACAGCAGAGTAATAACAGAGCAGCCTATTCATCCAGAATCCGCCATCTCAACACACACATACACCCACACATACACACGCACACACACACATACACACGCAAACACGCATACACAGACACGCACACAGAAAGATGGACACACACAAAAAAAACATAGGCACTCCACAGAACCTTCCATCCATCCAGTATTTCTACACACACACACTAACCAACATAGTAAATATGGTAGTGTGTGTGTGTGTGTGTGTGTGTGTGTGTGTGGCTTTGTCTCTGCAGCTTGTGTCTTGTTACTCAAGTCATTCTGCATAAAAGGGGGTATATTATGCATGCTTTAATTTAAAGATAGATGGCACTAACCAACATAGTAAATATGGTAGTGTGTGTGCATGTGTGTGTGTGCGCGTTTGTGCATGTGTGTGTAGACACAAGCTGCAGAGACAAAGCCACACACACACACACACACACACACACACACACACGCACACACACACACACACACAAACACACACACACATGAATGAATGAAAAGGCTGTGTGTCTCAGACATTACCCTGTAGGTCTTACAAGGGAGAGAGAGATGAGGTAAAGGAAGGTAAGGAGAGAGAGAAGAGATGAGAAGGAGATAGAGAGAAGAGGGAAGATAGGAGAGGAGGAAAGGATAGAGAAGAGGGGAGAGGAGAGAGAGAAGAGGATAGAGAGAAGAAGGAAGAGAGGAGATGGGAAGAGAAGAGAACAACGGGAGAGAAGAGAGATAAAGATGAGTGGATGAAGAGGAGAGGCAAGAGGAGGGGGTTGAATGAATGCTAATGGCTCTGCTCTGATGGAGCATCTCATTTCTGTAACAGCTATTTTAAACCAGAGATCACACACTCCTCCACATCTCCTTTATGTCTCAATCTCAAACACGTCTCCTTTATGTCTCAAACACATCTCAAACATGTCTACCCCTTGTCTCCAACACATCTCAAAAATGTCTCCTTCACATCTCAAACATATCTCCCTCTTGTCTCAAAGACGTCTCCTTCACATCTCAAACACGTCTCCTTCACATCTCAAATCCTCTTGTCTCAAACATGTCTCCTTCATGTCTCAAACGAGTTTCCTTCACATCTCAAACATGTCTCAAACACGTTGCAAACATCTTTCCCCATGTCCAGTTCGTCAGCTGTCAACACCATGCCGAAGTTGTTCCAAAAGTTTTATCTGGATCAGAATGTTTAACTCAGGTAATCAGGTAATCCATATAACTTTAATGAGTTTTTTCAAAGCAATTTGGTATTGGATCAACCTGATCCAGATACAAACTTTTCTGGAAAAAAAAAAAAACAAGATTACCAGTGCCTCTAAATAATAATTTAGATAACAGTTGTCATAGATTAGGTGGCATATAGTTGCTTTAATTGTTTTATCTAAAGAGACAGACAACTATAATCATCCCCTTTCATTGTCAGTTTCTTTTAAACAGTCAAGTTTATTTATACAGCGCATTTCATACACAGAGGTTATTCAATGTGCTTTACATAAACAAAAGCAAACAGTAATAACAAATAAAAGCATAGAAGGGCAATATAGTCAAAGAATAGTTCAAAAGGTAAAGATCATGATAAAAAGAAAACATAAAACGAAAAGGTAAAAGGTAAAAAAGACAAAAGTAGTAAAAATGTAATAAAAGACAAGGTAGAATAATTTTCAAGGCAGATTCAGAATTTGTAACTCAGCGCAGATAGCAGAAAGCATCTGAGAACAGTTTGGTCTTAAGTCTAGATTTACAACTGGCTACAGTTGGAGCCTTTTTGATGTTATCCGAAAGTTGGTTCCAGAGCTGAGCCGCAACTAAAAGCTGCTTCGCCATGTTTAGTTCTAACAGTAGGTTTTACTAACAGGTTTTTCACCTGGGACCTGAGAAGATGAGAAGGTGTGTACTGCTGAAGCATATCTGACAGGTATTTAGGTCCTGCTCCATTTACTGATTTATAAACAAGCAATAGTGCTTTAAAGTAAATTCTGTGACTTATGGGAAGCCAGTACAGGGACTTAAGAATTGGAGTAATGTGGTCAGTTCTTTTAGTTTTTGTTAGAATCCTAGCTCCTGCATTTTGTATCACCTGCAACCCCTCAATCAACAACAAATAAATACATACACACAATCATACTTCTTTGTTGCTATAACAGTTCAATAAATGAAGTGCAAATACATGACACAAATGTTATATTATTTAACCAATTTTACATTGCATTTTGTGCCTGAAATCCACCCTTCTACTGGGATCAGAATAATCCAGATGTTTTTTTATTATTATTCAAATGAATCCCAATCCTTCCAAAAAGTTTTGAACAAGACTTACTACAACCCTTCAAATCTTCAAATTTTGATCCAATCCAATGTGCAACATCTGATCAGATAACTTTTGACCACCTGGTAGGACTTGTCTCAACCTTAGAGAACTCCTACCATGGCGAAGTGTGTAGATGGATGAGTGTTTAAAACCTGAGCGAGAGAGCCCCCTGGTGGTTAAATCAGGTACTAAGCTCTGTGCTGATGAGTCTGAGTAGATGAGAGGTGAATGCCACACTGTTTATTTATTTATACACCCAGGCACAATACAGCCACTCACACACACACACACACACACACACACACACACACACACACACACACACACAGTCTAAACTCAGCGTGGATGGGAGGTGGACTCCACACTGTTTTTTACAGCCAAGCACAGGACAACACCCCTCCATCGTGTTCATGGCCGTCAGGTCAGTGCTGTTTGCACAGGGCTTCTCCAGGTGTCTCCTAATGAGAGAGCAGTTGTGTTTCTGGTTACATGAAAGCTATCAATGTGTTTAATCATTTATGGAAATATTACATACTGGTAATAATTGTTTACATAAAGATATTACGGCTGGTGCAGCACTTGTGTCTGATTTCACAATTCGAGGGGTCTCATCTGTGAGTCACTCATCTGTGACTGCAACAGTGTGAGGAGAATGGAGGGGCAGAAGCTGTAGATCAGGCCTGTGTGTGTGTGTGTGTGTGTGTGTGTGTGTGTGTGTGTGTGTGTGTGTGTGTGTGTGTGTGTGTGTGTGTGTGTGTGTGTGTGTGTGTGCATGTTTTGTATGTGTGTGTGTGTGTGTGTGTGCATGTTTTGTATGTGTGTGTGTGTGTGTGTGTGTGTGTGTGTGTGTGCATGTTTTGTATGTGTTTTGTATGCCCCACAGGACAGTAAACACACACACACACAAAACATGCACACACACACACACAAACGTACACACACGCACACACACACACACACTCATGCATGCACGAATACACAGACACAAAACATGCACACACAAGCACACACATAAACTGACAATTACACGCACACACATACACACACACACACACATACATACATACGCACGCATACAGGCACATGCATACATACACACAGACACACAAGTGCACACACACACACACACACACACACACACACACACACACACACACACACACACACACCACTCCAAACCTCTTACAGGTGAAACTGCTTTTGAGATTGCATACAGTTTCCCTGTACGGTTGACAACTCACCAATGCTTGTTGCCACAGGTCCTCCTGAGGCTTGGTCTCTCCAATAGACCTCCCTTACACTCACCCTCTCACGGTGTTTTGTATGTTCACATGGGATATCATGGGAAGACATGACAATTTCGACAACAGCTAGTGTTCGAGTGTAAGTGTAAATGCAATTTTGCGCCTATATTGTCTATGTTGTGACATACTGTAGCCTAGATATAGACATAGGCTAGCCCAGTGGTTCTCAACCTTTTTTCAGTGATGTACCCCCTGTGAAATATTTTTTCAGCTAAGTACCCCCTAACCAGCGCAAATTACAGCTACGCTTCAACCAAGACTCCATCGTTTGAGTTTTGACAGTGATTGACAGGTGAGTATAAGTATAAGTATAAGTATATATACTTTTTTGATCCTGTGAAGGAAATTTGGTCTCTGCATTTATCCCAATCTGTGAATTAGTGAAACACACTCAGCACACAGTGAACACACAGTGAGGTGAAGCACACACTAATCCCGGCGCAGTGAGCTGCCTGCAACAACAGCGGCGCTCGGGGAGCATTAAGGGGTTAGGTGCCTTCCTCAAGGGCACTTCAGCCGTGCCTACTGGTCGGGGTTCGAACCGGCAACCCTCCAGTTTGAAGTACTAACCAGTAGGCCACGGCTGCCCCCTGTGATGGCGGGTGTCATGTGACAGGTTTGGTCGAACCATCCTGGTATGGGGGGGACTCTGGGTTTTAGGATAATGAAATTGAATAGCCTACTGAAATATAAAATTAATTTTATTAACTTAATATTTTCCTGAAATATTCATTAAATAATTGTTTTTTACAAGTATTTTTGCATGGATTCCAATGGTTTGGTGGAAAAACTCAATGACACCATCCATGGGTAAACCATACCAAATGAAATATTTATTTAGATAATAATGACTGAGCAGGCATGATACAAATAAATCATATGTATTATTCTTCTGCAGATGCCTCAGCAAACTTGTCAAAAATAGGCCGGAGACACGGGCAGATTATCTTGAATCGCCCTATTATTTATTGTTTGGGAGAGAAGCTAGGTATCCCAGTGGAATACCACACAGTTATGAGATTTTCACAAATAAAGAGCTACTAAATGTTGTTACATGTACAATTCCTATCATTACAATTGACATGCAACCTTGCTCTTTTACAGGTTGATGACTCCATTGAGGACCTGGTGGCCGAAGAATTGTTTTTTTTTTATGCCATCCAGAGGCAGGATGACATATTTACAATTGTGCAAGCTAATGCAGCAAAAGTGAGGGATAAAATCCGAAAAAGGAAGCAGCAGCAGAGCACACATATGGCTATACAAGTAGATGGCAAGGTGCTGAGGCAGAATATCAGAAGCCAGCAGAGGAAGGGTGGCAAGTTGGACCCTAATCTTCTAGGGCCATACACAGTTGTGAAGGCAGATGGAAAAAGTGTGGACTTAATGGATGACAGGAGTCTTTCCCAAAATCAACATCGACCATTTCATTGATTTTGAGGAACCAAAAAAACAAAAACCCATTCCCCCTGTACAGCTCCCTACATGGACAACCCAGACATGACCCAGCCACCTTCCCCTGTCATCCATACACCTTACAACCCTCCTGCTGCTGTGAGAGCCCTGTTCCTGCTGCTGCTCCTGCCCCTGCTGAGAGCCCTGTTCCTGCTGCTGCTCCTGCCCCTGCTGCTCCTGCACCCTGCTGCTGCCCCTGCTGAGAGCCCAGTTCCTGCCCCTGATGAGAGCCCTGCTTCTCCTGCCCCTGCCCCTGATGAGAGCCCTGCTCCTGCCCCTGCTAAGAGCCCTGCTTCTCCTGCTGCTGCAGGTCTCTATACTGTATACATGTCAATTTTGATTTTTGTATATGAAATGCATAATCACTGCAATATTATTCTCGTTTCTCACAGTGCTGGAAAATATTTGGGAAAGGAGGATGGGTGGCAAGCTCTGCAGCAAAATAGGCCCATACAAGATTTTTACCTGGGACCTGGAAAATCTGAAACCAGGAAAGAAACTTGAGAGCGAGGTTCTCTTTGATATTATCAGTATATTTCTATCAATGCCTTTCTTAATATTATAACCTATTTTGTGATTATATTCCTTGCAATATGTATTATGTTTACCACAAACATGTGGGAAGGAAAAGGCAGCCAAATGAAAAAGGTTCATACTCATTATGCTCTAGATAAAATCACAAAGGGTTTTCTTTTCAATCTCATAATGCAAAACATATTGTCTCTGCACTGTAGTTTGATCCAGAGGTGTATGACCTCATAATGGGTGCAGTGAATAAAGGAGATCACTGGACTCTTGTGGTCAGTCATCACTCATTTTTAAAACTATGTCATTTAAAACACTGCACAGTCCTGATTCCCTTACTTACCTTTACAGCTTATATACTTTTTTTTTTACACAAAAAAAAAAAAAACATGTTGTATTTTAACTCTTGTGGTGTGAGCACAAAAAAACGTGGACACTGCAGGACTGCTGTACGGTGAGTACAATCACACATGGATAAAACCAAATGCTGCTTTGAATGTCAACATATCCTATGTTCATGACTTCTCACTCTTAAAGGACTTTCATGGCCAGTAAAGGCATCAGAGGTAGGTGGAGATGCTCAACCCTACCCCACAGCCTCCAGCCTGATGGCACGTCATGTGGTGTGTTTGTGTGTAAAGTAAGTGTGTTGACATATTCAAATGTTTTGTTAATTGTTAATAGTATCTGTAAGTATAATGTAAAGAGCATTGCTGAATTGAGTGTTTATGGCTCAGTTTGCAGAGGCAGTCGTAACAGGGGGAGATTTAGAGTTCCCCTGCACCCAGAGGGATGTGGCCAATCTCAGAAAAAAGTTGGGTCTATACCTTCTGGAAAAATCAGGTATTTCAGACAAACTTACCTGAAAGGTCAGAGATCTAAGTTCAAGACTTACAGATCAGAATTCATACCATGTTTGTTTCCACCGAAGACCTTGGTGAATTATGTTTACTATGTGGAGACACTTATCCTTGTACACAAGAGTCCATGGATACTTGGGTATGATATGTACATAAGATTCTTTTTTAATGTATATAACGTCTTGAGTTAATACTGATGTGAATCCTGTTTTTTGTCTTCAAGATACAATGTGATGGCTGCCAGGGTTGGTACCATTGCGAATGTGTGAACTGGCCAGACACTAAAGGACTTTTTATTTGCCCTGGTTGCAAAGGGTCCGAGTAGCCTAATAAATAATTTCACAACCTTTTGTGTGTTTACAGCTTCATTTGTAGTAATTGCTATAGATTATGTCCCAAAATAACTGTGCTGATGACGTCTATATATTTTTTTTTGTTATGACACAGGCTTGTGGCCATATGGTCTTCCTTGTATACTTGCTAAATCTACACAAACACAATATGGGCAAGGAACACCAATGGAAACATACGAAGTGATAACATAGAGTAGTTTATTACAGATATTTGTCTCAGTATACAATAAATCTTGCACAGGCTATAGACTAGGCTAACAACAATCAAAATGATACACATTGCAGAGCAGATCATTTCATATCCAATATGATACTACAAATAAGTAGGCCTACCAATATGGTCTTCTGAGGCATAAAATAGCCAGTCCTAATGACATTAATGAAATAGTCAAAGGACCTAAACGTTACACCGCCTTTGTTTGACAGTAAGCCTAGGCTACAACATCAACACCAAATTGCATAACACTTCCCGACAAACACAGGACGTCCCCCGGATCTAATGCGGACATTCACTACGTCCCGATTGGTCCCCAACGTCATGTTCTCTAGCGGACGTTCCGGTGACTTTATTGACGTCTGGACCAAGTTATCCTTTGGTTATTGCGCGACGTCTGGTGCAGGACTTTCTGGGGACGTCACCGTCAGGTCCCTCGGATGACATTCGCATTTGGTCATTTCAAAGACATCCTATAAGGATGTCCTTGTGTGGGCCCGACAATAACGTTATACCGGGGACATCAAGGACACGTTTGTTTATTAAGTACACACATGACAGCGGAGTTGAGAGAGCTCTGCTACAGCCTGCAGGACGGAGACATCCACATCCATGCGCAATTTCACGTTACACGTCATTACGTAGAGCTACGAGACTCATTGAGGTCAATTTACACAGCATAGAGCATCACAGTCCCGCCCACAGCCGAAATGCGGTTAGGTGCCGGAAGTATGATTCCCATTCATTTGTCCCATTGACGTTTTGGAAAAATCCATATCTAAAGAGATTAACAGCATGTCTTAGGCTAACCAGCTACGGCATAACTCATAAGCATACAACATATCATTTCGAGTGAAAAAACGAAGAGAAAATAAAAAAAAGTCAAAGGTACAAGACTGTGTACATATTTTAATTTCCGAGCGAAGGAACTACTCATCGCATAAACCACCGCGCCTCCCTGAATAATATAAGCAAGGACTAACCGACGCAAATTGCCATTTGAACAATTTCCAACCGGCGACAGCACGCAAACCCTTTCCTCCAAACAGTGATTTTTATATAGTGAATGTGCAGTTAATAGCAGTTATTTCAGGAGTAATCGTGTAAATAATAGTGTTTTGATATTTAATTTTATATTTATCATTTGGTATTTTACACGTTTATTTCAACATGGTGCAGTGCTTCGTACCTGACTGTCATCCTATGCTGTCATTACTGCTCAGTCGGGTTGATGCATGGACCGGTGCATGGTGCATGGCTCTTGGACCACCATATTCAGTTTATTAATTTGCTGTGAATCATTACACAAAATGTTCATTAATGTTGTTGTTGCGTCTTCTAATGATTACAAGTCTGTGTGTGACCTGTGAATATGGTTTCCCCTCTGTGTAGGCTATGCATTCTTAAGGTGATACATGGGGGAACTTTTGGGGGATTTTTTTTAGCAAATTTCTGAGCAACATGTTCCCTCTGGTTTATTTTTTTGTTGTTTGATCATGATATCTTACTGGTGATAATTTGCCTACTGATAATTCTCTAACTCTAATTCATTAAAAAAATGTTGCTCAACATTAACGTGAATGTGCCAAGACAACAAATCTCAGGACATTGCCCAGCAGCATTGATCAAAAAATTACATTGTGCATCAATAGGTTATATAAATGAGTAAACCCATATCACACCTCCTCTCAAAACCCTAATCATCAGTCTATTCATATGAAGATATCTCATACAGCTTATCTTAATAAAGTCAGACACTCCGCATCCATTTTGTGCTTTGTGCTCACAAAATGCTTTGGGGACTTTTATGCATATAATGTGGGACTGCCCTAAGATTTATGATTTTTGGAATAAGGTGTTACATTCATTGTCTGATCTCATTGATATTCAGCTTCCTATGGATCCTGTTTTACACCTTCTCAATGATGACTCTAAACTTGAATGCATGAATGAAAGGTCTACAAAGATCATTATTCAAGTTTGGGTTCCACCCCACAACTTAGCCCATAAGCATTGGCTGAATACATTCTTAGAGATTCTTTTTCTTGAACTTTCTTCTGCCAAGATTAATGGCGCTACTCCTCGGACAATACAAACTAAGAAACTAAGTGGACTGTTCTATACTGACTGTGCTGCATTGATAGTTGTGTTGTATCCCATGTGGTAGGGTTGGGAGGTATGTTTGGGTTTGTGTATCTGTATTGTAACAATGCCTTTCATATATGTTGTTACCCACCAAATAAAAAGTGTGTACCAAAAAACCCATATCACACAAACACACCCCATCAGAATATACCAGTGTATAACCTTGAACACTGAAATACCCAGTGACTCCCAATGTACACACACCTTGTTGTACAGAAATCAATGTACATATAATATACAAATAGAAAAAGGGAGAAAGAAAAGCATTTATTGTATGCCAACAGGCAACTGTACTACATAGACATGACATGCCCAGTGCACATGTTGTTTCACCATGGTAGACTCTCTCTGGTCAAGGCCACAATGTTGCTGGGGTACAGCCAGATAACATACCAAAGAAATTCCAAGGTACCATCCAAAACCATGGAGTACAATGCTGATTGCTGTGAGTGATACTGTGGGCGCTACTTTAAATGCTGGCCATTCTAACTGAAGCCTGCTTAATAACTAAGCCATATCTATTTGCAAATGTAATACCATGAGAAAGATCCTAAATACAAACATAATGCTGTTGGTTCATTTACAAGAACTTTGCTCATAGACTGAATTTGCACAGCACTGAAATTAGGGCCCCCTCTCTCCTTGGCCATGTTCATCAGGCCAGATCTCAATGTTATGTCTGGCTGTTGGCTGGGAAAAGAATGCCTATGCTCAATAAATAGCTTCAAAGTGAGTGTGTGTTTATGTGTATGTGTGTCCCAAAGCTAAATTAATAGACTCCAAATGTCAAGGCTCAGATCTGGGTTCAGAATTTCTGGGATACTATAACACAAACATATGACACACATTCAGCAATGTGCAAAACTCTCCACAAAATATATACAAGCTACCACACCTAGAGGAATAATGCATTGGCATGAAATACGCAATAACTCCCAACACATTCATACACATCTTTTAATAGAAACATCAGACTACACACATGGAGAAACATAACTGTTGAAAAACTGGAACACAGAACTTGAAATAGAATATCTCAGGGCAAGTCTACATATTCTGTCCGGAATGTTTACACTGGTGTTTTTTTAGACATTGAAGAGTAGAATTACTATTTCCTTGAATTTCCCCTGGGGATCAATAAAGTATCTATCTATCTATCTATCTATTGCCACACTGAGTGCAAAAATGTGGCCTCTCTCCTGTGTGAATGTGCTGGTGTGTTTTCAGATTCTGAAGCTTTTGCCACACTGATCGCAGCGGTACGGCCTCTCTCTCTTGTGTGAATGCGCTGGTGTGTTTTCAGACCCTCCCCTTGAGTGAAGCTCTTGCCACACTGATTGCAACAGAATGGCCTCTCTCCTGTGTGAATGCGCTGGTGCTTTTTGAGATGGCACCCTTGAGTGAAGCTCTTGCCACACTGATTGCAACAGAATGGCCTCTCTCCTGTGTGAATGCGCAAGTGTTTTCTGAGATCTCCTTTACAGGTAAACTTCTTAACACAATCAGTGCACTGGAATGGCCTCTCTCCTGTGTGAATCCGCTGGTGTATTTTGAGCTTGTCCCCTGCATAGAAGCTCTTGCCACACTGATCACAGTGGTACGGCCTCTCTCCTGTGTGAGTGCGCTGGTGTATTTTGAGATTTCCTTTACAGGTAAACTTCTTACCACAGTCAGTGCACAGGAATGGCCTTTCTCCAGTGTGAGTGCGCTGGTGTATTTTGAGACTTCCTTTACAGGTAAACTTCTTACCACAGTCAGTGCACAGGAATGGCCTCTCTTCTGTGTGAATGTGCTGATGGACTTTCAGATGGGCTCGTTGCCCAAAACTCTTGCCACACTGGGGGCATGAATAAGGCCTTTCTCCAGTGTGAATCCGCTGATGCGCTTTGAGATCGCTAAGTGAAGTGAATCCCCTACCACACAAGGAGCAGTAGTGTGGCCTCTTACCTGTGTGGCCATAATGATGTTTCCTGAGCTGAGACCGGAAGTGGAAGTTTCTACCACACACAGAACAGGAGTGTTTTTTGGATTTCTCTGTCTCTGTATGTGACATGGAGGGGAATGCTGGGGTCTCCGAGGATGATGCTTCTGCCAAAACACACACACACACACACACACACACACACACACATACATACATACATATATATATATATATATATATATATATATATATATATATATATGAGAACACACACGTATGCACAGCACATAAAACATGAACAGTTTTATTACATCATGTTATATGAGAAGGGGTGGGCGATATGGAATTAAAACATACTGTATTTTTTGTGTCAACAGTATGAATGACAACATGACAATACCATTCAACATGCTCTGAATATCAAGCATGGCCATAAGAATGACCAATGATTTCAAAGTTGACATAAAGACTACGGCCATTACGATGCTAGAGTTCAAAACGATACCCAAATATGAGGCCAGACTGATGAAGAGAATAAATCTGGTTTTACCAGCTAGTTATTTAGACCAGGGGTCTCAAATGCTACCCTGCAAGCCAAATCCAATATGGAACGTTGTGTTGTGTGGCCCTTTGATTTATTTACTTTTATAATGACATGTGCTCAAATATCACTTTTGTATATAATTTCATGTCAGAGTGAGTGACTGAAGGGAGAGAGAGAGATCTTACGAGTGTTGGGCTGCTTTCTGTTGCTGTCGTCTGTCTTTTGCTGGCCCAGTGTTCTACAACAGTCCACCAGCACCACGGATACAGTCCTTAACTGGACCAGAGCTTGTTGGTCTGAAGGGGACAGATCTGTTTTGGAACACAGGACTGGAGCCATGTTTGACTTCTCTTGTACCTAAAGTTCAAGTGTGAAATGACAAATACAAAAGGCAAACATCAGTGTTAAATTATCAGTTTTGAATGTTCCTTAAATTAAATGCATTTTTTTTCTACTTGTCATCTGATGATGGTTTAACTGTTTTATTAGCTTTAACATGTCTGACCTTAATTGACCTCAATAACAGTTTGCAGTTAGCATGTCTGATGATATGGGCTGAGTTTAAAAAAGCCAAGTGGAATTCTGTAGGATTCTAGTTGTCTTGAATGTGTCATGTCAAATTCCAATCCACTGATTAAAACTCAGAATAATTTAGACAAAGTGAAAGAATACTTTAAGATGTGTAGCTTCAGTGCAATCCAGACTGTGTTGTGAGCATTAGTTCATAAATTAAGCTGATGACATTTTGTACATGGCTCTTATACCTCTGTCAAGTAATCGTCACCCTTTGTGTGAACTCAGAATAGAAGACATCACCTATGTCTTCTTCCCCAAATTAGGGTAGACATAGGTAGCTGAGGCTTCATGCTAATTACTTTTTCTGACCCCTAACCTTGCTGACCAGTCACTCCAGGCTTCAAGTCCTTATCGGTCATTCTTGGCACCAAGCTTATTTGTTTAGCTTACATTAACCCTGACATTTTACCACAGCTTCACTACACCAGAATTCAAATTCATAAAAACACTACATAATACTATTTTTCATAAAAACACTACAAACGCAGCCACAGGACACTCCTCCACTGACTTTCATTGTATATAATACAACAGCCACACATGGTACAATGCGGTATTACAAGTGGTAAACTGGTGCTAAGTGGTTTAACATGCTAGCTTCTTCTTTTTTGCCTTCAGATAGGATAGTGAAGAAACTGGCAGGAAGCAAGTGGGAGAGAGAGACGGGTTGGCATCAGGAAATGACCCAGGCCGGACTCAAACCCGGGTCCCCGTTAGGCTAAGCAAGCTCTAGCCTGAAAAGGGGTCAAATGTGGCAGTAAATACAGAAAAAGCACATTTTATTGATTTCTGCCCAAAATCTTATGCTAGCAGCACATCTGGATATTATCCAATATCTCCCATGCCGGTGGAAAGATCCATATCAAACATCTTACTTACTATATGGGCTCAATCAACACATTGGGCCCTATCATGACAGTCTAAAACACATGGTCACTGGTGAATAGTTTGAACAAATTTCACAGTTATTCCACTAAACCATGCTTTACTAAAACCTATAGCAGAGTATAGCCCACATGCATTTGCACTCGTCTATTATTTGAACTCTTTGGCAAAGTGAAACTAACTTCACCGTGGCAACACTTACCCCAATAATGTTCGAATGACTGAATAAAAAGCTAAGGACATTTATCCTGCAGAGGAGTTGCTGCTTATATCTCTATAACAGTGCGTGTTCAGCCGTGCTTCATATTTGCCTCTCGCCTCGCCTAATCACTTTTATCTGTCATTACCAATTTGCAAATGATGGTGAATAACTACTCACTGTGAGATGTATTTCGTAATATCGTTATTCTAATTACACAGTGCATGTTTGTGGATGAGAGAAGCATGGTGCGTTGTGCACCCGCCCATCACTGTTGATAATGCGCTCTTAAAATAACATAAAAACAACTCTCCATGGACTTCTGACTAGGTTTCTCTTGGTCAGTGGCGTAATGCGTTTTAGGTAGTGTATGATAGCGATTCTTAGACAATACGCCAGACCCCTCCTTAGGTCGTTAATTGCCACACCCCTTGGCGCACTGCTCAAAAAGACAGACGTGCAAAATAAGAAATAAACTTTGCGCAGGGAAAATAACCCGTTTTCCACCATACGCCAGGTCAGAAAATAGGGGTCATTGAGTCCAAATTCATTAGTGAATAACCTTATCTTACTGAAGCGCAATGTTGTTGTTAGATGTTTTTTTTTTTTTATGTAATAGATGCTGATTGTAATTGTGACACTTTATAACCCCTACAAATGTCCTTTATGAACTAAAAACCAAACGAGTTTAATTTTGTTTGTCTATGCCCCCACATGACAACAATGTGCGATGGACTTTCCAAACTCACAGCTGAAGATTTATACAGCCTATTACGGTAAGTAAATTCCTCACTGAAATGAAGGAAAAACTGATTCAACCATATAAACCATATATATTATGAAAGCTTATACCCTCAGGAGGTGATCTACTATGACATGAGACATGTCCCACTCTTGTCATTAGTATGCTAACCATGCATAATATATTGTATATTGCAAAGTATATGGATGATACCCTTTTGGGCTGTACCATTTAGGGAAACTGATTCAACCACCTAAACCATATATTTCCTGAAAGCATATACCCTCAGAATGTGATCTAACATAGGTTTTGACATTTCTCACACAAATATCATGCTTTCGCTCTATTTACTGCCACCTTCAACCCTAATTCCCTCAGACCACATGGGCACTTGGACCCGAATACAGGCGCTGTAGCCAGTTGTGCCATAGCGCCCCCGAGCGTGCTAGCGTCACTGGATATCTGGACAGCATAGATTCTTAAGCATCTCGTCGTTTTTGATATTAGGTCAAGACGGTTGATTCTTCACATTCTTTTCCTACCCAAGGTAATTTTTTGTATGTTTTAAATTAAAATAAAACTCTATATAACACCTTTAATTACCATACTGTACACCACAAATACCATGACCGGCAATCTAAACTCAGTACCTGCAGCAGTTCAGGTTTAATGTCTGCAGCTGAAGAAATGGTCTGTTCTGTTCTAGGATCAGTTCCCTCTACTGTAGGACGAGAAAAGAAGAATTTTATTACATATATATGCCACTTTCAACTACAAGGTCCTTCTGTGAGAGAGAAAGGACAATGAGGTACATAATCAACAGACCAAAAAGGGAGAAGAGGGGTTTTTTTTCAATCCAGAACATCAGAAACTCTGAGTGTATGACTGAGTGTATGTGTGTGTGTGTGTCCTACAACTCCTTACCAGATTGCCTGTAATCTCCATCTCTATCACTGCCCTCTTCCTTTTTAATCCCCGAGACTGGATCCTGAGAGTCGGTCCAGACCAGCAACTGAGACGGCTGACCATCAAACAAGACTAGCTGACTTTTAGCATTAGACAGGACCAGTGGATTTTCTTCATCGGATGACAGCAGTGGACTCGGCTCCTGAGAAGAGACCAGCGAACTCTGGATGTTAGTAGAGATCAGCGGTTCTGACCAGAGCAGTGTCTCCTCAACTGGTCTCAGCTGGTCTGACTGGAGAGGAGAGCTGGGAGTCTTCATTTGCTGGAAAACACACATATCAGATGTCTGTGTATGTAGAGTGTGTGTGTGTGTGTGTGTATGTGTGTGTGTGTCAGACTTGATGAGATGACTGAATTTCTCTCCATAAAAGTGTATCTGTGTCTACGTCTCTACCTTGAGCTGGCTCTCCCCACCCTGCAGCCATTCCTTTACTTCCTGAACTGGCCTGTCAGGGTCAGAGTTTAGAGGTTAAAGGTAGAAAGAAGATGGTCGAAGTTAGCTGACAGAAATTCGAACTATAGTGCTCCATCAAAGATCTCTCCCAAATGTTCCCAAACTATCGCCAAAGGCATTGTAGAAGGACAAATAAAAACCAATCAATATGCAGCCTATGGTGGATTTTGTAATATGTTCATGTGTGTGTGTGTGTGCGTACCTATGATTACTCTGCTGGCTTTGAACATCCCTTAGTTCAATCTTCAGGAGAGCCACAGTCTTTATGAACACACACACACATTATGTCTGTTAAAATCCTGCTCATCTCTCTCACTCACTCACACACAGACAGAGAGCGGGGGGGGGGGGGGGGGGGGGGGTACTAATTTGCCATGTACTGTACATAGTAATCTCTAATGGAATTACAGAGTAAATGTGAATTTGCAACTCAGTGAGTTTTCTTCATCTACACACCTACACACACACACACACACACACACACACGCACACGCACACGCACACGCACACGCACACACACACACACCTGATTGGCTTGTGTGAGTGAGTTGTCTTTTTCCTCTAGGAGTTTCTGTAGTTCTTCAATCTTCAGCGTCAGCAGTCGGTTTGACTGCACATGCTCCGTCAGACTCCTCTCAGTCTCCGCCTCCCTCTCCTCCAGACGGCCAATCAACACGCAGAGCTCCTGGTTTCTACCTACTTCATGCTGATACATACCAACAGCAAACATGGTAACGTTTAAAATGACTTTTGAAGGTAAGTGCAAAGTCCCTTTAGGCAAGTCCTTCCTCTCAGCGGCCATATTGCAACACACTTTGGGCACTTATTGGGCATCTATTTCAGGCAGAACTGCGCGCAAGGCTTTACAACACCAAAGTCGCTCAAGCGGAGAGATCACAACACATGATTGGTCCGATGTATTCACAACACACAACATGATTGCCGTGATGTATTCACATGTTAACTTTTGGCTGCGGAAGGGGCGGGATATGTGTAGACAACTGCCATATTGGCATTATGAACTAAACCCCATGCATTTCTATCACTACTGTTTACCACAGCCACTTTCGATTTCAAAACTATAGCACTATAACTATAACTATAGTCGCTGATTTGGCAGCTTATCTGGAAACGATGGAAACGTTAGTGAATTATGGTGTTCCAGACTAGTATCTCCCAGAAGGGAGATCCAGGTGGGTGTGGCCAGACTATTACAGCATGTCCATGGACGGATTATTAACTTTTGGGCCCCTGTGCCTGGTTGTATTATGGGCCCCCCACTAATTGTCACATATGTGGGAACGGGGGTTTGGGGGTCCTCCCCCAGAATTTTTTTCATTTGTATGATGTGATTTCCTGTATTCTGGTGCATTTTGGGGATGGCCATTACTTTAATTCAATCAGATTCATAGCCTACATCCTGATGTGTTGATATTGAGGCAATGATTCCATGCAATGGCTTGGGCTTCAGGGCCCCCTGACCCCTTGGGCCCCTGGGCCTGGGCCCGGTAGGCCTGTGCAGTAATCCATCCCTGAGCATGTCACTGTCAACCAATCTGCCAAAAGAACCAAACTGGCATCCTAGAAGGCTCTTACCAGTACCAGCTGTGCTGTTGTTAGTGTTTGCATGTCCTTTAAGGTGGTTAGCTGTTATAAATAAACTCTATAGAACATCTTTAATGTACCTGACAGTCATGGCAACTTTTACCACCCAGTGAGACCCAATAAGAAAAGCTGTCCAGTGTGAATATTCTTCGACATTGATCTCAAAACACACATCAAAGGTGTCAGCAGACTAGCAGGTGGGAGGGCTGCTACCTTCCAACTAACAGAAAATTGTATGTTGTGAAGGTAGCCTACGGTTCAGAAATAAAAATGATTTTGCCTGTGATACCAGTTCTGATGTGTGGAACTATCATAATACACCACTGTATACCTACTGTAGAAGGTGCTTTTCACCGTTGATGCTACTGAGCTGGAGGATAGACAGTCAAGTCAAGTCAAGTCAAGTCAGTTTTATTTGTATAGCGCATTTAACATGCACAGAGTGCAACCCAAAGCCCTCCAAGTGCAGACAGTGATGGCAAACAGTCTCAGTCTGTCATGCTACAAATTCATTGGTGTGTGAGATAATGTTAGTCTACCTGAAATGCTTGTGTGATGAATTGAGTGGCCTTTTCCAGGTTGATGCAGGCTTGTTTGTGACTCATATCCAGATGTTGATGGATCTCATCCATCTACACACAGAGTGAGAGAGAGAGAGAGTGAGAGTGTGTCAGGGTGCACTGATTACAGATCATCCATTTGGCCAGAAACCATCAGGGAACACAGAAAGGGCTTTCAGATATAACGTCCGGAGTATGCGGAGGTTTGTCAAACGGAGGTTCTACCCTTCGGATGATTCAGATATGATGCTAACCTGCGGACCTTATGCTGACCTTATACGGACCTATGTGTGAACGACATACACGTACATTACAGAATCTCTGAATGCAGAGTTCGCAAGAAGCGAGATATGATGCAGAATATATGCGGCCGCTGTCACAGCTGCTGTTTTTGTTTATAAATTGTATGCATTATGTAGGCTATATAACCCTAAGCTGGTTTGCGTTGGAGAGAGCATGCACGAACTTTATGGTACAATTCAGTAGGCTAACTCAAGACGTCAAGGCCATCATATACAATGTTTTTAAACAACAAACAGAATACTAACATAACAGTGAAGTGGTTTGTTTTTTCATGGTTTATTTTTCCAAAAGCATCCTCTCCCTATGTGTCTATTCATGGGTTTCATCAGGTCCCTTTCCACAGGTGTATTAATCAAGCACCATGCACTCTGCATTGATAACTAGGTGCTTGATTTTATACACCTGTGGAAAGCGACCTGATGAAACCCATGAATATTGCATTTACGTAAGGAGCTTGGAACAAAGTTGGGTTTTCTTCGTTTTCATTTTCTCTAGGCATATTTATTCTCAACTATATCGGGCTCAGCACTGAGGTCATGAGAAGGCTATCAATGAACAGAAAACCGACCATGTTGGCTAACAATTTATTACAGTGCTTGAAAATGCACTGTTCTGTTATCCAAAGTCTTATTATTATTATTATTACAGTGCATGAAAATGCACTGTACTGTTCTTCCTAGGCTTCTTATTCTTAGCTTTATTATTACAGTGCATGAAAATGCACTGTACTGTTCTTCCTAGGCTTCTTCCTATTGGGCAATTCCATGGAAAATTGCGTTTTTTGTAACATCCATAACGCCAATAAAATGTGATGGTATGGTGGTATGATGTGAATGATTACATGAAATTTGAGCATTTGCTATTTTTGGCTGAAGAATGTACATGAGAAAATGAATGTTATCATTTACATCATACAAATGCCAAGGCATTTCACTGGCGTTATGGATGTGACAAAAAGTAAATTTTCCGTGGAATTGCCCTATTATTATTATTACAGGGCATGAAAATGCACTGTACTGTTCTTCCTAGGCTTCTTCTTCTTCTTCTAACGCAACCGTTTAACGTGGAAACTTCATTCAAACTATGTTACGTAGGTCTTACTTAGTACATCTGGGCTTTGTATTTTTCATCATTGTAACTTTTATACCTAATTAACTAGCTAATTAACTTGATTTGCACCTGTATCAACTTCCAGCTGATCAACGAGGACGCATCAAAGGGCCAGTTAAACTGATTGCACCTGTATCAACTGCTATCTGCACAACTAGGCCAACTCTCTCTGTGTCTCTCCATTCGACAAGGATATAAGGCACATTCCATCCAACTTTCTATCCATTCATCCTCTTCAAACCACCCATTAAACTATCCATCAACATCCATTAAACAATCTGCCTATCAACATCCCTTCGACTTTCTGTCTATCAACATCCATTACACTATCTACATTCAACTTTTAATACTATATACTCTGTCTCAGGCTTTAAACATACAATCTGTCTCTCTTAAGACTACAGATTCTGTCCAACTATTTCCTCTGCCCACAACTGTTTAAAAATAAATGTCCTCACTACAATAATTCACTATTAAATAATTTAACTATGTAAACTAGCCTACTCAAATATTTAACTGTTTAGCCATTTCAACTGTCAGTTGTTATCAACTATGACTCCTGCCAACTGTTTCCAAATAAAAGTTTGTTTTATATTTTATGTTAATATACAGCTAGCCTATGTTTATATTTTCATGCACTGGTAATTTCCTCGAAATTACATTTTCTAGTTAAATACTGCTGTTATTGTCGTCAACGACGTCGTTGTAGGCTACTGCCTTTTCAGCGCCTTCTGCTTATGATTTGGTCTTTTGAATTCATTTGGCCTTGCGATGTGGTTGTAGGCTACATCAAGGTATCTTGCCATTCCCTTCCCAGTAGAACAACCGGCTAAGTTCGGACTTCAATATGACCGTTTATGTTGTTCAGATATACGGCCCCATCGTTTAACATCCGCAGAACCTCCAGTCTTACGTGTCTGCCCCAAGCCCTAAGAGTGATGTCGCCTTCAAACTGACCAAGAATGAACGGGCGTGACCTCCGTAGTCTGAGACAACAAGCGTTGGAGGCATGAGAAGACCATCCGATCTTTGCATCGCGCTTGGAAAGTTACCAAGCATCCAACATGAATTGGTGGCTCTACGCAGATCTCAAATGAACAACAACAAAGACGTAGGCTAGGTCCACTGCAAGCGTGCAATACTCTACTACTGTATCTTGCCAACCCCCTCTTGAAACGGAAAAATAAAGCTTTTCATTTCATTAATCTAATCTTTCCTAACGATCCGCTAGCCGTCTGCCCCATAAGCAGGCCGCCAAAAAACCGCGTCTCTGTAGGCAGCCTAGGTTTCTGAACTGGTTGCAGTTCCTTTTCTGGTTCCACATGAGGGCGCTCACGAATAAGTGCAGACAGAGCCGTATATGGCTCTACGGCTCTGAGTGCAGAATGAATGGAGGTCTATGGAGCTGTACCCCTCAAATCCACTTTTCTCGGGATATCATTTTTTGCCCAGAAATTCGAATGTTGCAGTCAAAAGAGGGGGCAGAGAAAAACCGCTGAGTATTATATTTTTTGAGTCACTTATTTGTTCTAAAAAGCCTTTGGAACGTGTCAATAACGTCATGCATTAGCAGAAAGCTAGTGTGTTGTGGGCAACAACGACCCAACCTGTAAGAATTTGAAAGGACGTGACTACTCGTTCATTCAACTTTTGATCAAATCTTCGATTTCTTAACTACAACTAGGTGAAAGAGACAAATTTAGCCGTCTAGCTCCATAGACCCCCATTGTTTTTGCACTCAGAGCCGTATACGGCTCTGTTTGCACTTATTCGTGATCGCCCCTAGCGGAACTGCAACAGATTGCAGGTACAATGGAGTTAAAGCGATGGTTCGGAGTAATTTCATCCTAGGGTCCTTTGCACAATGACTCCGAGCCAACACCCTCCCAGAACCTGTTTTCCCTTGCTCGCAGGCGCGCGGGAACCTATTTTTGACCAGGGGTGCTGAATAACAAAAATAATGGATGTCCGACGATTTCTCCCCTCCTGGAGATGTTTCGGATTTTGACTGCTAAATACATCATTTTAGTGCGATGTGCGGGTGATAGAGAGAAGTTTTAGGGATCAATAAAGTATATATCTATCTATCTATCTACGTCCTGGGCAGCCACAAATTCCAATGTTCCGCGACAGCACTCCGACTCCATCTGCACCCACCCTAACCCCACAGAAGCGCACTTGACATCATTAGCCTATTTCAGTATAGCTAAGGAAAATTACTTTTCTGATCGTCAAAACCACACCAGAGATGTTTGGCTTTAAATATAGGCTAATAATCAGGCTGCAATGATCTCGCAAATAATTCCTGAATAAAGTGTGTCGTCTCCACAGCAAGAATGTGTCCTAATAATTTCTATCTGCGACTAGTGAAATGATTTCACTAGCTATAATGTATTAATTTTGCAAAACTGTACAACACAATTAAAGTTTCTTTCAGCTTATCCATGCTTTTTTGAACGTGTAAATCGCATAGAATATGTAGGCCTACACACTTGATCGCTATCACCAGAGCCCGTTTACAGATTAGACATTCTCTGGCTATCACATAGCTGAAACCACGCTCCGGTTCAGTAACTGTAACGTTCACGTTGATCTCTATAACTGTTAATTTTTTGTAGCCTATATTCCAACCAATCCATAACCCTTTTTGCTATTTGACTCATCATTTCACATACACAAATATAAATAATGACAGACAGCGAATTAGTAATTATTTAAAAATATAGGCTATATAACAAATTTTAAAAATCTATCTCCTGCCAGCAGGGGGTGCTGCAGCACCCTCAGCACCCCCCTTCCCGCGCCCTTGCTTGGTCGAACCCTGGTCGAGTAGCGCTGTCAGAAACTAATGAGTTTCTGCAGTCGTAATGGTACCAACTTTTATCTCGTAAATTACCCCACTAATAATGCCCTAATGGTACGAAACTTCTGCAGTAGTACAACTATGACCTTTAGTCCAATAACGAGGCATTAGAAAGTTTGTAAGTGCACCAGGAGTTTATTTAAATAAGACTTGCCTGATTATCTGCTATACCGCTGTGTCGACGTTTCTTCCGTGATTTGGGAAAAGCCCGTAGAAGTCCCTTTCAAGAGAGTTCCATTATCAGCATCATAGTTGGCCCCACAAGGCTTCCGTTTTAACTTTCCAAATGTTATCTTAATGCAGAGGAAGTAGATTGGGGCCCAAATAGAACGTTCAAGCATTGTTTTTGTTTTTATTGTTGAAAGGGTCTATATCTAGCCCCAGTTTCCGACCTCTGACTCACACATTACGTGACGTGAATGATGCGGAATGATGATGTTTTCACTGGGAAAAAGCAGAGCCCATCTACGGAGAGCCTTGCCACTCTGTATTAAGTCCCATTGTACCGAATTTTGGATGCAGTTCCACCAGAGTTTCACTGGGGGCGATCGCCATGAGTGCAGAATAAATGGGAGTCAATGGAGCTAGACGGCTAAATTTGTCTCTTTCACCTGATTGTCGTTGACAAATCTCAGATTTGATTGTAGTTTGTATAACTTCAACATGGGTTATAGGTCAAAAGTTGAATGGACGAGTACTTATGTCCTTTTGATTTCTTAAAGGTTGGGTCGTTGTTGCACATAACACGCTAGCATTGTGCTAATGAATGACATCATTGACACATTTGAAAGGCTCTTTAGAACAATTAAGTGACTTTAAAAAATATAATACTCAACCAAGTGTATTTTCTTTGCCTCCCCTTTCGAATACAATACTCAAATTACTTAAAAAAAAATATATCCCGAGAAAAGTGGATTTTGAGGGGTACAGCTCCATAGACCTCCATTCATTCTGCACTCGTGGACGAGCGCCCTCATGTGGAACCACAGAAGGAACTGCAACCAGTTCAGAAACCGGAAGTTCTCCGAGAGTGGCAGTTCTCCCTTTATTAGACATTCTCTGGAAAAAGGTTTTTCCGAAGCCCATGAACGATATTGATCAATGCACTACTCATTGTCAGACGCCAGTGACGCATATCTCGAAACACTTTGATAACCTGATGTATTAATTAAACACTTATCGAAATGATTATGATCCATTACATAGACCAACACCAAAACTCAGGGGAACATAACTTTCTTTTATTCAAGTATGAAAAATGTAAAGCACATATCTCAAAATTTTAACAGACAATTCAATCATGAATACAAATCAACACAACTATAAAAGGAAATTAGTACCATTCAGTCAACAATCAATAATTTGTATTGTTTCCCACTCACACTGCATAGAAAATTTAGCAAGGTAGTTTGTGTAAACTCCCTGCCTCTCTCTCTAATATTGGTGTTGGTCCCTTAACAGAAAAAAGTCAGACTAAACAAAGAGCAAGTGATCTGTATGTTCAGAGGATGCGCCTAAGACCTTGATGTGACAATACTAAAATTAATATGGTGAGAGTTAAAGTAGATGAGAAAGGCAGAACAACTTAGTGTAGGCATAAACTCCACCTGAAACAACTTCCACACAGTTTTCTTCAGACATGACAATCCTTTCTATGTCTGCTTTCATTGATTATTTGAATACCCAGAAGTCAATAATGTTATTAAGTATGATGTATATTTTCACTGCATGATCACTAGTGGGATGTTTTAAGCCCAATTATACACATAGTTCACAATTTCAACTAGGAACATATTATTTTCAGAAAATAAAATGTTGAAATGCTCATGCTTTGATCTTTGTTCTTTTGTTTGAAGGCACGATTCTAATTAATTGTGAATCAATAGCTTTACATACTTCCTGATTATCATTGTCCTGCTACACATAAAACTAGTTATAAACCCAACAATTCAACATTATTGAATAAAATCTCTCACCTATAATGTGCATGTTGCTCAGCCTGGCATTTGAAAGCAAAGCATACAAGCATTTCAGCAATATTTTGTGTATTTGATTTGGTCAAGTGGTGTACATGCCCTTTGAATTTTGACATCATTATATAAATCTGATGGAGAAACTGAGTCTTGAATATTTCTTGAGTGGTTCTACCATCAACCTCTGTGGAAAACAGCACATTAAAAAAGTCACACATAACAAAATCTAAAGGATGAGTAGGAGGAAACAAACCAAACATAAAACTTGGTCTCCCCGAGCCTCTGTTATGGGTTCCACTACATCAGGGCAGTTACTGCACTCTGAGACGATCGCTGGGAGAGAGAGAGAGAGAGAGAGGAGAGGCCAGAGGCTCTAAGGACAGACATGGGCCTCGCAGAAGCTTATCAAATCTGGAGGGCGCAGAAGATAACAGGGTGTGTGATTGATCAAGCCTCTACAGCATCACTCTTCCTTCCAGAACACAAAACAGAAACCCAGCCTTCTCAAATATAAAGCCATTCACCTGCGCTTCCGCATGGCCAAAGTGCCTGTTAGTGCTGATTGCAATACTTCTTAAGCAGGGGCTTTTTGCACTCCCTGGCATTAACCATCCACGATGTGCCGTCACACTTGACCCCGACATGAACAGATAACATCGCTGAACCATCAAACTTGTTTCACTTAACAAGGTGATTAGAAAACCAGCTATGGTTGTGTGCTTGAAATAAGAAGATCCTTAACATTTTGCATTACCATAACAGTGTAAGTAAAATGTTACACTCTTTAACGCAACATAGGTGCCCACCCACAAAGCAGCTTGCATTACTGTTCATTTTGGAAGTGCTCCTTTTTACCATAGAAAAGTGACAAGAGATAACTGGATTGCACTTGGACTTGCTATGACATCACTCAAAGAGCTGGTATGAACACAACTCAGAAGAACTGAACAGATGTCTAAGATAGTACAGAAGAGCTGGATCAAACGCAGGATGTCTCCTGATTGCACCACAGCTGTTGCTGACAGCCATGCCTCTGGTTGACCTGGAGGGAACCCGGAGAGAGAGAAGAGCCAGTGGGCAGTGGGAACCCCGCCACCGCTCCTCTCGTTTGTACTCCAAAAGTGCAGCGTGCTCGGCCCGTCAGTCAGCCGTTATCCCTTTCTCCCGCAGCTCCTCCGTCACCCGAACCAGGTAAGTGGGGTCTGGATAGCCGAAGCTGAAAAGGGAGATAGAGAGAAGCGAGGACTTAGTATAGTATAAGTATATATGTGACCCTGCAAGGCGAAACCAGTCGTTTTGCGCACAGTGCTATAAGGTTTTACGGTAGGGTACGGTAGAGCTAATTTACTCATTAGGTTACTCATTACTCGTTACTTAATGCGTCAGCTCTATATCGTTCTTGGCAGATGTAACCGAATATGAATGTGAAAGACTTGCCTTTCAGGGCACGAATGGTCAAAAGCACAAACTTTTAGAAATACTGGCGTCATTTTAGGGACCAGGAGAAGTTTTCCATTGAAGTAGGCTAGCGCATTTTAAAAGTAGGCTAGGCTATACACAATCTGTGTACACAGAACTTCCTCTCCCTTCCCCCGAAATACATTAATTATATTCTATAGTGACCCCTTATGACCGTCCCAGGTATTAACTAGGGGGCAGAAAAAGACTCATGGCACGGTTGAAACTGCATAGTCAGTCATCCGCTTCAAAGTCACGCTACCGTAAGGCTAATCATAGCTGTGCCCTCACACTATCGCACGTGACAATTTACTTAAAAAGGTGATTTTTTCCTCTTCTGGCGTATCGTGACAGGAGAACCATGCCAACTTTGGATGCGGTTATCTTAGCGATACGTTTTGCAATACCCTCGATATACATATCGTTGGAAAGCTTAGTTTATGGCCGTTCGTGTGAGTACAATATTACAATAACTTAATTTTGTACATTTTACCAAAGCGACTGGTTTCGCCTTGCAGGGTCACATATATTCTTTTGATCCTGTGAGGGTAGTTTGGTCTCTGCATTTATCCCAATCTGTGAATTAGTGAAACACACACAGCACACAGTGAACACACAGTGAGGTGATGCACACCTAACCCGGAGCAGTGAGCTGCCTGCTACAGCGGCGCTCGGGGAGCAGTGAGGGGTTAGGTGCCTTGCTCAAGGGCACTTCAGTCGTGGATGTGGGCATGGGAGAGCAGTGCTCAACCACTTCCCCTGCCCACATTTTTCCTACTGGGTTCGGGGATCGAACAGGCAACCCTTCGGTTACAAGCCCTAACCAGTAGGCCATGGCTGCCCTAAATTATGCAAATCACTGATATAAACCCCTGTCCTGGTTCATTTGGTTTAATCTAGAGGATTACAAAAATCAATACATGCACACAACATGACCATTTCTCAGAAAATTTCACAATTCTCCAAATATCACCTATCTATGGTACTACTAAAATGAGCAATGTTCCAATGTGAGCTCCAGCTTTCACACAGCAATAGTATTTCATTGAAGTCATCATGGTGTGTACTTGTAGAGCTGGATTACTACAAAAGGATAGCACTTATAGCATATCTTATTAGAGTCCCAGACTCCTTTTTGCAAGAGCGAACACAAACAAAAAACCCACCAGCGCGGTCCTCCCCATATTGAGGTCTTGTGGTGAATGTCATTCCAGGTGATGACGTTATGCATGCCTGTGGTCATGGAAGTGCCAATGGTGAAGATGAGCCGTTGCTCAAAGGCCCGCCTCAACAGGCCCAGGACTCGGTTCCCCTCAGGGCTGTCGGGCAGGTAGGCAACTCGGTCCGTGCCAGGATACCTGATTCCTGGGTTTGGGTGCTCCTCCTGCAGTGGAAACAAGTCAGACACAACACTGATGGCTTGAACTTCCTCTACATGATGTGTTAGCACTGCTAACTGCATGATCAAACAGCTCTCCGCAGATTAGCACAACTAAGTCTTGCTGGTCTTGCCAAATAGAATAAAACAGATAATAGATTGAATATTGTACTGTAAAAGTAATTTCCTTCTCGATCTCCTAAAGCACCTATGTAAACTATACAATGCATTCAGTTTGTGCATAAGGGAAGTATGAAATCACTTATCACAATCACTTTTAGACTGTGAATGCAGTTAGGGATCCTTACCCAAGGTGCATTTCAAGCACAGCATGTGGTCTTCAACAGTACGAAAGTTTGTTGCATAGCAACCAATTTCATCAATGTAATAGCTCCATTTTTTGTCACTGTCTGAAACCACTTGCTCAAACCGATTTAGTAAGAATATCTCTCTAGCTGTTTGAGTTGAAAGGTTATAAAGAAAGGCCATCTTCTACAAATACAGATATGAGAAAATAGAACACAAGTTGATGGTACATCATTCCCGAATCGAAACCTTTTGCCTTTGATTTCCATGGGACATTTGGCACCCTTCTTAGACACTGTCCTAATTGTACTCATTTTGTGCAATTGTGCTCTCATTTTGTGCTCGTCCTGGTCTACTCACCGCCTGCAAGCCAGGAGAAAAGCTGTAGATGATGCATATGCAGCCATAGCCTTCGTGCCCAGGTAGCTCCAGGTCTGGGTCTCTTTCCACCATCATGGTTCCATTGGCTGGCTGGTTGCCAATGAGTTGCCCATACACTAGACGACACACCGGGCATGCCCGCTTAACCAGAAAGGCCTGGTCCAAGCAAGTGCGGCAGAAGGTGTGACCACACTTCTCCAGCGTGGTTTTGTCGACCATCTCTCCCATGCAAATGGGGCAACTGCTGCTGCTGCTCTCCTCCTTGCTCACCTCAGCACCTATAGCCATGGCAACAGAAGCCATAGGACTGGCCTCAGCCTCTGTCCTTGGCTGAATAGTCATCTCGTGACGCGGCGTTGGGAGGACCAAGCAGGTCTCCAGGTCGCTGCTCCTCCTGGACCTCTGTTGCTGCTGCCTCTGGGAACGTCGTGGCTGGGGAGGCGGAGGCGGCGGGTAAAGCAAGCTGCCCTCCCCATCCAACTCAAGCCCCCCCACACAAGGCAACAGAGAGCGCTTCCGTTTGGGAGCACCCTCGAGCTTGGTCATCTCCTTGCGGGCACAGCGGCACAGGTCTATGAAGGCCTTCCGTGTGGCGGGGGAGACCGATCCCTCCATCATCCTGGCTCTTCCCTGGCTGCTGCCTTCCACTGGCTGCAGTCTCACCGCACAGCAGCCCCCGCGCTCACCTCGCCGAATGATGCCCGCACTGAGTCCCTGCTTATCCTCAAACTCCAGCAGCCAGCGCCTCCCAGCAGCCGCCAGGTAATCCCACACGGCCTGTGAGACCAGCACTTCGTCACTACCCTGCCCCGCTCTCACACTCATCTCTTCTGATGAAACTGGGGGAACAGCAATAATAACCACGTTCACATTACAATTGCCTATTCAATATGAGGTTAGTCAAGAAATAAAGGAAGTCTCAGGAAGATGGCAACATGTTAGTAATGAAAACTATGACACAATTTTTGGCACATTCAGTTAAATGACAGACATGCTGTGAGATATGCTAACCAGTGCAACCCCGTCACTGACTGTCCGTCCATCCAGCTTATGTGGACTTTAACATAATGTTGTGATGACTAGCCTAGCATACCATTTGACACACGTGTAGCGTTTTCGTATAGGCTACAACACAACTCCGTCTTGTAAAGAACAGCATTACAACAGCGAGAGAATACGTACCACCAAACCTATTTCAAACTCAAAAAGTGTAGACAACAGAACTACTTTGGCTGGTTAGAAAATGCAGAAGAATATGGACACTGTAACTGTGTTAGCTGCACTTCCGTTGGTATTCTACAATGTCAGCTGGAGTAACGTCATGAACAAAGCCACAAGTAGCCTATAGGCTAGATGAAGAAGGGGGGAATATAATTCTCTCCTATACTTCGATGTCACTCAATGATTCTGTGGTGTGACTTTTATACATTATTTGACATACGTGAACAGATTTTTTTTTTTTTTTTAATTAGCGTATCTTGACAGATAGGCTACCCGCAGGCAAAAGCCAAGCCGAGCCAACAGGCGGTCGCCGAATTGCTGCACAGGAATCAGCTGTTCTAGGCTACAAACAAAGAAAGATCTCCTCGCTGCTGCTATCCCACACAAGTCAGTGATGAATTAGACCTCTCATGTTTATTGAGATATTTTAAGTATTTAAATATTACCTTGTGATCCCATAAATTCCACTTATTTTGAAGTTATATCTTCCTGTTTAAAGAAAAAAAAGTGACATGTAAACATGTGAACATTTTTAAATGCTATGAATGTAGATGACAGAATGTTACTTGGACAATGAAATGATTACCAAGTCTGTCACAATGTTATGCTATATGTAAAAGATTCTCACCTATTGTCGCGACAGGACCGGGTGGGATCTGATTATGAGGAGAAAAACTACAGCAACCAGCAAAAGCCTTCCATTCGATGTAAACATCCGACCACTGCTGCATTGGGTCTATTCTGATCAATTGGATCAGTAAAAGCACTGACAAAAACAATCTGAAAACTGTCGTAACATTTAGTATTTTTCCACCTCACAATTAGACGTGTATTCCAGTAAGAGGTATTGACCCAGCGATTTGTGCCTTCCTAAATCCCATGTCCTTGGGAGACAAGACATCCAAACCGTAGAGACACAGTGCGGCATAGCAAACAGGCTGCCTATGAGCTACTAAATCACACTAAGCTGTTGGTAACGCTACGCGGAGCTTCTTTATATCGTTGTTGTTGTAAACAACAGTTCATTCCTAAAACAAATCTGATATTTAGTTTGTTCCCTTTAAAATCCTTCGTCGGTGAAATGGAGATAAATGTAAGCAGGAAGTTCGTCACAATTCGCGAATCACGATTGGTCCAAATTATTTCCTCCTAGGGTGCGTTCGGATTACGCACTGACACCATGCAACCAGTAGGGGTTAGAGACCTCAGACCCATAACCTGCGGCTGCGGCCGCCCTCTTTGATCCCTTGATGCGGCTCAGCTTTTGAAAATAATAATGAGTAGGCCTATTTAATTAAAATGTAGGCCTATTTTATTTTAGTTCGTAGGTCTATCTGAGTAATTTATATAACTTCCCACCTCACTTGACTCCGTAACCGTAGCCTGCACAATATTGTTACATTCGCGGTTCGTTGCCATGTCAATATCAAACAAAATCACCGATTTCCCTCCATTTCAGTCAACGAGAACACTTGTCTTTAATTGTTATTGTTGATGTGTGCGCTTACTGTAGGCTAGATAAGGAAAATGTCAAAAAGGAAACGTCAGCGACCACAGCTTGCGAGCTGTCCGTTATATATCGCACACTGCAACGAGTTAGTATTGCGTTAACCCTATTCCTGCATGTGAGAAATCGTTCTCACATATGACAAATATAAAGACAAACCTGCGCTCACGTTTAAGGGCAGTTCCGCGCAAATCTGTCACATCCATAACGCCAACACAATGCCATGGTAGGCTATTTAGTTGGCGTTATGGATATATGACAGTTTTGCGTGGAGTTGCCCTTAAATGATGACAGCCTCAATTCTTGCATGAAACTTCACCTCACTGAATATGAGCCAGCCAGACTCCAAGGCCATCACGAAATCTAATCTCTGGTAGGCCTAATGTTCAATTTCGCCAATGACATGTCAATGAAAATTGAGTGTTGTGTTGTGAACTATGATGTTACTTTGCATACCAAAGGACACTGGGAAAATAGGGGGTGGTGTTTAGCTTACATAGGAAGCCTAAGGCCTATACTTCTGTCATTCTACTTTACATTTCAAGTTACTTGCACATTACTTTTAAAACTAGTAGACAATGTATTAAAAAAATCCTCTGTTGAATGAAAGTAACTGTACATTAAATATCCAAACTTCTTCTTGTAACCGTCTTAATGTGGCTCTTCTGAGATTAAAAAAAAAAAAAAAAGTTGCCGACCCCTGCATTAGACCAGCCCAGAGCCCGTTTACGGAGAGCCGGATCACTCCCTATTAACTCCATTGTACCTGCAATCTGTTGCAGTTCCGCTAGGGGCGATCACAAATAAGTGCAAAAACAATGGGGGTCTATGGAGCTAGATGGCTAAATTTGTCTCTTTCGCCTGGTTGTCGTTGAAAAATCGAAGATTTAATTGTGGTTTCTGCAAGCTCACTATGGATTATAGGTCAAAAGTTGAATGAACGAGTACTTACGTCCTTTCGATTTCTTACAGGTTGGGTCGTTGTTGCCCACAACACACTAGCTTTCTGCTAATGAATGACGTCATTGACGCATTTGAAAGGCTTTTTAGAACAAATAAGTGACTCAAAAAATATAATACTCAGCGGTGTGTATTTTCTCTGTCCCCTCTTTCGCATGCAACATTCAAATTTCTGTGCAAAAAATTATATCCCGAGAAAAGTGGATTTGAGGGGTACAGCTCCATAGACCTCTATTAATTCTGCACTTATTCGTGAGCGCCCTCATGTGGAACCAGAAAAGGAACTGCAACCAGTTCAGAAACCGGAAATTTCCCGAGAGTGGCGGTTCTCCCCTTATTAGACATTAGGCGTGTTCGACTTGAGGCAGATCTGTGCAGATCTGACTTGATGTGATGCATGCTGGGTTGAACACAATGCATACTGGGATGGACGCAATGCTTACTGGTTAGAAATTTTGTCCGACTTCTGTCAGCCGGGGAGGGACTTACCACCGTGACACCATGTCACATGACCTTAAAATATCGCGGGAGTCTTAGCCTGCAGACAGATCTTGCAGTTGCCTTCCACGACCTGCACGTGCTGAAACACGTCCTCATGACGTCAGTTCAAAGACGTGATAGGGCCATTTGGGAGGAATCTCCTCATGACGATTTTGACGGGTGTCTCATGCTGCTTCCTTATGTTGGAATATGCGAAAATGAACAGAAATCGAAGGGATACCTTCTTATACGTGATTTCTGCAACAATGGCTAGCCTACTGAAAACGTTTGGATATTCTGTTATTTTCTGCTGTTGGCTAAATAGATAGACACACATATAGGGAAATATTGAATTTATGTGCTACAGTGCAGGCCTGTTAACTGTATGACAACAGTGGTTTATTTAAACTACATCATAAGAATTTATTTCGTCAGTCATCATGCTCATTTTAATGAGTAAGAATGAAAGTTCTGCTGTATTTATTGCAAACAAAATTCTGCGATATCTCCCGCGAGTCACGTCAGGCAGACTGTAACCTGTCTGTCCGGGATGAGCTGCCCTCTGTTGTAGCTCCTCCTTTTGACTTAGTATCTGGCCGTTTTCTTTTTCAAGTGGCGGAAACGGGCTTCCATATTAGACTAATTACATTTGCTGCCGCTAAGGTGCGTCTAGATTTAGGCTAAGGCCTAGTTGTGTCACTGGTGGTAGGCCTACGCGAGCTTCTACTAGGGGGGACGTGAGATGAAAAGGGCAATGTCAGAAAGGTGTTAAAAATATATATTTTTTTAAAATCTTAAGCCTATGTTCTCTTTGTTCTTTGTGTTTTATAATGTAGTTCTCCACACTTTTTTTAGTGTGAGAGCTCATTTAGTTATTTGTTATCATGTAGGCCTAGCTAATGTGGCATTTTTTTGACTTCAGTAGTAGGCTATATTATGCTACAATGTGAGGGCAACACATTAAATCCACATCCAATTTTGATCACCCTACAGCTTTGGTTTTCCCATAGTTTCACTGACATTTATTAGTTTGGGGAAGAGCTACCCACAAGGTGTACCACATTAGGCGAATTTAGTATAGCCCTGGCCTAGGCCTAGCCTGGAAAATCCAGACCCTGGTAATCTAGAAAGATTAAGGGTCTGGCCACGAACAACGAATGCCGGCCCAACTCGAGGGGCGGCAACAAGCATGACTTTAAAAATCTCACTGCACGCAATTGGATAACACTACTCTGAATGATTTCGGACTTCGACGCAATCGGATAACACTGCGACCAATGTGTAACTGGGGCAGCTGTGGCCTACTGGTTAGCACTTCGGACTTGTAACCGGAGGGTTGCCGGTTTGAAGCCCGACCAGTAGGAATGGCTGAAGTGCCCTTGAGCAAGGCACCTAACCCCTCCCCCCGAGCGCCGCTGTTGATGCAGGCAGCTCACTGCGCCGGGATTAGTGTGCTTCACCTCAGTGTGTGTTCACTGTGTGCTGAGTGTGTTTAACTAATTCATGGATTGGGATAAATGCAGAGACAAAATTTCCCTCACGGGATCAAAAGAGTATATATACTTACTTATACTTATACTTATACTTAACTGTTCTCCAACATTGCAGCGCTGTCTTTATCAGTTTAGCTGGTTCCCCAGGATATCGGGGTAAAAGTAACGTGCATCATTACTTATTGCCAGAGTGTAGTACGGTGTCTTGTGTAATCCCGCTGGATTTTCTTGTAAAAATGTATTTTTTGCATATTTTGCTAGTATAGAGTCTAAGGAACAAGATTTTTTTTGCTCTCAAATTTTCACAATCCATTTTCACACTTGACATCATTTATATAACGCATAATTAAGACTGGGACTACTATCACTTGGGGGTCAATGTGAGAAAACACTGGTTAAGAGGGTATTTTGCCTAATTTTTGGGTGCTGATTCTGAATATCATATTTACTTATTATGACCGCCGCTAGCGAAGCGGTCATATAGGGATTGTCAAAGTTTTTTTTTTTTTTCCCCCCGTCATCTACTTCCTGAATTTTTGGTCAACGATACCCAGGACACCGAACCACCGGGGCACATGAAATTTGGTGGGTATGTAGCCCCACTAGACTAGGCCACTCCCCCACCGCACTGGGCCCCCCGAAACCCAAAAAATGCATTTTTTTTTCTAAATAACTACCTGAACCGTTGCACCGAGGATGAAGACATTTTTATGGTATGTTGGTCTCAAGGGCCCACATCAACCTAGCCCATAATCACTCATTTGTGATTTGCACCCCCCCGGTAAAAAATGAAAATGCAATATCATTCTGCTTTAATCGCCCCTCTCTTCAGATAAGATGTTCAGAACTGCACCAAATTTTATGTGTATGATTAACCTGACATTCTCTGGGGGTATGCCAAGTTTCGTAGAATTTCATCCATGGGGGGGGTCTAAAAAGTTATGTGTACATTTAGTGACTGTACACATTGGCCTGTAGATGGCGGTGCACACATATACACATGCACACACACACAGGCACCCACATACTATCGGTATTAGAACGGCCAATACATAATTACAAATTCAGTAGGATTAAAAGAAAGCCAAAATAAATATTCATCATCATCATCATCATGGCTGCATTTCCAGTATTGGCGATAAGTAGTCGTTTGCCCACTAGATGGCGCATCGTTGCAGTGAGACGTAATTTTGTTGGAAGTTAAAAGTGGGTTGGAAAAACAATGGACGCTTCCTACAAGGACTGTAGTTTACCGCAAAGAACGTCTAATAAAGGATAGGACAATGTTCACATGAAATGTAATTCCCATTTCTTCTTGAAGCCGAAATAAATCTGCGAATGTTTACCGGACATGCTTGGTTTTTACTGCAGGTAGGCTACATTAATCTTAAGTTATATCAATAGCCTAGAGTAGGTAAAATAATGTTACCGTTAGCATTGGTTGACATTGGTTGAGTGATAGAGGCCAATTTGATTATTGATGTATTTGTAGAAAACCATAAATGGGCATTTCTCAGATTTCGGGCCTATATGGGTTACTGAAATTTTGAAAAATAAAATTAAAACTTTTACTAATTGGTATGCAACAAGTTATCAGTCATTTTGATAAGAGTAACCTTGTGAGCTTGGTTGAGACCACAATATAAGGGAATTTATGTTTTTTTGTCATTTTTCAGGTAAATGTCATTACCATCACATTATCTAATATGTACATTTTAAAGATGAAATGGTCAATCAATGATCAATCAATGATCAATTATGGTTTCACATGAAGTCTATTTTATCTTGAACTTATTAGAATTGTTGAATTTTACTTACAACATGAATTATAGTCGTTTAAGTATCTTATTTTTTTATTTTTTCACTCGACCCTGGCTTGGAATTTCATTTATTTGAAATAAATGCCATATATCATATCTGTTTTCATCCAGTGGCAATTTAGACTGTCCAACATTGTCAAAAATATCTAATTAATGTAATTTATTGTAATTTATACATATTCTATTGGAAAAAATATGCATGGTGATGGTGATGACATTGCAGTTCTGGTAATGACATTTGTTGCGGTGATGACAAATCACTGATCGTAATCTATTGCAATTAAATGTTTATAATTTAGAAACCCAAGTTGAACTGACTTTGTGAAAAAAAAAAACGTATTTCTTTTAAAAATAGTACTTTAAATGTATCTGCAAAAATGTCATCACCAACACAGTCGTCATTACCACTACATTTCAAGCTATAATGTGCTGGTAATGACTGTGTTGGTGATGACATTTATACCGAAAAACTACCCTAAGAAGCAAAAATGATCACCATGCAAGTGTAGCTAGCTTTCTACATGTAATGTACATCATTTAAACTATTAAAGTCATTTTAAAATTTCAGGAATATTCAAAAATACAGAAATACAATGCGTATGGTAATGACACATAATAAGTGTACATGCCCAAAACGAGAGAGATAAAGAGTAGATTTTCCTATGTTTCTGGACATCAAGGCATCAATCTTTCTGCTTGACACCCATGTATTCCACTGTGATATTAGGTGACCATGGTTACCTAATATTTTTTTGATGAAAAAACAGTAGCAAAGTGCCTTTATGTAGAGTGTGCTGGTAATGACGGCGAAACCATGGGACAGGTAAACGTTAAGCAAAATAAAACAGGAAATGCATATATATGCATAATGTGTGCATGCAGTTCATTAGTTCAGGTAACATTTATTTCATATGCATGATTTTTTAATTAATTTTTGATAAATAATGTTTGAGATTTGGCACAATATGTGAAAACTCTGGTTGCGGACAACACCAAAACACTGATATTGTACCATAAAACACCAATAAAATGTGTCTAAATCATGAGTAGGAGCAACCATTAAAAAAGTCTAGGCTTGTTTTTCTTTATACTAATTAGTGATGCTAAACATTATTAGATTTAATGTGTTTTTAATAGAATTACACCCTGTGGACAGAAATAGGCCCCAATTCTGGGAAATACCCAAATGCGGTTATAGGCTACCAAGAACATTGATAACAGCACTAATTGCATCTTTCGACTGTCATCTCATTTGCTTATAACCATAACCTAGGCTACTCACAGGAGCTAAGTGAGTTAGCCACAACACGTTCGCTACGTGATGGTTTTCTAATGGAAAATATAGGCTACCTGAAAGATAACCTGATGATGCATCCTAAACACCGGGCTGGGACATTTAGACCAAAGTCTCAAAAAGCATCTGAGTCAACGTTCATTCCCAAACACCCATATAGGCTACTTCAAGCCTCTATTTTCAAAGGTGATTCAAGTAAGGAAGAGCATGGCTCAAAGTAAAGTAACTAGGACTGAAACTACATAAATTGAATAAAGTGAATAATTTGTGTCAACTCGCCGCAATGTAGATTTATTAACGCACCCGTGATCTACATCTCCATTTAAACCAAATGTATCGAGAGAGATGTATCCAGGGCAGGGCTGTACCTACACATATTTGTTGCACGTGCTACAAAAATCATTCTTTGCGATGGATGATTTAGTACCAACGTTACACCGGTCCAATACAGTTTTGCCTATACCGTGAGACTGAGACGTTTTTTGTTTGTTCGAAGTGCGTGTTTAGGGTGTGAGAGAGGAGTCGATGTGCTTTGATTCCAGCTTGGTAGTAGTAGTCTATGCGATTAAAAAACACGTGTGTTTGAAGTATCCAAATGATAACGCTTTCATTATGGCTGCTTTAGCCATAGACCTTGAGCTACTGTACAGTGGGTTGGGTTCCATTTAGAAGTGTCGCTTTCCGTGATTCACACAGCTGCGTGAAATGTATTACTGATATGCAAAACTATTAACTTTTCGCCAAGAGGTGACAGCTTAAATCCGCTTGATACTGTACGCCATTGATTCCCAAAGGAGATTTTATTTGGGTCGCCAGCATAGCCTAGTGACAATTTATGTTGTGTATAATCAGGGTGCGATTTTTGTAAAAACCAGAGGGGGGGATGAGTTTGAATAAGTTTGTAGCCCCCCCCCCAAAAAAAAAAAAATGAACGAACGATTCATAGCCTAGTAATGTCATGGTTAATAATACCCTATATTATTTTTGCCACCTTTGTAACATTTTAGTTTTAGTTTACCGTGGTGTATGACTTAGTGTGCTTAGTATGATGATCAGCTCCTCTAATGCAGGGTAGGACTACGTTTTGACAAGCATACACATTCACCTTGTTCTTGCCCCATCTGAAAGGACTTCTCTACTTTTGCTGCCTCCATCCTTTCTGTATTTGTTGTGTAAAAAAACGTTGTATATGATAGCACTGAAGTCTTAAGTTAGTGAATTGGCTAACAGTGTTAGTTGGTAACCAAATAGCCTACACATTGCGCTACACGCTGCGTAGGCTACGTGCATTCTCTCTCCTGCTGATTTGCGTTCAGTAGCCAAGTGCGTAATATTGCAAAAGTTGAAAAAATAAATGTGTTTATTGTAGCCTACAGAAAATAAATAGCCTATCATACTGTCAGTTAATTGCCTACAGTGCAGTGAAGAGTTTGGAGAGTAAAGTTATAGGGCAACTTGAAGTTTTATGAAAATAATTTACGAACCAGAACATAAAGACCATGAAGCTTATATTTCTTGCAGCTGTTAAAACTCCCGCTAGATAGTTTAAATACCCACCAACATTAGTTTTTGCAGTACAGATTATTTCTAAAAGTTATTTGTCTACTACTGGCTGATTTATCAAATGAGTGCTTTCTCGTTCGTCCTCCGCAAACTACAGGTGTTTCGGTAGAGAGCCATTGAATAAGCGATACCAAGCAATTTCTGTAACACTTTTTGTGACATTCAGCAAATATCTCCTCATTTAATGTAAGTTCCTTCGGACAATAGGCCTACGTTCTACTCTACGTGCAGTTGTCCTGCATCAGTTTTTTTAATTTTGAAGGTTCTAAAACATTATTATGCTTCACTGAATCCTTCTCGTTTTCTTTCATTTGTCCAGCTAACTTTTCCATTGAACCTAGCCATTAATGATGGATTACACACTTGACATTCTGAAATGTCCTGCACGATCAAGGCCAAATTAAGTTATCACGCAGCCACTGTGTCAGCAGCATCAGTGCTGACGCCTGACGGTGACGGTGCGTTTCTGATGTCAGATTATTATGTAGGCTAGCCTACTAGACTGTTCTCACGTTGCAGCGCTTTACTTATATGAAGTAGCATTAATCAATATGAGGGGCAGAGGGGGATAAATGTTGTCCCCCCCGACGATAAAAAATAATTTAGCAGAGGTAGGGATAGGAAAACCAGAGGGGGGGAAATTGTCGTGGAAAAACCGGTCCACTTGCGAATCCACTGAACAATTTATCACTTAACTACTTACTAATTAGCACTCTGGAACAAAGCGTCCGAAGGAGACAATGCAGACAGGAGATCTCTGAAGACTGTTAATCTTTATTCACCGTATTGCAGTGATAATCCAGCCTAAACGATGTCCAGACCAGGTGTCAAGCAATAGGGTGATGTGAGATGTCATCAGCTGGCGCCCCCGATGAGATCTGACTAACAGGTGGCTGCGACCTATCTTTTATACTCCTTAACCTTGGGGTTGTGCCCTCTCGCCACCCTCGAAAGACACCTGTTGGCCTATCAGCATCCACCAAGGTTACCACTATTGGTGGAACCCATTGTCTCATCATGCATAAATTATATGCAAAACTGTCTCCTTCTGGGTTTTTTCCAAGATTCTGTTTTTTTCCAGTTGTAACAGGGCTTCTTATCTTGCCACCTGTTACTTGGCCTTGCTGTTACCACCATTACATCATCCAATTACATCATCCTCTCGCTCTCGACCATCTAGTTCACTGTGAACTCCTTCACCTCGACCATCTAGCCAGGTGTCACTGTGAACTCCTTCACCCCCTCGACCATCCAGCCAGGTGTCACTGTGAACTCCCTCACCCCACTCCTTGACTGCTGGTCTGGTCTGTTTAAGATGTGTACAGGCCTTGAAGTCTCATAATAATTGCAGTAATATCAAAGTTAAAAAAAAAACCATACATGCATCCGTTAAGTCATAGAAATCCACCACAAAATCATCACCTCCCCCCCCTACAAATCGCACCCTGTGTATAATAGGCCTAGCATAGGGCCTACCTTATATAGCTTAGTTTGTTAACAGTCATGGTTTTGTCATAACTCCCTCTATGCATTTTTGCATTTAGAATAGCTTTGAAACCGGGGGGGGGGGTATCTCAATTGCAAAAAACTCAGCCTGATCTGCCGGCGATTCCTTTTCGATTTCTTAAAAGATTGAGCTTGGTCTGGCGAAAGCATCAGCATATTATTTGCACAAACAATAACGGACAGTAGCTCTTCAACTTGGCCCGTTAAAATGTATATGAACAGTCTAGCAACACATTTCATGAAGGCCCTTTTGGACATGTCAGTTATTTGCACCACTGGGTAAACCGGCATTTTGTTTTAGACTACTGGTATTTAATTTGTGCATTGACAATAAAGCTGAATATCATATGAACTAGATGACTAAACTTATGCATATGTAAAAGAAGAAACATTCACAAAAATCCATGACATGACCTCTCTTCTTGATAGCTGTTGAAAACTGCATGGAACTGACAGGGATTGTTTTGTTTAATAATAAATAAATAAATACATTATGCTGCTACCTTCTGCTTTTCCCAAATACAATGTAGCCTAAAGGTGTACCTTTCATCAGTCCAGTTGCAATGGATGGACTGTGATGAACTGCCCTACTTGTGATTGTTTAGATATTTTAAAGGTTTTATAACAATGCTACAAATTTTTTGGCAAGTGCTACAAATCTATTCACCTTTGCAGCACCAGTAGGCTACTTTGTGTGCGGCCCGCAAACACACATTCCAAACAAGCATACACAAAAGTTTCAAGAATGGGGGATGGAGTAGAAGATGGAGACAAATTCATTTATATGATTTATTTTCGCGGAATGGATGTACAGGACTGAGCGGTGGTCATATTTTGTACCGCTGTGCGGTACATCTAGTTTACTGATTTTTTAGTTTTAAAGCAACACCAAAGCACTTTTCCTGTCGCATGCACATCCAGCACTGGCTTTGGAAATAACGATGTCTACTGACAAGGTAGAGTACGTTGCATGATTTTATGAAAGTATGATGTATTGCAACATCAGAAGCAAGTCAAATTTGTAGTTTCTTATGTCTCATTCCATCGATCTACAGATCCGCTACCCGATCTGGCAAACTTGCATAGTGCGGTTATAGCCGATAGAGGGCCGCGAAGAGAATGCAGAAGTGCCGTTCACCCTGTTATGAGTTGATGAACCACTGAAACGATTTTGGAAACAATATTTGAAGGTACAAAAACTCTTTGGTGTTGCTTTAAACCTGCTAATTAGCATTTGCGGCCTAAAACTGGCCTCCATAGGCAAAATAGATCGGGTGAATAGGATAAAAAAGGCAACTCCTTGATATTCTTATGAAACTTTACTAGTTGATTATTTATGCAGAGACAATATTTTTTTGCATTACAAGTTTTCTGAAAATATATGTTTATGGATGTAATTTAACAATATCTCATTAATTATGCACTAATTTGCATACACTTCAATTGCAAAAAGAGACATCTGAATATTGGATAGTTAACATTGAATGTAGTCAGGTACAGGTTTGCCTTTAGAACTCTTTCTGGATTCAGAGTCTTAAAAGAACGGCTTGTTTAAGCGCCAGTCCTAGGTTATGCCGATTTCAGTCGTCCCTTTATCTTAGAGACGGATGCAAGCCATGCAGGATTGGGGGTAGTTCTGTGACAAGAGAAGGATGGGTTACGGCGACCAATGGTCCCTGCTAGCCGGGGCTTGCGGCCAAGTAAGAGGAACATGTCAAATTATAGTGCCATGAAACTCAAACTCCTTGCAGTCAAGTGGGCAATCACGGAAAAAAAATGCAAGTATCTCCTGGGCAACAAGTTCACCGTGTACATTAACAACAATCCCCTCCAATACCTGCAGTCAGCGAAACTGGGCGCTCTGGAACAGTGCTGGGTTTCTCAGCTTGCCCTCTTTGATTACAACATCAAATATCGTCCTGGGACAGATAATTGCAATGCCGATGCCCTTTCTAGGCTTCCCACAAGCCCCACTAACACTTTGCTATCTGTGTCAAACGGCCTGGACATCCCCCTGCCGATTGCCATAGCCAACATGTAAGCCTCGAGTGCACCTATCTAAGACTCTTGGATGACAGAATCTTTTATGGTGGACACCATCCCTGGTCGAACCAAAAGAGACCTGAAAGTCCTGCAAGGGACTGATCCCTGTATTTCCAGATACCTGTGGTTTTGGCGACAGGGACGACCACCTACCCGTTACGACAAGTGGAGTGAACCAAGGGAAGTCCAGCAGCTGATAAAGCAGTGGTCCCAGATACAGGAAGTGGATGGGACCTTGTACCGAGTGACCCAGGCTCCTCCTTCCAGGGATCCAGTGCTGCAGCTTTTACTGCCCAAGGTGTTACGAGTCAAGGTGTTAAAACATCCAAACTATGCACAGAATTAACAATGTCCTCTTTTTGCCAGACGATGCAGACATCTGGCCTAAAGATCCTTTGTAAGATGGTGCTGGGATTATTTAGGGAAAAAGGTCTGAGTTGTTGTTTCGGCTTGTATTGTCCTGGGGATCCGAAGGGACAACACACAAAACACATTCGTTGGCTGTGATGATTCTATTACATTTGCTCTTTGATTGCGCTGGGCCATAGGTGGAGCCATCAGGTGTTATTGTGGAGATGTTGCTTTCATCCTCCTCCTCCTCTTGATCAACCCGAGGTCTTCTAGCTGGCCTTGGATGAACAGGCTTGATGGCAGTAGAGGTAGCAGGCCCCCATGCCCATGGTGTATCCGAAGTGCTTGTATCAATACTCATACTTTTCATGAAGTATTCTGTTTGGGTACCTAAAGTAAACTAGAAATGCAATTCCAAGGAATTACCAGTGCATCAAAATGCTAAAGTTGTAATGTAAAATATCATGTATAGTTAAAACAGATAATACAGAGATGGTTACTACGGTGATGCTAGGATAGACATGGTGGTTGCATAGCTTAATAAAAGTTGATAGTTTAAAAGTAGACTGTTTAAAAGCTGAATGTAGATAGTTTAAAAGTTGTTGATAGACAGTAGATAGTTTAAAAGTTGTTGATAGACAGCTAGTTTAATAGATAGTTTAATGATAGTTTAAAAGTAGACCGTTTAAAAGTTGAAAGTAAATAGTTTAAAAGTTGTTGACAGACTGGAAGTTGAATGAATGTTGATATTCAAATAGTTTAATGGCTGTGTATAGGTAGATATTTGACGATAACTGAAAGTTGGAATGGCTCTAATGTTTGCTAGCAGTTATGCTAAGATTTTTAACTATGCTAACCATGCTACTTAGCTAATGTTTTATAGCAGTGCTAGCAATGCTAACCTGCTAACCATGCTCCTTAGCTAACGTTTTCTAGCAGTTTAATGAATGTTGATATTCAAATAGTTTAATGGCTGTGTATAGGTAGATATTTGACGATAACTGAAAGTTGGAATGGCTCTAATGTTTGCTAGCAGTTATGCTAAGATTTGTAATTCTGCTAACCATGCTACTTAGCTAATGTTTTATAGTAGTGCTAGCAATGCTAACCATGCTACTTAGCTAACTTAACTAACATTTTCTAGCATTTTGCTAAACATGCTAACTATGCTAGCAATGCTAACTATGTTAACCATGTGACTTACATGCTAAATATGTTAACCAAGCTTATCATTTTTAGTAGTTATGCTAACTAGCATGCTAACTATGTTAACCATGTTACTTAGCTAACTTAGCTAATAATTTTTAGTAGTTATGCTAACTATGTTAACTAGCATGCTAACATGTTAGCATGCTAACTATGCTAACCATGTGACTTAGCTAACCTAGCTAATCATTTTTAGCAGTTTTGCTAAAAATGCTAACAATGTTAGCAATGCTAACTTTGCTAACCATGCTAACTAGCTACAGTGGGTAGGAGTCATAGTTGATGAAAAGTGTTGACAGTTGATGACAAGTTAAAAGTTGTTGATAGACAGCTAGTGAATGTATATAGTTTAAAAGTTGAATGTAGATAGTTTAAAAGTTGTTGATAGAAAGCTAGTTTAATAGATAGATAGTTTAATGATAGTTTAAAACAGTGGTCTCAAACACCCGGCCCTAATTCCGGCCCGCGACGTATGACAAAATAATAATGTAATCCGGCCCTTGAGGCTATTAATTGCGACAAACAACGATACTGATTAAAATAGACGATAGATCCAGGTACGGTGACAAATCTCATTTGTAGGCCTACTCTGCTCCACTATGTGCAAGACATCCAGAGCTTGATTCAAACCCAAAATCGCTGCGCAAAGTTTTCAGGAAATACTTGTATTACACGCGAGAAACACAAAGACGTGCATATGTAATGACGCGGAAGCGATGCAGGCCATAGTGTTGCAGAAATTGAAGCAGAAATTAAGCAGAAATAGGCCTACACCAAATGTTGAAAAACGTTCACGTGTGATGAAGTCTTAGGTAAGCTATGTTATTCACCTATTCTAATTCTGAAGGAGAATATCCTTTTGGAGATTATGATCGATCGTCTATGACAGTGATAGTCACGGTGCGTCTGTGAATGGAGGTGCGTGTATACAACGGTGTCCTCTAAGCATACCATGCTTGTTTCGACCCTCTGCCCAACATAGCGGTTGAGGTTGCAGTGGTAAACGTGATGATAGTGTCCGTAATGGATGTGGTACAGACAGCAGGGCTAGTAGAAATATAGGGCTCTAAAGAACTACAAAGTCACCCGCAATATGATGCGAACTTCTGGGTAGGCCGCGATAGGAACTGTTTGACCAGAATACTTTATTGTAGGCCTATTCGCTCTGTGCAAGACTCTACTTCCGTTCTACTTCCGCTCTCTTGAGTGTGCGATCCACTCCTTCCGGCAAGATGGCGCTGTTTTACACTCGGTGTCTTCAGGAGCTGCCAAAGCTTACTATATTGGACGTCCACAGGCTCGTCCGTAATGGATGCTCTGCCCCCCGGAGTAAACGGGAAAAGGGGTACAAGATGTATCTGTCAAGTTTCATTGACAACTATGAAGGTGAGTGTAAAATTGACAGCAAAACACATTCACATTGTGCTATCGCTAACTAACTAGCTAGCAGTAGCCAGACCCGCTGTTTTTTGCTGAGAAAGGCAGGCCGGTACACCTTGCAAGGAGCAAGGTTGTCCACAACAAACCCTTTGTCCACCATGATCGCCATACCTGGTTTCAGCAGCTTTACAATCCCGGACTGCTTGAAGATCTCGCGATCGCTCATAGAGCCTGCATACAGTCCAGACACAAAGGTGACAGCACCGTGGGGTGCCATGCCAATCAAGGCCTTGAATGTAGTGTGTGACTTGTAGGTAGAGAAAACCTCACTCTGAAGCAGCAGAGAGGATGGCGACTGACAGAATATCTCTGTACAATCAAGGATCACCTGTGTATCAGAAAAAGCTGCAAACTCAACTGGCAGGTGAGCTCTCACTACCTCTGGCGGAATCCAAAGGCGCTGGCTTCCCAACAGGCAGTACAAAAAATGAGTCCATGTGGAGATGATCCGACTTGCAGTAGTGCGGTGTATGCTGAACCTCTCTGCAAGGTCCCTGGGAGGAAAACCCACTGACAGGTACATCAGGAACAGCAGAAACTCATCAATGGGTCTCAGTTTCTGTTGTGATATAAAAACAAAAAGCCTCTGTTTAGTTACTCTGACATTGTTATTACAGAATCAAATTAAATCAGAAAATAATACCAATATCAGCTGGTTGGCTTTTACTTTTTTGTTAGATATTCTATATAGGTGCAAACAATCGGATTTTTGGTTATTTAACCATCAGTTAACTTAGTTAACATCAGTTAAAAACAGGCATTTTACTTTGGATAGACAATAGCAATACAACATAGGAGTGATTAACGTCAAAAAATCTAGAAAATACAAACCAATAGGGGTTAATTACAAAATAAAACAGTTTGTATCCAATTTCAGAGTTACAACTCTTAATATGCACGTCATGTTACCACATTTGTCACTTACCGTTGTTGGGTGATGAACTGTGCTGATGCTGGCAGAGGCTGTCTTTGCGCTTGTTATGTGCACCATCTTGTGGGTCACGGCAGGTTCAATTAAATTCCAAAATACCATGAAACTCCTGTAGGACGCAAACCTGGTATAAAAGCGCACGTCCTCATCTGATCCAGACAGGCGCTCTATCCCAAAACGCTGGCGAAGTTTGAGGACTTCCAACTGCTGTTGTAGCTCCCTAACCTGGCGACGTAGAGCTTTGTTCTCGTCGGCCAAATTACTCGCCCTCGCTCCTGTTTGAGGGACTACAGAGTAGTCATGATCTGGTGGAGCAATTTCGGTCTCCATCTCCGAGTCCGAGTCTGACTCTGGGGCAGGACTCTCGGCTCGCGGACGCCGTTCCCAGACGCTCGGTCGGGGCGCAGGTAGTTCGTACCCATTCCATGAGAAGTAAACGGGTACGGCTCCCTTTTTCAGCCTCCTCAACCCCCCGGCAGTCACGTTAAAATCAGCCTGCTTAAAATGCCGACTACAGACTCGGGTGTTTTTGGTCGGGTTGAAGTCATCCCTCCGGATCTTCTGCATCCACTCAGCCCGTACCGCAGCGTCAACAGGGAATACATGAAAGCTGACTTCTCTGTTGTAACGTGACGAAACGGTACATAACGGCACACAACAATGAAGTGCTGAGGCTCTCACCCTCTGAAAGGCAAGTCGCCTCTCTTTAATCCTAAAAACACTCATTGTAAAGAAATATCTCTGGTAATGGAACTCGGTCGCTGTTGTCTATGGTTGTCTCTCACTCTCGCGTCTCCCGCTCTCGCTGTCAAATCACCGGAAGTTTTCACCGGAAGTACTGGCGCGCACACTCAAGTTCGAACGTCAACTGTCGCCATTATTGTGCTCAGAGCGAATTGTAGTAATCTATTACTAAACCACAACATCTTAGGTGTTGGTATACATCTTAGGTGTTTTCCTGTTAATTTGTTATGTGGGTAATATGAAAAAAGGAAAGTAAACCTGCTTAAATATGTTCATCCAGTATTTACTGAAAGGTGCATAATTTGAGGTGCTTGCCTTCATACCCCCTTCATAAACTTTTGTTTTACTCAAAGATTTTTACATTTACAGTAGGACTTTATCTCTGACCACTTTCAAGCCATGGCCTTTTGAAATTTTGATATAAAAATCCAATGGTGTTGGCAATGGCTTTCTTAACCCTGATGCCTAGTTTGGTTTAAAAAAGTTAAGAGAGGAAATATTTTTATTTGGTGTGAAACACACACACATACCTGTTTTTATGTTTTTCATTTATTTTATCATTTGTATTAATATTTATTTTATCATTATTTTATTTATAAGCTAAGGTTGCTAGCACAGGTGTCTAAAACTAGATAAAAACACTTGCACTTTCTGTTTGCAGTTTTGTGTGGTATTTGAAAAAAAGAACATTGCATTTTCAGAAATAGCCGGCCCTCCAATCAGATGACGTTGGCAGAATTGGCCCCCAGCTCATTTGAGTTTGAGACCCCTGGTTTAAAAGTAGACCGTTTAAAAGTTGAATGTAAAAAGTTCAGTAGTTTAATGGGTTACATTGTTTAACAGTGGATTATTGTAGTGAGGACTTTTATTTTGAAACAGTTTTGGGAAGAGGAAACAGTTGAATAGGATGTGTAGTCTTAATTGACCCAGAATGTATGCTTAACCCTTAAAGGAGTACCGTCACACCGGTGTGACGGGAATGTTGGGAAATTAACATTCTAAAGAATATCTGGGTTCATTGAATTCAACATAGAATTTTAGAACCTTCAATTGTTGCGGAACTTAGAACGTTCAAAAACCTACACCTTTAAGGGTTAAAGCCTGAGGCTGCAGGTGGCCTGAACACCTGCCATAGGATTCTAATTGCTTAACGGCCGTATTATGATGTCACAATCGGCAATGTTAAGTCTATGGGGATTTTTTAAAAGTTTTTTCTTTAATAGTTTAAAAAGTATAAAAGTTTCAAAGTTGAAAAGTCATACCAACCCGATCTGTTTGAAGACCTACGTTACAAAGTTTGAATGAAGTTTCTAAGTTAAACTGTTCAAGAGAAATTGCGTACGGAAAAAGTGGTAAGCAGAATAATAATAATAAGAAGAAGAAGTTGCCTAGGAAAAACAGTACAGTGCATTTTCATGCACTGTAATAAATGTGTATTACTGTCAAGTTACAAGATACTAATAGTACACAGGACATTCACTCTCACACAAAACTGTACTGGCACAATGGAAACAAAAATATTTTAGTGACTGTGGTAAGGTGTATGATGTACTAAGTAGCACACCCACAAGAAGACATTTGGTAATATCAATTCTATCTGTTATGCAATTCATGGGTTTCCGTCAGGTCCATTTACACAGGTGTATTAATCAAGCACCATGCAGTCTGCATTCATAATCGAGGTGCTTGATTTTATACACCTGTGGAAAGTGACCTGAAGAAACCCATGAATTGACTTTCCCAAACATTGACGAGCACATAAGAACCTGTATTAGCCTACTAGAAAAAAGACTTCTAGAAACTAACTAGCACAACAATAAAAGTTAGATCACAAACCTTTGCTTCTAACGTGATGACCTAATGTAGGCTAGAAAGCTGTGTAGCCTGACATGAGGATGTGCTCTGGAAGACATACAAAACACTAAGTAAACAGCAAGTAATCAAACAAAACATCATTGTAGGCCTACAAAGGTCAATGTAATAATGGCAAGAAGACATAAATTAGACTGAAGTGTAAATACCTGAGCTCTAGTGATAGCAACTTAGCCTAATAGTGCACGGGTATTGTGTTTTTGATTTTCCCTGTTTATACTAGAACAATACCCGTACTTAGTTAAGCATAAGATATTGTTGCTAATATTATTATTTGTGGTTTAACGCTTAGGTTAGAAGATTATAGGTTCAACAAGCTAAATCTCTGGGTAGTGTGGTCAGTTTCTTATGAGTGTAGCTACACTAGGCACGTAACTGAAGCATTCCGTTCGCGTTATGTACTGCAACAATTAGCTTCCAATAGGCCTAATCAATGGAAGTAGCTACACCTGGCGTGTTAGTGGCCTGTAGGCTACGTTCGGGAAAATAGACCATTCCTCTCATGGATTTTACCAGAGCCCTTCCTATTAGACATTCTCTGATTTTACACGTCGCGAACAGAACACTTCAGTTACGTGCCTGGTGTAGCTTCCTGTAATATAGGCTAGCCTAAGCCTAGTTTGTACCCTTTTCATGCATGCTAACGTGAAGAATATGAACATGCTATTTTGTAACAGACGTACGGAAAAGTTTGTTTGTACTTACAGCCTGTGAGCTGGTGGTCGATCGTCATGACTGTTCAGAACCAGGTTTCCAGAACATCGATGCAAAACCACTTTCTAACTGTAGGCAGTGAGTGTGGTCGAAATGATTGGAACACAGAACCAATGTTGCACTACTTTGGTGGTGGTGTTCCAACGATAAATCCAAACCATTTCTTCCTCAACTCATGTTTCTAAGGCAAGACATGCAACATTGATGTGTTATTGCCACAAATAACACAGGCACGATTTTTTTCCGCCATTTTAGCAACTTGCTGTTAGCTCCTACTAGCTGCAGAGAGACAATCCCCTAGCCGCAAAATCTTCCCGTCTTCCTGTAGGCTGTCACAAGCCAAGGTGGGCGAGGCCATGAATAATCAGTTTCCCATCGGCGTCATTGGGAAGGGCTCTTTCTGATTCACTTGTTTTTCCGTGTATTTTCTTTCATTGGTTAATGCGGGCAATGGGGGTAGAAGATCATTTTCATGTGCAGCATGCATATGCAACTTGGAGTGAGCTGTAGTATTTCGAAAGTAACAAGTATTAAACGGTTTCTCAGTGAATGAGACCTTTAAGGAGCTGGGTTAGCGTGCAGTAGCCTGAAAGTTGTCGGATCAATTCCTGGCTTCCACTGTTATGCCCTTGAGCAAGGCACTTAACCCCAAGTTGCTCCGGGGACAATGTGATCCCTTCTAATATAGCTGACATACAGTATGTAAGTGACTTTTGTCAAGAAGTGTCTGCTAAATGTAATGTACATGTACACTCTTTTGCAAGAACCATTTTCACGGTCGCCACAAAATCCAGGATACATGGGTGTCCACCAAGTATGAAATTGTGGAGTGTCTGGATGGAATTGGCACACACTGTAAGATCAGGCCGTATGGGGAGGAGGGCCCCCTTAAGACCATGCCTGTTCCCACCAGTCAACTCTGCAAGTACTCTGCAGAGAGTAGTGCGCTCAGCTGAACGTACTATAAGAACTCAACTCCCTGCTCTACAAGATATCTATTCCAGAAGAGTACTCCTAAGAGCCCAAAAGATTCTGAAGGACTCTTCTCATCCTAACAATGGATTATTCCTACCGCTGAAATCATGAAGACGCCTATGTAGTCACAAAGCCAGAACTGAGAGACTCAGGAGAAGTTTTTATCCCCAGGCCATCCGAACTCTGAACTCACACTATACTGACTTTGCACACATTCACTCCTCAGCACTCTCAAACATTTCCCAACTCTGAACTCACACTATACTGACTTTGCACTCATTCACTCCTCAGCACTCATGACCCCCCCCACACACACACCTACAAGACTTGTAGCACTTAAACATCCCTCTCCCTATGCTACAGACCTTTTATTAATTTTCTTATTTCATCACACGTCAAAACACACACACACACACACACACACACACACATATCTGACTTTCTCCAACTTTTGCACATCTCCATAGAACTTTTTATTTATTTATTACTTTGATTTCTCCTCCATCTACCCATGTCCTTGATTGCCTAGCCTTTCTGCCACCCCACCCCCATCCCCAACACACACACAAAAAACACACACACTTACATCACTGTCATCACCTCACATACATACAGCACACTGCTTGCTACAGTAAGCCTCCTCTACATACTTGCTGCACACTGCCCCCCCCCCTCTCCCTACATACACAGCACATTGTCTTCAGGATCTTCTCCTGAACATACTTACACATCCTCTACATACTTACAGCACACTGCCCCCACCTACCCACACACAGTCACTGCTCGACTCCCCTCCCGCCCACACACACATCTTCACTGTCATCACTCACATACATCATACCTACAGTACTCTGCTTGCAATAGTAAGTCCCTTCACCATACTTGCAGTACACTGCCCCCCCCCCCAACTTCTCCAACACCCATATTGCACACTGCCCTCTCCCCACATACACAGCACACTATCCCATCTCCCCTGTCATCCCCCCAACACACACACCAAGACCCCTGGCAGTTGGGTTAGCCCCTTGAGCCGTGGATCTGCCCAAGGTTTCTTCCTTGGTAAGGGAGTTTTTCCTTGCCCCTGTTGCTCTTGGGTGCTCCTTGTTGGTGCCCCCCCCCCAATCCCAATCCTCCCCCACCTTTCTTATGCAGCCCTTGCCACTTTATCTACTAAACCCCCCCCCCCCCATAAATGCACAAATAGGCTGACACCAGACATAATTTCACTGCATTTCTTCCTTCCAGTAACTATATGCATGTGACAATAAACTTCCTTGTATCTTGTATCCTTGTATCTGTGGTTTCTCTGTCTGTTTGTTTGTTTGTAACTTATATCCGTGGTTTGTCTGTTTGTTTGTACCTTATATTCTTATGTTTGTTAATTTTGCCTACTGCTACTTAACTACTCATGCCTATGACACCTAGTGGTGTACTGTGTTGCCTGTACTATTATAGATTATTTCCAAGACAAATAGACAAATTTCTCTTAAGGTAGACAATAGAATGACATGGCAGGTTAAGGAAAACATCAAGAAAAGCAAATATTAAGAAATCGTTTTTGACATAGGCAACAAGCATGGAGGTGTTTTTACACTTTTCAGACACTCAAAGTTTGAAAACTATGGATATTGTTTTAGAACCAACAACCTTTCTACATTATCTGCTGGTTTTGTGTGCAAAAAGTGGAATTAATTGCCAAAAAATGAGAAGAAAATGTGAAAATCACTTTTCGGACTAGATATAATCGCTTATTTTAAAACATACAGATAAAAACACTAAAGATCGTGAAAATTTGAAGACAAACAAAATCTTGTTCCTTAGACTCTATATTAGCAAAATATGCAAATAAATCAATTTTTACATGAAAATCTAGCGGGAGCCTATTTTCCTAACACAACTTTGGAGTTGCTCTCACGAGAACTCTGGATTTCCAGGGTATGAGTCCGAGTCAAGTTCGAGTCAATAGGGGGATTCGACTTCGTCTTAAGCTGACAGCATAACGTGATTAGCTCTGATACGTTTTTAACCATGATGACATATGCACAGTTCCGGTTTGAAAACATCAGAAAGTTGAATCCCCCTAATCAGAGCTCAAGTCCAAGTTAAGTCACAAGTCCCTAAATTGAGCTAAAGACTCGGACTGGAGTCATGGACTCGAATACTAAGACTGGCCTGCACTATCAACTTCATTCTACTTGAGCAAACCAAACACTCTCGAACGGCTTTTCACATCAAAGCCAAGTTAAGTTTCTGTTCAGTTGTTTTACTGTCTATGGGAGTGACCTATGAGTGACACAGGTCGGTTGAGCATCATGTGGAACCACAGGCTCTAGAAACGTCGAGCGCGAGACTCGGAGCAAAGCTGCGTCATTCCGCGCGAGATCCATAGGAAAGACACGCGAGGCTAGTGACTTGGTGGTTTTCATTTAGCGTCAACCAGGTACCTTTCCTTCCTGCTACACTAACAGTTGTGGCACGCTGTAACGAGATTATCAGAAGAGGACTTCAACTGGCACAACATTAGTCGGGAAAAAAGCAGTACAAGAGAAAAGTGATAGAAATGTAAGTTGGGTCGCGAACATTGAAGGAGGTTGAAATGATGTTAGCTTACTGAAGCTAACGCTAACTCACATCCTCCAATGCCGGGTTTTGTCCAGTTTCGTGGAATTAACTTAACTTTATGATAACTGCCAATTAATTAATATATTACGATCACTTGTTTGAACAGCTTGAGGTGTACAATAGCAGCTATATCTGTAACTCAACCCATGTATGACGGCAAACGGTACAAAAATATAACCGAACATTCTTATGAGCTGGGCCCTCATTCTGAAGTGACATTAGCTAACGTTAGCTACATGCAACCAGGTAGGCTAGCGCTTTTTAGTGAACTCATTATGCCTTCCACTAATGTACTAATAGCTGCCTAATGGATAGTGGATTTGGTACAAGTACAACATTTCATGTGACTGCGTTTTCTGTGTATATGGAAATAATTCTGTCAACACTTAGCTGGGCAATATTCGATTTGATCACGTGGATAAAAACCATTACTGGCAACTTACGCTAACGTTAACGTTAACGCCAGCTAACATAGCAGGATATTGACTGGGTCCGAAGCTGTATCGAGTTAGCATTTGTTTTCTTACTTGTTTGTTATTTTGTGTGTTGTGGTTTTAATCATCACTTACACAAAAGTGTCTACAAGATTAGTTGGTTTTGAATTGACAAACAAGCATGCATTCATGCATTACGTTACTATGCTATGACCAGAGAAGATTAACGTTACCCTTGCAAACAACAGGTCTGCAAGCTATCGGTTAGATACCTATTGCTATTTTAATTACATTTTTAACATCACTTATTAAACATTATCTAAGAAGTTGTAAAACAATGTCTAGGATGATGATTATTATTACAGCTAGGTTTCAGTTAAACGTAGTTAACCGATTGTGTATTTCCAGTTACACTAACAGTGAGATTAATAGCGTCACGTTAACATGTCTAGCTAACCGGTGAAATGTGAGCCTCTTTGGGATATTGCAATGCATGTAAGTTGCAGTCTGTTGCATCCCCCTGTTGCATCCCAAGTTCTCGACATGTAACTGTATATAGTATTATGCCATTTGTTAACATACAAGGTAAGATCATGGGCATGTCCCTGAACTAAAATGTATTGAGATTTTGGTATGATCGTGTCTTGAATTGTGTTGCGGCACGATTGACTATGTAGCGTAGCCGTAGCAGTATATTCTTATGTTTATATCTTGCATAGTCATCATGCTCAAAGGTCCTTGATTGCTCCGCTTCAACCCTCTCTGGTCATGCCCAAAGATTTTAGAGCAGAGCGTTCTAGAATCTTTGGGCATGCTAGGTTAGTGGCTGTTGTCTTGGTAACGCCAACTGTTGGCTAAATCATTTTGTCTGCCTCACGTGCATCTAGCATCGCCAGCAGGGGGTACATGTCAGTGGAGATGAGCAGACTTTTGGAATGTAGATGGTCAATGTTAGATGCCTTTAAAGCTTTTTGCCTTGCAGTCAGTCCATGTTGTATTAAGTAAGTATAAGTATATACTCTTTTGATCCTGTGAGGGAAATTTGGTCTCTGCATTTATCCCAATCCGTAAATTAGTGAAACACAGTGAACACAGTGAGGTGAAGCACACACTAATCCCGGCGGAGTGAGCTGCCTTCAACAACAGCGGCGCTCGGGGAGCAGTGAGGAGTTAGGTGCCTTGCTCAAGGGCACTTCAGCTGTGCCTACTGGTCGGGGTTCGAACCGACAACCCTCCGGTTATAAGTCCGAAGCGCTAACCAGTAGGCCATGGCTGCCCCACAATTTACCCCATATCAGCATTGTGAGGAGCAACTTAACATTTTCTGTTGGAGTAAAATGCATCCCAACAAGCATTGTTTTTGGAAGCTTGTTACAGTGGTAGGTTATGTTATGCTATTCCAATATAATATAAGCTCATAGGGTTGTCTTGGCTTTCTGTATAGCCCCTTTATGTGTCTATCCTAACAGACTCCAAATCTTGCATGAGTTGAGATCGACTTTAACATGTAGGCTAAAGGGTAACCCTGATGTTTTAGATCACACCATGCCATTCAGTTTGGTGGAGGAAAAAAAAATTCAAACTTGACTCAAACTTTGTCCCCCTCTCTTGTGCTATTCAACAGGCAGTCAGCCAGTGCTAAGTGGTATGACAGAAGGGATGCAGTCTTTGTGGAATTTTGTGTAGAAGACACTAAAGATCTCCAAGTAAAATTCGAGCCATCAAAACTTATTTTCAGGTAAGCTTTGGTTTTCAGTTATCCATTTGATATATTGCGTAATGTTCTGTCCATTTGTATTATTGAACCTATTTCACTATATTATTCTATTCCATCGGTTGTTATGAAGTGCAGTAAGTAGGCTATTGATCAACTATACCTTTGACTAAACGTGTGTGCCAGTAATCATCAATATATTTTTGTTTCACTCTGTTTTTGAAGCTGTGTTGGGGGAACAGATAACGCTAAACACCTAAATGAAGTTGATCTCTTTGGGGCGATTGACCCAAATGTAAGTATGATTGCAGTATTTTATAATGTCCTGTTGTGGAAATAGCCAATATTACTGTACTAAATACTACATTGGCAATCCAACCATGTTGGGTGTCCTTTTTACCGTTATGTAATAGAAGTTTGTGATGTTAATTGATGTATTGATTAAATGCTGTTTGTTTGCAGGTTACAGGGTCTGTTCATTTTTGTCATTGAATTGTACTTGAATATCGTTTTAGGACTCAAAGCACAAGCGCACAGACAGGTCTGTGTTGTGTTGTCTACGGAAGTCTGAGGTTGGGAAGTCATGGCCTCGATTAACAAAAGAAAAGGCAAAGGTCAGATAGATATGCATGTCATATCTGAGATGTAACTTGTATATAATGTTTTCAGACTTGCCCTTTTGCCTTGAATTACATTCATACAGAGAAACATAACTTTGAAACAAACCTCCATCTGTTTTGGTATCTCAGCTCAATTGGCTCAGTGTGGACTTCAATAACTGGAAAGACTGGGAAGATGACTCGGATGAAGAATTCTCCAATTACGATCGCTTCTCAGAGGTGCGGACTTCACTGCTTCCCCCTAGTCATATCTGTGGTGATGCAAACCGAATGTCCACTATTTGAGAAGAAATTAGCTTAAAACTTTGACACTCAATAGTACTGCACACCACAATTGACTGTTCGCAAAAGCCACGCCCCCTAGTTATTATTACTACGCCCATCAAACTCAGACCGGAGTTGTCTAGAAATTCAATGGTAGTTGTTAATTTACTGTCTGTAAAAGTTACAGCACAAGAGGCTCTTTTATAGAGCCACGGACCTAAATTCATTTACAATCATTTACAATCTGTTGAAAGACTGCAGTATGACATGGAGACACATGTATAAAAAATCATATCTAGCTTTGTTGGGTGACAAGCTTAATGATTCACTGATATTAATATTAGCTTTGCTAGATAGACTTGCATGCATGTTACAAGGACACTGGGCCATGTCATGTAAGGAACATGATGCTGCTAAAAAACGGAAACATAGCCTACATTGCAGAGCCACTTCAACTTTATTATTTTATGGTGAATAAATGTTACACTACTGTGCACACAGCCCCATGCTTCTCTGACGTGTTGAAGCTAGCACGTTATTAGCAGCGGTTAGCTAACTATGCTAACGTTAGTTATATACAAGTCTCCTCCAAGTGACAATCATTTTATACACAATGCTGGCAATGCTGAAAACAATTAACATCCTTATTTATCTTACTTACATTGAGTTGACTGTGTGGCTTAATCCACAGATGTGGTGGAGCACTGTTTCGTTATGGTTTGCTAAGGAGTAATGTTAACCCTTTGCTTAAAATAGTGGCGAGAATTTAATCTAGAATTTAACATAATTGCAGAAAACTTAATCAAGATTGAAAGGCATTTTTCTGTGTATCGGTGTTGCGCTAATCCTACATATGTCATTTGACTGTCCTTTTCAACTCATATCACTATAAAATCTCATAAAACCGGACAAATATCAAGGCTCCCAATACATTTCTATGGAGCCATAAGGTGAAGTTGACGGGCCATGTCTGCCTGCACGGAGCTACTGTACTGTCATTGGCTCATCTGCGTTCAATGGGCAGGGTTTTGCGAACGGTCAATTGGCCAATGCCAGTCTAATTATTATTCATGCAAGATGTGATATGCAAGTTCTTATGTCATTGGACAGAGAAGAGGAAGAGCAGAGAGAGCTCTTATTCTTAATGTTTTAAGTTCACTTTCATATTTGTTAATGAATTGTTAGGAATATTCGTCAATGATTTGTTGGTTTCACCTGCAGATGATGAACAGCATGGGAGGGGAAGATGATCTACCAGATGTGGATCCTGCAGATGATGTAAGGCCCTTCTAATTTAAATATGAAATATTACGATATGATGCATCACAACACCACGTTTTCTGCATCATATCCATCTGTGTTGGGAATGTGAACAATGTTAAGTGTCTTTGTGAAATCTACCCCCACAGGAGGACTCTGCCGATAGTGATGATGAAAGTAAGTTCACCGTATCATGATTTTCACTGTTTGACGATGCAATATATATCACTATACAGGGGTTACGATTCCATATATTGCGATACTATATGTACAACGATATATTGTGACTATTTTATCTAATTTTAGAAACATTGTGATTGTATAAGGAATGGTACAGCAGCAATAAAGCTATTAAGTCAACAACATTCATATAGCAAGGTGGTGTGGTGTGGCTAAATAACGTGATGCATAGAGAGTGACTAGGAGAGAGTGACACAATGCTGATCAACAGATAGAGGCTGGAAGAAGGAAGCTGCAGATTAAAGCAGAGTTTGAATTGTTGGTCATTGAATAAAGCAGCAACTTCCCGGACTACAGCTGTATCTTGTGTTCGACTGTTGCCCTCTACCAGCCTGACGTTGACGTTGAGGTGAAAGGCGTTAGCCCTGCCGTTCCTGTCTTATAACTTCGGTCCTGCTATGGTCTGGACCTGAATCTGGAAAGGACCAGTTATTTCTCTAACATTTACAAAATTTCATTTTGTTTACTTTTCCTCAACTACCACAGTGACGTGTAGATCTACACTGACACCAGTGCACACAGTATAAACGATATAAATGCTAAACTTGTATGCCACTTGCATGGGTCAGGTAAAGTTGTTGTAGATTCAACGCAGATCCACAAATCCTGCTAGGATTATGTTCTTACAGTTAGAGGTGCAGGACTGAATTAAGTGTACCAGTGGCACATGAAGGCAATTGAAAGTGCACCGCTACACTGCTACCTGTAGGGGAAACAGTGGGTATTGCAAAATAAAATATTGTGCAATAAGTGTATCTTTTATTTTTTCTTACACCCTACCTTTTACTGTGTTTTCCAGAACCGTAGTGTCATTCTGTTCACCAGCCAGCAGCATAATACAGTTACATTCAAACCAAGATGCCACTGATCGCAAAGTTACTTTGCTGTTCTGAGTGCATAGATCTCATTTGTAGATTCACCAGACAGCCAAGATGGGGCCTCGTATGAACATGCAGAGAAGCTTCCTGTTGTTGAAGTTAAAATAGTTAATTTCCTTCAGTACAGTTAATGGAGTATTAACAAACTGTTTTTTGTTAATACTCCATTAACAAAATTGTTTTTATGTAATGGACTCATTCACCATTTGTGTGTCCATGACTTGGGGAAATGAAGCATACATGTTTACTGCATGTTTTTTTTTTGTTGTTGAGCAGTGTTTGCATTTGTATTAACTCTGCATTAGGAAAGGCAGTACTGCAATTAGTCATTCAAATAAAATGGCAACTGATTGTGCAAACACTGTGTTTGCTGAACCTCCATGTTCATAAAAGTGGTGTTTAGTGGGTTGCAGAGTGAGAAAGCAATAATTCACAGTGGGCAAAGAGTGCACCAACAAGCCATTCTCAGTGTGTAAGACGCATACTTCTCAATTGCAAATATCTTTACTGTCTGCCATTTCAGACATAATCACTAGCTTATGGTACGTCTGTTCCCTGACTCAGTGAGCTCAAACTAACATACATGGCTCCACAAAACACTATTTAGTCAGATCAGAATACACAGATGCCTGTTCAAAACTCCATAAATGACATTGTTCTTTTCTTCTCTGCAGAGATGCCTGACCTGGAGTGAAGGAAGTCATGATGAAGTCTGTGTAATACTTGGAAGCAAGGACTGTCACATAATGTCAATTGGTAAAAAAAAAAAAAAAGATTAGGGTATCCATTGTTAGCCATATACAAAAGAAACCGAAACATTGCAATTTTTTTTTTTTTTTTAAAGCAGCTGTTCTCCTATCTCTTTTTGAAGATCTGCGTGGGGCAGAGCTTACTGTGTATTGATGTGCAGGGCTGCCTCTGAAGTCTTGGCAGTTCCCGCGCCTATCTGTTCAAATTCGCACGGACAATATAGTTTCCATGGCGTGTTGTGGGGTCATAGTTATTGTCCATTAAACTTAACAAAAGTGGTTGCAGTGGGCTCCTGCACAAGTCTTACTCCCTCTTCTCTGTTCCATATCAGTGAGTGCGTACTCTGTGAGCTTGCCATTGGTCTCGCAATTGATGGAGTCAAAATTTTGGCAAAGAAAATATTTTAATTCACTTTTTAATTGCCCCTCAACACTCTTTCCCACCTACTCTGTGATGCAGGCTGTAAATTATTTTTTGTTAATTTATGAATTGAAAGGTATTTGTTTTTTGCAAGTGAGACTGTCATTTCCTTCAGTGTGGATGATGTCCACAATCGCTCCGTGGTGTACCAGGCCATGAATGAAAATGCTTGATTTGTGTGTATGCTGGTCAGGTTCTATTGGTACCGCCCTTGAATCACTTTTGACAAAGGGGTATCTCTACCCCTTGAAGTAAATCCATGTACATAAGATATATTGCAAATACATATTACTGTCTGTACAAACTATTGAATGGTTCCAAGTTAATGGCTATGACTCTGTTCTGTTTTCATAACACCTAAAAGTGTAGCAGGCATCAAAACACTGATTGCTTCCAATATATGATGAATATAAGATGAAATGGCTAAAGACATGCGTCAAACAGCTGGGCAGAACAAAAGAAACCAAGAAAAGGATGACACCAATAGATGACCAAAATTGTATTTGCACTCGGAATATCAATGCAAGTGTGAGCAAAGCAAGATTACACTTATTACTGTATCCTGTGCTGACCTGTCTCAGCGGAGTTAAGAATTTTAGTTAAATGCAGTGAGGATTTTTTTGTCTACCTATTTCTAATAAACTTGTCTCAAACTAAGAAAACTTGTGTCGAATTTCTTATTTTTAAACTTGAGGTGTACTTTTTCTTTTATTTTCTTATAACATTTATGGATGCCTGCAATAGGACATGCTGTATACCATGATTCACAGCAACGTGTGAAATGAGGGATGGAACTCCGGATTAATCAGTTTACTACAAAAAGAAGATCGTTATCAAGAACATGCTTCATGCCCTAATCTACATTCCAGAGCGTTGCATATTTGGCTTGCATCTTGCACTGCGGTGCATAAATTGGTTATTTTTAAAGACAGAAACCACATTTTAGCGAGATAAGTGTTCTAGCAGTCTGCCAAAAATAACTGATTACATATTTTGCTAAATTGTGCTGCTTATTAAATTGGGCCAACAATGCGTACGGCAGCCAATCCATGTGTAAACATTGTGATGATACAAAAGCCATTCAGTATTGACAAATACAATCGGCCACTTCAGAGGACTGCACTCAAAAAATGACCACTAATAACTTTAAGACTTTTTTTACTATGTGCAAACGACTAATGTCTGCATCAGCTCCTGTTCTGTGAGCTCCGACCACCTGGGGAAGGACTGGAGTGCAATGGAATCCCTTTTAATATTTATTCACTTTCTATTTTTACGCAATTTGCTCTTTGCGCAATTCTTTTTTTTTGGCAGAAAACCATAAGCGCAAATAACTTGCTGGACCCCCTGCAGTAACTCTGAGGGCCCCTTGAGGGGTCATGGACCCCCTGTCGAAGATATCTCAACTGGAGGGAATGGTGTTTAATCACCACAAGATGGCGCTAAATTATTCCAGCCGAGTTATGTAAGATGTCCGTTGGCTTGTGGCCATCAGCTAGGCTACATTCAGAGAGAGTTATTGACATGAAAGAATTTCCTGCTCTGGTGGGAACATAAAACCTTACATGATTCACAATACGCTGCATTTGTCATTCAAGCTATCAGATATCAGGAGTCCTAAATCCTATGTAGGCTACAGCCAAAGATGCATTAGGTGGTCTTTACTGCCTCAAAAATAGACATGAAATAATATGGGGCGATTTGTCTTTTGCAAGTGGCAGGGGGAATCTTCATTCTAAAAAATAAAGGTGTGTCTGGGGCCAGTCTATCTCTGAGTTCCACATCTGATCTAGTTATGGTTCACAGGTGTGAGGCATGTTGGGATTCTGGTTTGGATTTTTTTTTTTTTGTGGGCGGGAGCTTGTGTTGGTGTCAGCAGTCTGCAGGAGCAATGATAGAAAAGTCCCCACGCAAGCGGGTTTGGTGAGCCGTCCCCGCGCTGCAGGTTTACACCCACAAAAGGGGGCTTACCAGCTCTGGGGAAGCCAGGAGAGAGTTGTAATCCGCCCCACAATAGACACACACAAATTGCCCAACTAGTTAATTCTGGACCTAGTCTGCTTTACTCTCCGATCGGCAGAGTTCTATTTTAGTCCAAAGTGTCATGAGGGAATCGCCATCTGACAAAAGTGGAACTTGAATGAAAGTGTAGGTTATGTGCTTGCCTGCTGGGCACACTGAAATTCACACTTTTCATTGGTGGCATAAGCCTATATGATGAGAGACTTTGAACGGCCATATGTTGCCTTATCTGGAATATGAAACATGAACCTGCTTAAAGACTGATTATTGTGTAACATTATACCCCCAGGGCTTTTAATAGACTATTGTGCATTTTCCCCTCCCCATCTTAGTCCGATTTTGCCTGTCCCTGTCTACCATATCATTTGGTCTCTCTACTGATACATCATTCTGACGAGGGCTAGACAAGTACAAGTACATCAAGCCTTCCAGTACTACACATTAGTGCAGTTTCTGCAGAGACCTGCACACTCTCTCTGATGCACACAGCTTTTCCCCAGTCTAGAGAGGACACCAGATGTATGATGGTAATGTTTAATTGGTAAATAGGGGAAAAAGACGAGGGATTGAGGGATTGTTCAATGCACTCTCGAGCAAGCCCCTGTAACACAAACAGATCAAAGAAAGCAAACAGAAATTGTTGCTGCCAGCATTTTGTTGCGCTGCCCTTGAAAAGGGTGAAAAAGCGTGAGCACAGCAGTATCTTTTCAGCGGCCGGCCACGGCCACGGCCTTGTGATGCTCCAATGAAGAGGCTCAATGGCCCGGGCCCTGCAGTCCCCTCCTCCTCTCCAAACATGGATTTTCCAGAGCTTATTTGGCCTCAGCCCGCTAGCCTCGCCAGCCGTCACAATGCAAAACCTCTGCCTAATCAATTCTGCACAGAACAAACTCGCACTGCCTCGAGTGGCTGCGGCGATAGTTGGGGGAAAAGGACCTAGAGCTAGTGTGGAATGCCCACTGTGTGCCATTTTAGTTGCTGCTATGGGGATGGGGATGATGAGGATGATGAGGATGGGGATGGGGGCGGAGTGCGTGTCAAGTGTGGATGGGGCTTTAGTGGCAGGCTTGGGTGGGGGTGAGAGGCTCTCCATTATTGTGCAAGACCAAAGCAAAGCTTATCATCAAATAGAGCTGCAGAGCTAGATATACTGCCGACAGGCCTTTACATTAAATTACATGTGTGCTTCTATGATCTTGTAAGATGGCATCAAGGTCCTAGGTACCAATCATTTGCCATATATAAATAGTCAATAATACAATGCAGCCATTGATGAAACTGGCAATTATATGGCAATATGGTTATTGCAGGAGAATGGAATGTAAGGCCACTTCATATTCTTCAAAACTTTAATTGACTGTATCGATTCCTGTCTCAAACATGAATAGATAGAGCTCACTGATGCAGGCCTACCTTTTTGTGAAACTGTTGCTTAACCCCCTCCCCGCCCCTGATGTAGAAGTGCTGAAGCAGAATCGGTTGTTTTAGCGATGGCTCTGGCTGATCATTGTCTCCGCTGGGTTTCCTTCCGGGGCCCCTCTTTCTCCATGTGAGACGGCTCACCGGGGACAACACTTAATCCACGCCAAGGGCAGGCTGTTGCCTTTTGCGTGCATTGTGTTGGTTCAAGTGGAACCATGTGAGCTTGGTGTCTCCTGGCATCACTTCCTGATATAGCTCAGGAGGCACAGAGCCTAAAGATCTATTTTAGCATCTGGAAAAGTTCCTTAAGTCCATCTCTGGGGGCTTGAGTCTTCAGCACTCATTAATTCAGACTTTTACACACTTTACACATAAACCAGTTCCCAGTGAGGACCATTCATATGGTCCTCAGAGAAGGTGACCACCAATATGCTACACTTAAAACTATGGTTTATTGAGGACAGATCTTACATTCCCAAATTTGGAATACAACCTACCATAACCCACCAGAAAATGTTTAAGAGTGCACACTCCTACCCCCCCCCCCAAAAAAAAAAAAAAACGCGCACACACACACACACACACATACATACATCCTGCACAGTCAATGTCACGCAGTTTCGATGGACATGGACACGGTCCCTGACGGTGAACTAGGGGTCAGCGTTGGGCTCGAGCGTGGGTGACCGAAGGGTTAAGTATTTTTGTTTTGATTTGTTGTATTGTCCTGGGCGCCCTCCCCCCCGGGCAGCCGCAGGGGTGATGGCGTCAGCGTGGCCCCAGGGGCGTTATAAATACCCCCGTGGAGTCCCCCAGCTCGCTCAGAGAGGCTGAATGTCTGCAGGACATGCTCAACCTTTGTCAGTCCATGTTCCTTTCCTAAGTCACCATCCGCAGCAGAGGCAGCAGCAGAGCTAGAGGTTTCTCCCATAGGTGTCTCAGAGACAGACCCGAAGCTCCATACACAACACACCTGAAGGCTCTATGACCACAGCAACTGCTCTCAGGGGCCAGCGGCACAGACCTTTTCAGAGCAGTAAAGCTGACCTGCGCTCAGTCCCCTGTTGAGCGGTCTGCAGTGGCTGATGCGGCTTTAGCTTTAGAGGTTTTCTCTGTCTCCATTTGTCACACCTGGTGCTTCACTCTGTCCCCCCCCCCCGTCGCTCGTGGCTTCTGTCTGAGAGTGGGTCATTTTTGTCGCTGAAGAAGAGGAGGACAAGAACGTTTTTTTTGGGGGCTTGTCCACATTCTCCAGAGGGCTTTACTTTTCCCAGTCTCCTTTTTTTTAACATATACCTCCAGCTTGCATATTTTTCTCCTGCCTGCCTACGTTTGACTACTGTTTGACTAACTGCAGCCATGTGGGAGTTCCGGTCCATGACGTTCTGGCGGGCGGTGTTTGCCGAGTTCTATGGCACCATGTTCTTCGTGTTCTTTGGCCTGGGAGCGGCCCTCCGCTGGACCACCGGGCCTCACAACGTTCTCCACATCGCCTTCTGCTTTGGGCTGGCGGCCGCCACGCTCATCCAGTCCATTGGCCACATCAGCGGCGGACACATCAACCCGGCCGTCACCTTCGCCTACCTGATCGGCTCTCAGATGTCCCTGTTCCGCGCCGTCTTCTACATCTGCGCCCAGTGCCTAGGAGCCCTGGCCGGTGCTGCCGTGCTATATGGGGTCACACCCAACAACATGAGGGGTAACCTGGCTCTCAACACAGTAAGTGGACACCAGCTCTCTAGACTATTGCCAATTATTGGTCATTTGGACCCGTTTGGATTTTTGTACATGTCATGCATACAAGCAAACCCCAACACTGGGTTCGCAGAGCTGACTGTGGAAGCGTCTTTTTTGTCTTCTGTTTGGTCTAATGTGATGGGAGAAGGAAATTGAAGAGTTTATCAGTCATTTTATGGTGCAATGTTATGCAGTGTAATGTTATGAGGAGTTCTGGCTAAATAAGGATGGACAATCTGGTACTGACAGTAAATTGTGCAAATCATGGTTGTATCCTACTCATTTACCAACACCTATTTGGTGGAGTAAAGGAATGATTGTATCTGCATATTTAAGATACGGTTTGGTCAGATGATAAAATTAGATTGTAGTGAGATTTTCTTTGTTGCCGTCTCTTCACACCCATCTATTGTCCACTCAGTGTTTTTTGCTAATTTGTGTTTCTGGGAACAATCTGCTCACAAATATTTTACACTGGAAGTGCCAAACTGCTGATGGTGGAGATTACCCACTTTCCTGTTTCTCTCTGACACATGTCCTGTTTCTCTCTGACACATATCCAGCTGCAGCCTGGCATAAGCCTGGGCATGGCCACCACCATGGAGGTGTTCCTCACCATGCAATTGGTCGTCTGCATCTTCGCCGTGACAGACGAGAGGAGGAACGGCCGCCTGGGCTCCGCCGCCCTGGCCATTGGCTTCTCTGTGCTCATGGGTCACCTCCTGGGGGTAGGTCATCCGCCGTGTGTGACACACATCGATCCCCATCAGTGCTGAGCAACGCTGTGCTCATAAAGTCTTACAAAGTCTTACAAGTCTGCTAAAGAGTTGCACCAGATGTCTCCTGAGAAGGCTGTTGTTTTTCGTTACAGATGTACTACACTGGAGCTGGAATGAACCCTGCCAGATCTTTTGCCCCTGCTGTGATGGTCAGAAACTTTGTAAACCACTGGGTAAGACTTTCAAGATAGCAGCCCAAAACTTCCTCTTTTTAATTCACTTCCCAAGTTGAAATGTCCACAGCATGCTTTGGAGAGCATTGACACATGCCGTTTAATACTCAACTTTTTGTCCTCTCTCTCCTCCATGTCCTGGTCCAGGTGTACTGGGTAGGTCCCATGATTGGTGGGGCCATGGGCGCTCTGCTCTACGACTTCATGCTGTTCCCCCGCATGCGTGGACTGGCCGAGAGGCTGGCCGTGCTCAAGGGCAACAGACCCCCTGAGGCTGAGGGACAGCAGGACACCAGGGGAGAGCCCATCGAGCTGAAGACACAGGCCTTATAAATACCACCGACAGGGGCATCGTCCTGAGCCCCCACACACAGGCACAGACACACACACACAGACAGACACACACCTACACATGTGTACCTTTACCCAAGTCACACAGCTTGCTTTAGCACCAAAAACCACCACAGTGACAATAGCATCCTCCTGTACACATGCACACAGACACACACACACACACACACACGCATCTGCTCATACAGAGGTCTCACAGTCACTTACCCATGCAAACACAAGGAAAGACAAAGACAAAAAAAAAAAACGAAACCCTCTTCCCTCTACTCCATTGTCCCTTCCATCCCGCCTGGCCCTCTCATCTCAGCGTTCCACTCATCCCACCACCTTCCCCTGCAGGACAAAGATGGACAGGGGAGAGAGGAGGACTCCCCCCCTGAAGACGGTGCTTGCTCGCTTGCTCACTCTTGGGCTTGCTGCTGATGCCGGGGGGGGGGTGGACCTGGCTGAAAGGCCGGCCGGGACTCCTCAGGACAGGGGCATTTCTCTCAGATGTAGACTACTAGGAGTGAGCTACCGTAGAGCAGTGCACTTCCGCATGCTTCCCCACCTCCCTATCCCTCTCCACTTTATTCCTCCCCCCCCCCCCCCCCCCGCCTGCCTCCCTTCATTGAGTTTGATCACTTCGCTACCATTCTTTTTCCCTACATAAAATCCATGTGTTTGTAATATACCAATAGTTTTTTTTTTCGAGGATATATTCAACCACACTTTCATTTTTCTTCAGTGTGTGTGTGTGCATGAGTGTGTTTTACTCGCGGGTTTTTTTTTATTATTACATTTTTTCATTATCACCAATCTTATGTTTGTATCATGACCTTGTTCCTTTTTTATTTACCTCGCTCATGGAAAAGATATTCCCCATCGCTCATTTAATTTTTGCTGAAAACAAGTACAGGTTCTTGATTTTTTTTTTACGCGCATTATGTTGGGATTCCCCCTTTCTATTCTCCCATAACAACAGCCTTGAATATTATGGGAATCTAGTCTAGTCTCTCTTTTTTTGGACATTGTTTCGTTGGTTTCTTAAGGCTTCAGGCCTAGTCTGTGTTTCTTTACAAGGAGCACATATCAATTATTATTCATATGAAAAAATAAACACAAAGACAGAAAAAACAACACTGGTCTTTTCTTAACTTTAACTGCTTCTATATTTTTTTGTTTAAAAGATTTTCAGATAACCTTCCATATTGTTTGAACCACTGCTAGTTTCATTAGAGCATCATATGGCCTGACTTGGAATAACATATGACAGTGTATTTTTAAACAAACGTTTACCAAAAGACATCCTCATGCTTGTAGACATACACTTAATGTTAAAGCTGGGAGCAAGACAGTACTTTAGAGTTTCTTTTTTGTTCAGTATCATTATTTTTGTAGTAAAACAATTATTTGAATATATTATTTGATTTGATTTTCATATATTGTAATATTGTGGTTTAGAAAACACAAGAAACAGACAAAAAAAAGAGTGTACAGTGCTGCAGTGAGTTTTCTTTTCACCTAATTTTTTCGGTTTCCTCTCCATTTGAAGAGGAAAGGCTATTGAGCTTGGGTTTCTCTCCGCAGTGTGCTCCCTCTGCCTTAGTGAAGGCCATTCAAACCCTGACACTGTCACTGCCTGTGTCTTTGAGGAAGGCCAGATCTATTGGCAGCTGAGCAATTTCGCTATTCTTTTATGGAGGGGTTGTTGGATGTGCTTTTGTACTCTAACTAGTGAATCATTTGCATTTCATTCTTTGGCGAGTCATGAGGTGTCTGTTGAGTGATGCGTCAGCAGAGCTCTCCTCTCCTCCTTCTGTTTGCCCCACCGGCCTGCTGCTAGCAGCTCATGTGGCAGGACCTCGGGTGAGTGAGGGGATAAACGGACAGATGGATGGATGAGCGGAGGAGTGAATGGCTCAACATCTCGTTGGCAGTGACCAGCAGATTTTCACCCTCTCTTCTTTGCCCTCTGTTGGACAGACCAATGCTAGACCAAGAGTTTATTCTTCTCTTTCTCTGCCCCCATCCTGTAACCTGACTCTCGCCAGATGAATTTCGTTCCGCCTACTGTAGCTCCACTCGGAACGAAATTCATCTGGCGAGTCAGGTTACCCCTCCTGTGGCTTTTGAAGAAATATGCTTGTTTGATTTCTTAAATGATGTTGAAATGTTGAAAATGGATAATTATTTACAAAATGGGGCGGGAGGCTGGGATAGAGGAGTTTGTAATGTACAGTGTAAAGACATTTCTTTTTTTTTAAAAAAAAGAACAATTCACATGATTGTTGGTCTAGATAAATATAAACAATCATTTTAAGTTATACATTGTCTCTTCTTTGGCCACTTGACTATGGCAATGTCTGTTAAGCTTGTTCTCCACCAGTGTGCTGCTCTGTCAGCAAGCTGGACTCCAAATAACAGACATTTTGTCTCTGTCAGGAACACTAATGAGCAGTTTTGTTTTCATGTCTTCCCTCTTTGTCGCTGTACTTTTAGACTGCATATATTTTTCCTGTCCTCTTTGCTGACCTGAAGGGTTATGTTCGGGGAGTGGATGTTTACATTTTCTGGAATGACCCGTGTAATCTTTAGCCATGACAGGATTTCACTTGCTTTCACTGCTTCATTTTCCATCATTTGAATACTGGAAAAAAATGACTACTGAACAGTTCTTTATGAGAACGATTACTTTGAGGTTATTCAGTAAAATACCACTGCAATACTTGATATTTTCTTTTCCCTTTAACTTGTTCTAAGTTTGTCTGTGTCTGGAGCTCATGTTGTTTCTGTTGGCATGAATAGTCTACAGAACCAGCTGGAATTACTTAATCCAGCAGGGCAGGTTCCTTTGATACGGACATGTTCTAGATAGATATACTTTATTGATCCCTAGGGGAAATTCAAGAAATTCATTCCATTTTTCTATATGGTTTGTATATGCCTAGAGGACATTAATCCCAATGTGGACCTAAACACTTAAAGACTAAAATGAGTCCAGTGCACTCAGTCATCATTTCACTAAGACCCGACGATGGTTCATATTGGAGATAGGCCTGTGCGTGTGCCTATCCTGCAGTAATATTTCAGCACCAGATGCATGCAGCAACATTATTTTTAGGTTACTTACTTCCTAGCAGCATTAGAATGATATGAGAAAAGAGGAAGCCGTGAAGCAGTTAAACACTAAATCACATTTTTGACATTGCCCAAGACTCACTTGACATGCCCTAGATTTTTGTGTAACTACTTGCAGCCACAGCCAGTCAGTCAAGCATTTTCACGTTTGAAAGATTAATCAAATATGTATAAGAGAGGGTACTTGTACACGTAAAATGGAAAGACGGAAGGTACCTACTTTTCAATTTGACTGTTAGAGTATAGGTGTCTTCCAGTAACACTATCATTTCCATTTCCAAAATTACTATGTACCTGCAAGCTCAGTTGTACAGTAACCTTGAACACCCACTCTCTAGCCCAAAGAACTCTAGAGTGAAAATTGTTTTGTAAAAAACTGCATAGTCTGGTATGATGATGCCTGTAAATAGCTTCCTGTTCTTGCCACAATGGATGCAGCTTTTACACAGGAAGCGAACATTTGTAAGCCATAACCACCGAGCAGAGTCCATTTGGTCACCACTAGATTACTGACAAAACAGGCAACTACTATTCCACACATATGATTACTGCAATTTACCTCACAGCACGGTCAGACCAAAACTTGTCACTGTAAGAACACTACTGTGTGCTTTTGTAATGTAAACATACTTGCAGACACGGTTTAGAACTGTTTCGAGATAAACAATTTTACAATTATATTAAAGTAGATTAAAAGCATTTAAACAAGAGTATATGGCAAAAACGCTGAAAAATTAAGATTGAAAAAGTAAGAATGTAATTTAAATCACCTTAGAGGTATGCATATACTGTATGATTGTGGAGAATGCTTTAGAAGACATTTAGAAAATGTACATACACATACAACCAAGTATTGGGCCTATCTGAATATTGGCGTGTTGGATACAATTACACTCACATCGCTGTTGCATTGCAGCACAGACATAATATACTGTACTCTGGCATGAGCTGCATTTCAGTGACCCCATAAAGGCAAATGGAGCTTATACACATCCTCAAAGCTAACAGGGGAGTTATCTCCTGTCAGATATAAAGTGAAGCATCACTAAATACCCCTGACAGTCAAGTGCTATTTTTAGTTTGTAAAGACACACTGATCAGAACTAAGATATCTCACTTTCATTAAAAAGACGCTCCCTTTTCAATGGGACACAAACAGGGACATGAAGACAGCTGGTGAATAGAAAACTCTGGTTCCTGTACCAGCTTTGTTGGATATGTAGAAAACATTGAAGTTAAGCAGGCCATGGTGACAAATAAGGAAATGACCACAACCTCAAAAATAAAAAAATAAAATAAGACTATGCAGGGGAAGGCACTTTGGCGGTAATGTTGTGTGAATGAATAGCATTTCAATACTAGGACAGGTTCCCAAAAGCTTTCTCGTAGTTCTCACCAGTGGACAGTGATGCAGGTCTGTTGTCTCAAGCTCAGCTCATCCCATTTCAGCATGTTAAAGCCATCCATAGGAGACCATCCATGGAGAGTTGCTGACTGGATACTGCATTTAGTGTGGGATCCCTTTAATGTCAATCTCTGCCCACCAACCAACTGCTTGAGTTTATTATCACTTCACTAATATTTACTAAGCTATTATCGACCCTGCCTCTCTCACATCATAAAAAATAGGAGTTTGTGTAAAGTCTAACACTGTCTGATGATGTCCCAACAAACTGACAATCCAAACCCTCAGATTGCAACACAGTCTATTGCAACAGTCTCTTTCTGCCAGGTGACATCTTTGAGGCTTGTGCCATCCCATTAGTCTTCACATAGATGCATCAAAGTCTGAGAGGATGTCCAATATGCCATCACTTGACCCAGGCTGATTTGCTGGCCTGTAGAAAGAAAACACAGATTAAGTCACAGTGACACAGAGAATGAGGACTTGAAAGAGAAGTCAAGAAGTTTATCTGCAGAATCAACCAACAAGCAAAACCTACCATTCAATTCTAATGACACAGTAAAAACACAGCCTTAGATTCAAATGCTTAATCGTGTTCAAATGTTTAATCGTGAATCATTACATTGCTACTAAGGTCCTGATCAACGAGCCTTGATCAGAGACAGACAGTGGGGAGGAGGGTGTTAGATTTTAGTGGTTTTCTGTATGTCATTCTTTTGGTTCTTTGTTTAATACTGCAGAAACTGCGAGGACAGGATGTTTATTGTAAGCAGACAGAATGTTGTCACCTTACAATAGCAAATGGTGTACCTAACTAATTGTTCCCCCACAAGACGTCTTAATTCAATAAGGCTATATCACTGTCTGTTTCCCCCCTCCAATTTGACCCCAGACGTGAATGTATATTCTGGTATTATAATTAGCCAGGAGTTTCCCAGATCTTTGCTTCAGTTTCTTACCTTGGCTTCACCTTGCAACACTGTGCTGTGCTGTGCGTACAACAGGGTTACCAGAACTCTGTTGTTACATCCAGAATAAAGAACTATTCTTTCGCAAGCCAGCCTCAAGTTTTACCTGCTCTTAACTACACTGGAATCTACTCGGTCAACTGTGTCTCCATTTGGAATTAAGGAGACAATTTTAATAGCATTCTTCAGTTGGTGTTGTCCACCCAGTTGTACGTGAAATAAGGAAAAAACAAGATTCATCCTGAAGAGGACAACAGCCTGTTTCAACGGTGAGTCGTTTTTAATTATTCATGCTACAAAAAAGAACAGAAATTTGCTGTTTTGGGATTATAGTTTGACTAGAGTGTACCAGTGGGTTGAGCAAGAAGAAGTTTTGCCTGCAGCTGTCTAGAAGCCAACAGTCCTGCATGTTTTGTGTGTATACAACTATTTTGATGTCGTAGGCCTGTTTAAGCATTTTGAGCTTTGCATTGTTTTTTTCATTTTGTGGATGTTTTGAGATAGATTTTTATCTCTTGGCTGATTTAGTAGTGATGACTGACTAAATTAGAGGCTAACTGTAGCTTAAGGCTAAGTTAGAGTTTGTAGCTACTGTTTTATGTGCTTGTTAGTATTTCCCGCTGCGCTGTAAGACAGCGTTTCAAGTCTTATTCTGTAGTTCTATGGTGCAGGGTGTGAGGCTGTAACAAAGAACGACTGGATTTGGTGTGGTGCATAGCTGAGGCTAGGCAGGCATATTGTTTCGCTGCGAGGCAGGAGAAATTTGATAGTGCACAGTTTTTATGTGCTTGTTAATATTTTGCGCTGGGCTGTAAGACTGCGTACAAGTCTTATCCTGAATGGATTTGGTGTGGCGTCAGCCGAGGCTGGACGGGCATATTGTACGCAGCAAGACAGGAGAAATGTAATAGTGCACGGGCTAACTATAGCGGTCGCTAAGTTAGAGGCTATCATTAGGAATGTTCATTCTATGATAGAGTTTTGTAGTTACTGTTGTATCCACATAGTGTTTTTGGCGGAGTCTTTCATGTGCCGGATAATATTTCTCGCTGGGCTGCAACCTGCGTGCGCTTTACAGCACTAATCAGACAGGAGATTATTGATCAGGGCACAGCGTTTTGAATTGCCTGAGGGAATCAAGCGCAGTTTTCAGACTGGCCAAGAATGCAGCTCAGTTTGAAGTGTGAAATGTCATTTCTGTTATACGCGTCACAAGTTGGGAAACACAATTTGTTTTAATGTTAACATCTCAAGGGTAAGCAGTGATGCTTGAAGTAGGCTACGTAGCCTACCAGTAACATCTTGTTGGATATCTAGCTTTTCATTTTAACATCTAACATAACTAACACAATGTTCAGTAAAAGGAACAGGGCCTGTGCCAGCCAGATCCCTACAACTGAGAAAGGTGGGATGGCACCGCCCCAAGTTAGTGAAGATGAAATAGTTACAACAGTGAGAGATTTTTTGAACGGTCATCTCAGGATGGAGGAGACCGAAAATAGGATTGAAATGAAATATGGCATTGTGAATGATGATGATAATTTGTGGCCTATGGCCGATTTGCAGCGAGCATGGGGGAAAATGCAACGTCTATCCGATAGAAATAAGCTGCCATTGTCTTTAGTCATCTTGAATCAAGCCATGCTTAGGCGCGAGGCTGCCGAGAAGAAGGAGGCGGCAGAAAGGGTTGATGCGCTCAAGAGAGAATTGTCTGAGCTTAAGGCTGAAATATCTGCTTTAGCAGAGAAGGAGAACTCGCTAAAGGCAGAGAAGGCTCAGGATGAAATAAGGAGTGCCCAATGTGCGAGATCTGAGCCGATGCCAACTTGTTTAAATGAACAAATTCTGCCTGTTACAAACCACATCCAATCTGTTTGTGATGTTGAAGGCGAGAAAATGATCTTTAACAAGATACAACATGTGACCACTTCTGTTGAGCCTGCTAAAATGTGGATTGGGCAAGCATGTCAGACGCTGCCTAAAATGGATAGCCTGGGTTTTACTGCAGCTGTTTGTGCAGAGGTTGGCAGGGTGCTGGGCACCCAATGGCCGTCCCATGGTTTTCATCACCCACAATCCTTTACAGGAGTTGAGAGAATTAATCATTTTTTGAAGGAAAGTTATGATAAAGGCCACCAGGAAGGGTTTCCTTGGTTTGTGCCATTGCCACCGGTCGTGTGCAGTATGAGTCCTACCAACAACAAAGAGACAGGACTTGGCCCGCTTGAAGTTGTGACTGGAAAACCTATGTCTTCAATTGTTTTGTGTACTGCGATTGTACATTTGGGATCAGATGCTTTGAGTGCATATTGTTCTGAATTGGCTAAAACATTCAAAACAGCAGGCCATCAGTTGACAATGGAGTGTCACAAGCATCTTGACGGGGGACACTCCCTACCTGGCCATTGGGCGATGATTAACAGCCCACTCAGTGTAGTCTTTGAAGCTAATTGGGAAGGGCCATTCCACACGTTGTTAGCAACTGATGCAGTCTCAGACGACCATGGCTAAACCTTGAGTCCTGTCCTAGAAATTACATGATGCTGAACCTTAGGCTATTTGATGAAATGATATGACCCTTTTATAATTTGATAGATTCTTGTTTTCAGTTTAATTTGTATGCTTTTTCCAATTTTCTGTGAGCATTAGTATACTGCCGCTCTTTTTTGTTTGTCATTTCAGAAACTACTGTCCGTGACCACAACCCCCAAACAGCCGTTTGACGACGACACCAGCAGTGATCATAGCGACATGGGAGTGACCCCAGGATGCACAGAGTGGATGACAACCGTGATCCTGACAATGATGGTTTTCATATCAGACGTCCTCCCACTGCCAGACCACAACCAGATGTTGGATGTCAAGATGGGCATGAATGGGACTATATTTGTTTGCGGGAAACATGCATACCCATGTTTGCCCTCAAACAGGGAAGGGAGTTGTTATGCCGCTCCGACCCAACATTTCTTAACGGATACAGAGTTACCTTCTGTTATGGATAAGATTGCCAATGATACTATAGAAGCCCTATCCGCAATTAATGAAGAATTATATGCCATTCACAAAGTAGCCTTACAGAACAAAATGGCTCTGGACATTATACTGGCGGATAAGGGTAGCACATGTGAAATTCCGACACAAGAGTGTTGTTTATTGGGAATCATTCAGATTTTAATGACAACCTTGGTTCCTACTCTGTCCATTTATGCAATTTTCAGGATTTGAATATCAGTTACCTGACTACAAGAACACCACACATAGCCCCAGTTAGAATTAGCTGACTGACATTAAGGTGATAATTGAAAACTCAGTAAGCATATGAGTAGAAAGGATGCAAGTTGCCCCTCTGGCTTGTGGAATGCAAGTGCCGCTGCAATTCGCAGGGTAGTAGGTGAATTTTTACCTCATTTGTTATTTTCCCCTCTGCAATTGATAAAATCAGAGGCTGTTTTACAAATAGGTTTTTCGCACCTACCAATGAGTTCAGGAACTTGGCATCCTAATTGTAAAAGACACTACACTATAGAAACATTTTTGGTATTTTTGTAGCTTCTTACATTTGAGATTCTGATTTACTTGACCAATACACTAAAGGAAAGGTTTGATTGATAACAATCTAAGTTTTGTTGGAATTGTTTTATCGTTTGGCGATTATAAACATTTTTAGAGTTTTAGACTCTTACTTTTGAGAGATTTTCTTGACCACTACACTATAGGAATGATTTGATTGTTTACGATTTAAGAAACATTTTTTTGTTTTTTCTTGACCACTACACTACAGGAAATGTTTGATTGTTAACAATCTTAAGTTTTATTCGAAATTGTTTGATCATTTTGATTTGTTTGTATTTGCCTTTATTGTGATCATATATGTAGTTGATTTATGATCAGACGGGGGGATTGTTAGATTTTAGTGGTTTTCTGTATGTCATTCTTTTGGTTCTTTGTTTAATACTGCAGAAACTGCGAGGACAGGATGTTTATTGTAAGCAGACAGAATGTTGTCACCTTACAATAGCAAATGGTGTACCTAACTAATTGTTCCCCCACAAGACGTCTTAATTCAATAAGGCTATATCACTGTCTGTTTCCCCCCTCCAATTTGACCCCAGACGTGAATGTATATTCTGGTATTATAATTAGCCAGGAGTTTCCCAGATCTTTGCTTCAGTTTCTTACCTTGGCTTCACCTTGCAACACTGTGCTGTGCTGTGCGTACAACAGGGTTACCAGAACTCTGTTGTTACATCCAGAATAAAGAACTATTCTTTCGCAAGCCAGCCTCAAGTTTTACCTGCTCTTAACTACACTGGAATCTACTCGGTCAACTGTGTCTCCATTTGGAATTAAGGAGACAATTTTAATAGCATTCTTCAAGGGGAAATCAAAGGACACATGATGAGGAAATGGCTCATGAAATAATCCATTACAGAGGACTCATTAAGGCAGCGTTCATCACAGACATGCTTTTTTCACCTCCAAAACGCAAGTATTGCAAAGTAGTGAGTGTTACTATAAAAACATGTGAGGTAGAAATTGATTGTGTACATGTTGTTATGATATGTTGTATTTAGCTAAATCACTAGCTCCCTGACTTAACTAAGACAGGCATCTGAGCAACGACGCAACCTCAAAAGTTTAACTATTTCAAAAAGAGAAAGCAAGAGGTTAAAGAGGTTAAAAAGCGAGAATGAGCACTGGAGTTGAAGATCGAGATGATGTCATGATGACATGATGATGTCAATGAGTATCGAAGTACATATCCTACAGAGTTCAGTAACTAGGGCTGTGTATTGGCAAGAATCTGGCGATACAATACATATTACAATACAGGGGTTACAATTCAATACATTGCGATACTGTATGTAAGGCGAATATGGTTTTTCATAAAAACAATTTTCATAAAAAATGTACACAGTGTCACATTTATATAAAACAAAATATTGCAGTAAGAATGACTCAGTTAGCATTACTTTGCTGTGATTACTAGAGTCACATCCATTACTCACAACATGGCTGTAGACTCACATTGCAATGGAGAAGTCTTCAAAATGGTGGGGGTATACTGGCGCTACATGGGCAGCGGAATGAGAAGGACTGAAGTCCGGTGAGAACTGAGACCTGAAACAGTTCATGTAAACAAAATGAGTCAGTGATTTAGTACATGAGCATTCCATGCAGTACACACAGAGTAAAACAGTAGCTGCTTCTTAATATAGGAAAGCTGCACCACAGGGAGCCCGGCTGAAGCAGCAAGCTTTCCAGCCCAGTCCTGGGTTAAAGAAAGCAAAGGATGGAGAGAGAGGGAGTGCGAGAGATAGAGACAGAGAAAGAGATAGAGAGAGAGAGAGAGAAAAAGAGAGAGAAAGAGAGCCCAGCTAACACATAACATTACAGCAACATCACCAAAAGTTGCCATATGGTCACCGCAACGCTACGACAGCGACAGCGACGGCACCGCAACGTAACAGTGTTAGCTGGGAAAGAGAGAGAGAGAGAGAGAGAGAGAGAGGGGGGGAGAGAGAGAGAGACAGAGAGAGAGAGAGATAGACCCACAGCATGTACTCACATGGGCCCAGGGAACTGAGTAAAGGCAGCCATTGGTACATCATTCATACTCGAAGACGGGCTGGGATGGTCCCTTCAAACATACAAAAGCACATCAATCAGATTTTGAAGTCTTTAAAACAAATCATGGAGAACAATAACACTTCACTTAAACTTCACTTACATTGCACCAACGACTGTGGTGGTTATAGTTGTAGGGAGATAGCCCTCTGTGGATTGCGGGAGAGGCACTAACATATCTGCTGCAAAGATACATGAAGTTAAAAAAAAAAAAAAACTGCAAATGTAATACAGGTCAAGTGTTAATTGCCATGAGTGAGTTGGGATGTTGAAAAATATGTGTGCATATCCAGGTTTGTGACAATACTCCTGGAAGAAAAGACTGTGGGCTGTCAGTCTTTTTTTACCTGAATAGTACTGGCCAAACACGTCGTTCTTTGGCAGGTCTGGATATACATGCGTGATGAATTCCAGGTCTCGGATGCGGTCACCAAGGCAGCGGATCTCCAGGTCCCGTTTGGTGAAGGGCTGAATGTTCTGGATTCTTCGGCCACCGTCTGAAGGGCAGACGTAGAATGGAGGCTCAGAAAAACATTTCCACCATACAATCAGAGCATCATCATTTATACTGTGCTGTGAAAGAGCTGGCAAATCTGTCTGTAGCTTTTAAATGTCCAGATACATGTTTTTTGACCTTTGGATAAATCATCTGTCCAATAATAGTAGTAGATGTGATAGTTTGTCTACTGAGCATTATGAAAAGACATTTAGTTAAAAAACTCTATGCCAACATGTCCTTTCTTTCCCCCTTCTCCTTTAGCAAGTTACCCATCAACTTGTCTCATACTTCACCAAATTGCCGTTTTTTCCAATCAGATACGGAATTGATTTAAACCACACAGTCTCTAACGAAGATCTTTTGATCTCATTCTGGGTCATGGATGTGTTTACAGTCTAGTTTCATTCCCAGCTCAAATAGCATATTACAGCTTTATTCAGTCGCTAACAAGCGTTTGTCCAACCAGTTGTCACATTTTCAAAACTCTAAACACAATTAGAACATACCTATAGAACACAGAGTCTGGCCATACCATTCACGCATTTCATGTCGTTTTCACACAATATGCAGTCAGTGAACCCATTTCCACAATGCTTACATTTTCTTAACAGACAAGCTATACCTCCCAACAAAATTATGGATTGTTTTTGTAGTATTTGCAAATGTTAACAATATTCCAAACCTTAGATACAGTATAAGAACCTCTGCTTCTGCAATGACATCAGTTCAAAAACAATATATATCAGCTGATAATAAACAAACAATTGAATAATTGACACACAGCTGATTTATGTTGGGTATACTGAGCCAACCACAGCTGATTCCAGTCTGACTTAGACTCAGTGGCAGGGGTTATTTGTTTTCTATTACATTGACACTTACATTGTAAAAGGAGGACTTTGAGAAGTGATGTTTTTGGAAACAGAAACAGAAAAACGGGCAAGGAATAATAAGAGCAAGGGGCCCAGGGAGAAGAGCAGGCCCAGTGAGAGATGCAGTGAGAGGTGCAGTAAGAGGTGCATGACAGTGAGAGGTGCAGTAAGAGGTGCAGGAGCAGTGAGAGGTGCAGGAGCAGTGAGAGATGCAGGAGCAGTAAGAGGTGCAGGAGCAGTGAGAGGTGCAGTAAGAGGTGCAGGAGCAGTGAGAGGTGCAGTAAGAGGTGCAGTAACAGGTGCAGGAGCAGTGAGAGGTGCAGTAAGAGGTGCAGGAGCAGTGAGAGGTGCAGGAGCAGTGGGAGATGCAGTGAGAGGTGCAGGTGCAGGGAGAAGAGCAGGCCCAAGGAGAGGGCAAGGTAGAGGTGTAAGAATGTGTGGTGGTGGCATTCCAATGGCTGCAAGAACAGTAGTCAGTGATACCTTTGATAATATCAGATGTGATGTTGATGAAAACATGTGGCCTAACCCTGAATATCGCAGAGATTGGATATAGTAATTTTGTGCTTTTTTTAGTCCCCCCCGCCCCTTTTATCTGGGCTGCTGTTGGTTTTTTTGTTCAGAATGCTCTTGTGTGTTTCATGGATATTTTGTTCACTGTAAGCAATACTGTAAAACTTTTTCTGTTCTATCATACTATAAACAGTATTTCTACTCTACCTCCTGTAGTAAACAGAAAAGGGGAAAAAATGATTTGCTTTTTACTGGAATGCTTTTAAATGTGAACATCACATGTGGACATACAGTTCCCAAGTCCCAACCAAGAAATTTAGTGTAAAAAACGGTGGATTGCATGTTTTGCATGCAAATACCTGTAAAACTGAAACATAAAAGTCTATGCCGTTTTTGTAATGTCTTGTAATGTTTTGTAGGTGTGAGTCTGTGTTAAGAGTTAAGAAAAAGTATCTGAAGTATGGGTAAGCGCTTGTTAGCCATTGAAAGAAAACTGTAATGACTTACTCTCGGCTGGGGCTACATAGGCAATGGTAATCCCCCCAATTTCTGAGTCACTGAAGCGCAGGAGGAATGTGCCATTGGGCTTGTTCTGCAGGATCACGTGCAGGTGCTGCTTCCCAATGAAGCCAAAGATCAAACTAGAGACAAACAAACAATGGCACAAATCATCAAACAAACAGATAAATAAATAGCCATTTTCCCATGAGCTTGTTTTTGTTTGTGGTTAGCTACATTATTATGAAGTGGAGCATACCCATCACTCCAGTATCGGGTCAGATGCTTCTTTGTGAGTTCCATCACGCCATCGAACCACTGCCAGAAGGTGAATGGCCGACCAGGCAGAACTTCCTGAAACACAAATATTTCAGCTCTCACAAACAATGGTTACATTAGTCATATTAAAGTCAACATAACATCCTGTCTAATAATCAGCGTTGAAATTACTTTGTTGAATTGGGACCAGGTCACTAAGAGGTTGCTGAAGTCCTCAGAGATGTCTGGTTTGTTGAAAATCTTCTGGGCAAGGAAGTGCAGATTGTTGTCGTCTAGGCAACGCTGTGTCCCAACCTCAGACATAAACTTCATGCTCAGGGTCAGCCGCATCTGCGTCCAGGGTACCCGCTCTGGCACCACAAACGGGATCCTGTTCTGCTTGTGAAAGAGAGTGCCAATCAAGAAACTGTGCTGTCCTCTCTACCTTCTAGCAAGACTACACCCATCAATGCTCACTCGCAAAACTACCATCTTTCTATAAATTGCAGGAACGTCTATCTGTGTGTGTGTGTGTGTGTGTGTGTGTGTGTGTGTGTGTCTGTTATTCGCATATCTCTCAAACCGATTGATTTCAAACTTGACAGGTGTCTTGCTATGGGCACGAGTACACGTCAACAAACACGTGTATGTAGTGGCCATTCAAAATGACAAAAACTATGTGTAATAAACTGATGCTTTGAATAGCCCTGGGTACTTTGGACTTGAGACTTTGAATAAACAAACATTTCAGAAGACAGCTAGACAACAAGTGGCAGATAGAGCGATGTCACTTATGCTACCAAAGACTGTTTTTGAGTCACATTGTTGCAAATCTCATATGATGATGCATCTTTCCACAAAATATGTTTGTCTTCAATATCATTAAAAAAAAAATAAAAAAAATGTAAATCAGGTTTCTAGGCCAAGTACACTTGAGTACACAAGGAATTTGGTCTCTGCATTTATCCCATTCGTGAATTAGTGAACACACAATGAGGTGAAGCACACACTAACTAGGAGCAGTGAGCTGCCTTTGATACAGCGGCGCTCAGGGACCAGTGAGGGGTTAGGTGCCTTGCTCAAGGGCACTTCAGCCGTTCCCACTGGTCTGGGATCGAACCGGCAACCCTTTGGTTTGAAGCCCGAAGCCCTAACCAGTAAGCCACGACTGCCCCCAGTAGACCACAACTGCCCAATGAATAAGCTATTCAATAGGCTAAACATATAGCCTTACGTAAAAGCTTTAGGCTTATGTCATTTTGATCAGCTACAGACGAGTGGCAGACAGAGCGTGTAATTGGGCTACGGGTTTTCTACAGGAATGGCATGTTTGAACGGGCACTGCACTAGTTCCTACAATTCCTCTGACAATTCCAATTGGGGCGTGTTTGAACTGATACAACACTCGATTGCGAAATACATGGCAGGGTAGACTATTTAGAAAAACGGATAGTTCCCCTCCTTCACAACGATGCTAAAAACAGCTGGGGAAGGGTCTCAAACCCCTTGAGCAAACAAATGGCCAATCAGAGTTTTCAAACAAACAAGGGAACAACATGTCACAATGCAAGCACACAGTTTTCTCTTCATTACATGCAAAAATGAAACCAGAGTTTTCCCACATATTCATTCCACCCACTCCTGGTTTACTCTCAAGGGTATTGAAAAATATGTGAATTAAATATAGCAAATGCATTACTGAGACAGAAGCTCCAACAGTTGATATTTATAGTTTAGATGATAACGAGGAGTGTAAACACCAGGATATTGTCAAGTATGTTGAGGCAAGCCAGCTGTTGCCTGGTGTCCCTTTAATAAAAGGATTGTGCTGGAAAGACAGACGATTGAAGTTACTGTCCTAAGGTCCCATACTTACAGCACACTGCCCCCCCTCCCCCCCCCAATACACAGCACATTGTCTCATGAGGAAGCTTCCCCAACACACATATTGCACACTGCCCTCTCCCCACATACACAGCACACTAACCCATCTCCCCTGTCATCCCCCCAACACACACACCAAGACCCCTGGCAGTTGGGTTAGCCCCTTGAGCCGTGGATCTGCCCAAGGTTTCTTCCTTGGTAAGGGAGTTTTTCCTTGCCCCTGTTGCTCTTGGGTGCTCCTTGTTGGTGCCCCCCCCCCCCCCAATCCCAATCCTCCCCCACCTTTTTTATGCAGCCCTTGCCACTTAATCTACTAAACCCCTCTTCTACTGCACTCTTTACCCCCCCCCCCCCCATTAATGCACAAATAGGCTGACACCAGACATAATTTCACTGCATTTCTTACTTCCAGTAACTATATGCATGTGACAATAAACTTCCTTGTATCCTTGTCCCTCTTCGGTTGTGTAAAAGTCAATATGTCCAAACCAAGTATCATATATTTAACAAAGAACAATATACTACATACAATACAACAATATAATCTGTGAATATTGCATTGTATTTCATCTAAAATTGGTATTACAAGGAAGAAGGGATATCAAATGGATATAAAAGGTGATAGGTGAGACAAACGTACCGGCTCTGAGAAGGCACAGTCCCAGACGATGGTTGCCATAGCATTATTATCCTGACTGCCATGCACAATAACGACCACAGGCAGGGAGATTGTCTGTAAGGACCCAGGAGGAAATACATCTATTAGCTAAACTAATTAGCCAGAGCGCAAGAGTATTCCTCACTCAATGAGAATCCCAGGAGCCTTTAGAGGGACTCTTTATCTCTTCAACACTCTTTTGCAGAGCAGACTGATTATTTTAAATACTTCTAATATAATAATTGCAATAATATAACATATAAATTAATAATTACAATAATTATGATTGCATATAATTATACAATACAATATAATTACATATAATTATTTGCACAGTTGCACACTATCATTATTGTAATTGTCAATGTTATTACGATTATTATTATTATTAGTAGTAGGCAGGGCTTAAAGCAAGAACATTCTGTGCCTGAAGTAATTAGAAGCACTTATCTATTTGTTGCATAGGTTTTTTTTATTTCCAAACCAATTGGCCTGTATTCAGGCACAGTGCCTGAGAACTTTAAGCCTTGCATAGTCAAATCAACTGAAATGGCCTGTATTCAGGCACAGTGACCTTGGCTTTCAGATCAAATGGCCTGTATTCAGGCACAGTGCCTGAGAACTTTATCCTGTGCATAGTCCAATCAACTGAAATGGCCTGTATTCAGGTACAGTGACCTTGGCTTTCAGATCAAATGGCCAGAACTTTAAGCCGTGCGTAGTTGTGGTACACAGAGCTTGAGTGAGACGCACTGTGTAAACGGAGGCTATGGGTTGCTCACATACCTGGACGCCGTAAGTGGTGTCACATCCTGTGATGGCGATGTCAGCAGTAAACAGAATGGCAAACTTCTCCTCCGTCACTGACTCTGAGCCCTTTCTGTCTGCTCTCTTTATCTTCTTGATGGACTGATAGAGTGACAACAGAGAAGATCATTGACTTCAGCCCAAATCGTAGTATGAGTATAAAGTATAAGCCCAGTATAAACAACAACAACAATAAAAACACATTATCACAACAAAACGCTGAGCAACTGCAGGGCTCCTCACTAAACAAGTTAATAAGTGTGAATATTTGCTCCAGACAACATATTGTGTAGTAGGTCTGTAAGGAAGAAGCAGGTGAAACTATGGAATGGAATGGAAATCTATTTATTTGAAGCAGGGACAATGCACAAAATAACATTTATCCTGGGATCCAGCTAGGAAAATATGTCTTGGGCCAGGTTGTAGCAGTAATTGCTAATTTGCACCTGTAGTCCCTGGGCAAGTATAATACATAAAATAAAATAACAGTAAAAAAAAAAAATATATAAATTCAATAGGACTATAGATGATGTGATGGCCATAGTATTTTACAAACAAGCATCTTAGAATAGAAACTAGGCACTATTGCAATTGTATACGCTGTGGCAAAGCAGTAAATGCTACGGAAATGTGACACTGAGGGCCAGATGTACGTACATTTGCGAACGTAGCGTTATCAGCATCATGGACACACCGCAGATTGCGAACGCTGTCAGACCCAAGTTTCCATCGTATTTATCAATCGTTCAATCCTTAGTGTAAACTGCGCCTTTCTCTGCCTTTCTCCGCCCATAAACACAATTTATGAACGTCCACAACTGAATGGCAGAGCCTACATACAAGCACCGTTGAATGAAGTTAACTGATGACAACATTAAAAAGAATCAAACGTTTAGCGATCATGAAATAATACCATACATGATAAGATGTAAACAAGCAGGGAGATAATAAAGATCAGTAGTTCTACTCAAACTACTTGTCACGTAGGCTATGGAAGATTGGTCAAATCTAGCAAGTAGGAAAGTTTAAGTAAATGACGTGAAAGTGAAAGTAAGACATTCGAAAGGCCAACGAAAGTTAAGGTTGCTTTTGGTAGTACAAATACTTTCACCACAAAAACTGGTGCTCGAAATAGCGATTCTGTTGTCTTTGAAAGGTTCTCTTATTGATGCATTGAACTGCAATTTGGATTAACACCTGCTTTTACAAGGCGGAAGTGTTTAGGCGCAGAATAGATGTGTGCTTTCAGGAGCAGTCTTTGTACATACCGCGGAATACATAATTAGGCGCTCTTTACTCTTCCCCTCCCATCTTTTTACGCTAAACTCCCACTTTCCCCTGGATCCTCCCATGAATGCATATGCATGACATGACAAACGCAATCTGCCACTTTCAGCTCCCGCGACAGGTAGTTTGCGCTTTTACATCATTGCGGCCTGTTTGTACATACCTCGCAATGATTTTACACGCACATTGCGAAACAAATACGCCTGAAGTGGGCGCAAAAGCGTTAGTACATCTGTCCCTGAGATCCTGGGATGCTGTTTAGCACACTTCTGTGGCTCTTATCATATGCCAATAGCAGTTGGACTTTCAACATTATCTGTCCACATAATCTGACTACATAAATTCCAAAAAATAAAATAAAATCCCTGCAGTGCATGTGATAAACCTGTCAAACCTGTTAAAGCAGGAAACGGCAGCTTTAAAAAAATCTTCCTTGTGCTCCATGGTAGGTGTTGTAATGGAGCACTTTCCAATGAAGACCATGACTAAGGAGCCCTCAGCAGAACTCTCACTTCCACCTGCCCCTCCTCCACACACACACACACACTGCTACCACACCCACCATATTTCGAAAGTTGGCACACATGCTTTTGCTGGATGGGATATGCTCTAATATCGCCGTGCTGTTGATGAGCTCCCCAACGTTCTCACTGCCAAACAGAAGGGAAACACCATAGTGTCAGCGTCACAGTGGAATTTGAAGCTGCTCACACAGAGTTTGGCACAGACAGCTCAGATAGCGCGGCACTTACCCATGCCAACCAAACGCTTTCTTAAGAACTGATTCATTGCTTTATCACCTTCCAATAATCACAATTACAGATACACAATGTCATGCAAAGTACCACGTGCTTTCAGATGATTCCTACATAACATATTATTATTACTGAGTGTTTCAAAAAGGAAGTTGTCAATGTGAAAGAGTAATGCACTTTTCAGTATGGAGGATGCAGGTCAAAATACATTTAGCTTTACATCACATAATTTTGTCAGCTGTCAAGTACAAGACTTCATTTGCAGCATATTACATCTTCATGACTTATGAAACGCAATTTGTTGTGGAACTGTTGAACTGAATTGATCCTTTTTACAGGATCAAATCTGCAGTTTACAAAAAAAGTGGTTATTTTGAGGTTTGCAGACTTCACACAGGAAACTTTGGATTGGTGTCATGAAAATACCACTTACAATTACAGCTACCTGAGACTTGAAAGAGAGATAGAGAGAGAGAGAGAGAGAGAGAGAGAGAGATAGAGAGAGAGAGAGAGAGAGATGAAATAGTGCAACGCTCACATGGCTATGCCCCCGGGCTGTCCCAAGTTCCGCGCCTGCATCTCTGTGACGATCTGAGCCCTGAGGAGGATGGGCTTGCCCGTGGCCACCTTCTCTCCAAGCAGATAGCGCACGGTGGTACAAAATTTGGACTGTGTTTTTATGACCTGCGGAGGCTGCTTTTCCACCAACATGGAGCTGAAGTAGGAAGAGAGTGGAGCACAGTGAGCCTTTCAGATCCAAACACAGCAACCTCTTTCTCCTTACTCAGTAACACTCAAAGATTATCACAAAGATTATATAATGAATAAGGAACATTCAATACAATCTATTCCACATTAGCCAATGGCCTTTATCAATTTAGAGTGTTTTAAAGAACATTCATTCTATGTTCACAAGTAGCCTAAAACCAGATCCACATGTCACAATGCTGCTTTGAACCTGAGTTGAAAAGACAGCGGTGTATTCCTACAGATGTCATGGTATCATGGTACGGTGTAAATGTCTGAAATCTGAACAGGGATGTCGATGTGTGTGAGTGTGTATGGGGGGGGTCTCACCTCTGGATGAGGGTCTTGAGCAGATTCCCAAGCCGATCCTGCATATCTGAGAACGGATCTGAACTGCCATGATCCTGTCCCACCAAAATGACTTCCTGTCTGAGCTGCACGTTCACACCTAGCACCTGTTCACACCTACAAAGGAGGCATGGCAGATAGGGTTCAGCAACCGCACAACTCAGAAATTAGAAGTCAGGGTAGATGTTGCTTGTGCAAAACATTTGCTAACATTCCAAACTGGTGTCATCTTCAAATGAATCAGAATATACATCTGAAAACAAAACACCTCTGATTGACTAAGAAAGCAATAAATGTCACACAGTTTCACTTAAATGTGTGTATCTGGGCTATATCAGAAGGTAGTGTATGTGTTATCTACCTGAACTCTGGCAAAAGCTGATTTAAAAACAGACTGGCCTCAATAACCTCAAGTACACCACCTTAGCCCAAACAAGGCTGCACTAATCACTGCAGGAGAAGAGCTGACTGAAAAGCCCATACAGGAGCGTTGGCTCTCACCAGGTCTGCAGAGGCCCCAGGTTCTCATCAAAAGGACCGCCAATGGTGGCCTGGTGCTGCTCCCACCTCCAGTCCTTGATTCTCTGGATGAGGCGCTTCTGGCACTCTTGGAGAATGCCGATGGTCTCATGCAGCAGCTGAACGCGTTTCTGTCAATATGAGATTACCATAAGATTTCTATAAGTAGTACAATTCACAATTCTGGCTCAAGATTCTATATAACATTAATTTAAGGTCTATGTTTGCTTCTGTTTTACAGAGTTAGAACTGACAATGAACACTGAAGTTCATTTGAGCACACACACAAACACAAACATGGGAGGTGGTTCCACAAAAACCATGCAGAAAATGAAACACCAATGGTTAAAAGTAATCAACAAATCTATAAAAACAGTACAGATCAGGGGTGGACAAACTTTTTGGCTCAAGGGCCACATTGGGTTTAGACATTTTGTATCATTTAAATGATAATAATGACAAAGCAATTTTGTTATAGAATATTAATTTCTTAAGAAATACTGCTAATTTGATGCTGTTTAACTAATTTCTAAATGGTGCACTTTCACTTTAAGAGCATTTAAGAACATGTTTAGTTCTCAATGATCTTTTGCCAGTTCCACTCACTTGTGCTGTGCCCTCTCACAGCAGGCTTGTGCAAAATTCCGAATTTTAGAATTGGAATCATGAATTGGAATTTGAATTGAATTGGCTCTGTCCCACAGGAAGTTGAATTTGAATTGTAATGACAGGAAGTGGAATTAAATTCATGAAAATTGAAAGGGTCCGTGTACTTTTGTGTTCATTCATTATTCTATTGCAGTAGTTAAATGGAAAGTGAAAAAACAAGTGGTATGTGACTTTTTGAAGTTCTATAGTAACTTGCTAAATGAAAATGATGTCGTATTTTGACATATTCCAGAGATTACAAACACAATGTTGACTTAATGTATGGATAATGTAAAATGCAATATGCAATAAAGAGAAATAAATGTCATTCTAACAGTGTTATTTGGACAGTAGGCTACCTAAAAGATCTGAACTAGATTTTCTGCAACAACGGTTCCTTTGGTCGCGGTCATATATTTTCACCGGGTTGGACCAGTCTACAGAAATTTAAACACGATGCGCTCGGGGTTGGCTCTGTTTGTTGACGAAACGTCAAGTTCCAACTGCGCATCATGCAACAGCCTAGCCTAATCCTCGCTTGAGTTGGTGAACATCGCAAAATCTACACTACACTCATCACAGCGCATCCACATCCTGCGCAGATGTCTGTGAGGCACTGTGAAATGTCTGCATGCATCGCATGCTTTGGCAACAGGTCACAGATTAGGCCTATGTCAGTAGGTTATAGCCTTTATGCCTGAAGAGATGCCATATCATTCAGATGGCCCCGATATTACCCCCACCCCATCCCCCCATCAAAGAATTAGCGAAAACCGGCCTGGTTTGTACTTCCAGGTCTATCTAGTTCAGACCTAACCTAGCCTACTGTCCAAATAACCTGGTTAGAATGACATTTATTTTTCTTTAGATAAGATACTTTATTCATCCCCAAGGGGAAATTTATTGCATTTTGCATTTCACATTATCCATTCATTAAGTCAACATTGTCTTTGTAATCCCTGGATTGCACTATATAACTTCAAAAAGTCACATACCACTTGTTTTTCATTTTTCATTTCCCTACCCAATTAGAGTAATGAATGAACGCAAAAGTACACAGATTTATAATTTATATAAATTATAAATTTACTTATAAACTTAATTTAGTTGTGTGTTTGATGCAATCATATCTGACATATACTGTGAAGCTTCATTGTTAAGCACTACCCTTAAATTATGAATTCAATGAAATTTATGAATTTCTTCAAATTCGAATTGTAATTCTACATCCTATTTTGGACCTCAATTCAAATTCAAGAATTTAATTGGAATTTAGGAGTCATTCTCAATTAAATTCTGAATTTTGCACAAGCCTGTCTCACAGTTAATAAATGGTCAGTAGTGGGAACTACTGTTGCCTTCATGATTTCCTTTTAAACACCAATGGTTTCTTATAAAAAGGAGATATAAAAAAAAGAAGCTTTCTTATAAAAAGGAGATATCAATTATTAACAATGACAAGCCAACTGAATCATGCCGCTCTCTCTCTCCCTCTTGTGCGCACTCAAACGCGTTCCCAATTAAATGGAGTAGCGTTCAAGTTAGATCCGCTGCAATGGAGATTACAAAGAGTATCATTTCTATGTAACATGCTGTTTTGACATTGACATTGTAAACATTCTCTAAAACAGAAGAGTGAAAAGCAGTTTGCAGTAAAGCTAACCACAACATCGTCTATCGCAGGAAGAAAATAGCGAGTAGCTGATCATTTAATGCTCGGTGGGCTGGATTAAAGTGCATGATGGGACAGATCTGGCCCATGGGCCGTAGTTTGGCCACCCCTGGTACAAATGGATGGGTCTACCTTGCCAAACTCCTGATATTTGTATTCCAGCTGTTGGATGCGTTTTTGCTTTTCTAACTGTGATGTATCAAGCTCACTGGAGTGCATGGGGCCTGAAAATAGAAAAACAGAATGGCATGTTAGGACAACTCCAATGACCCAACAACAGTGTGGAAAACTTCAGCTGAGACAATGTGCTGTCTCACAATTGCATGGAAATATGAAAAAATGACTTTTACTCATTACTCAACCACACAATCCTGACTTTTTTTTACTAAAAAAACGCTAAGGAGCAGATTCTGGTGTGCGGACTCAACGTTCTTCTACTTGCTTGTGCCTTCCTGTCCAGCACCCAGTACTCAACTACTTGGCTGTGCGTGCTGCACTCTTGAACTTTCATGACCTAACAGACAAATGCTGTGAATACATCCTAGCATAAACTTTCAGGTTTATGTTTATGCTTGGGTGCATTCCACATGCAAGTGGGATATTGTAGTAGGGTCCCTGAGGAATATGGAATTACTCAGCCTTTACAGGAAAGATTAGCATATTCAAGGAAATGCCTATATGAGGGCACATTCACACTGCATCTGTTTAACTGGACCGTACCCATGTGTGATTACTCCCCCCTAACCCTGACCCAGCTGGTCTCTGTTCACATTACATTTTCGTTTGCGGACCTGGGTCTGTTTGTCATACATACATCCATATCCAACATTAGCTTCTTTGCTTGGCAAAGTCACAAAAACGGCAGTTTATTTCTTGATTTTGGAACAGATAGCATTCAAACTGCACTGGACCGGAGTTCTAATAAACCGTACCCCAGACCTCGGTTTTTTAGCGGACCCTGGTTCACATTGCGTTTACGTTAGCAAAAATCACAGAACAATCGGTTCAAACGAACTCGGGTCTGGAGTAAACGGTCCAGTGTGAATGCACCCTAAGGTAAAGCAACAATAAGATACAAATCATTGTTATACCTATTTGTATCACCTATTTTATCCATGCAAAGACTGGTCAAGACAATAGATGTGACACATTTTGTGGACCGGATTCAACAGACCAAATTCCTATAGACAGCTTCCAATTGTGAAGGTCCTCAACATTAATATGCATTTTAAAGAGTAAAAAGGCCCATATTCTCTATCGAGGAGGAACAGGCAAAAGTTCATAACTATGTCCTAGAGAAGACACACTTGACATGGATTCCCCATCCTGTTTCTCCCAGTTCATCTCCTCCTGCAGCTGGTGCATGGTTTGGCGGTAGTTGCGTATCTCCAGCACTTTGAGGACCAGGTTGTCCATGTCTTGGTTGCTCTTGGTTATGGGATTGCCATTCACGGTTCTAGGGCTCGGCGAGAGCCCAGGCTGGTGGACGGCTTGCCCCGGCGGACATTGGCCAAGGTGGTAGTGAGCCCTCGCTGGCCCCTAGTGGGATGAGACCAAAACAAGCAGCTCACCTAATCTGAATACAGCACAGTGGCCATAGTGGCCATTATGACATCCCAACACTACGCTGGGAGTACTCAGGAGAGGCTGAACATGTGCTTACCGTCGGGCCAAGGAAGTTCCTCTCCTTCCGCAGCATATCCCTCACCGTCTGAACTAGCATCATTGGCTGGACAACGCTCTACAGACAGTGACCAAGCACAGGTGAACTCAGCATCACATCGACTCTTCTTCAGGTCGTTGTGGACAAGCAATAGTCTCTCATCCGTACGCATTAAGTACTACTGACATTAATCCTTTACACAACGCACAGTTCATACGTAAGTGGCGGACATAAATGACATAAACAGCCCAGTACCATTTTCCTGCTGAAATCCTGCAGTCTCATTCTCTCAAGCACATTTTGATGCTGGTGGGCCTGTTCCTTGAGTAGCAGCACAATCTGCTCCCGAAGCCTCTGTGCTTGGGGCTCTTGTTCCATATTTTCAATGTCAAACTCCTCCCTGAGGAGACACATACACACACATACACACACACACACACACACACACACACAGAGAAGCTGAATATAGGATCGCAGGCGTAACGTCGAATATCTCAGTTAGAGAATTGGGTGAATATTTCATATTCACCCAATGAATATGAAATATTCATCCAATGCATGGTAAAACCTCAAGCTGTTGATTTCTCCACAATATCTTTCAAGTTGTAATTATCATACAAATCAATTAAAGGAAACCTCTGGCAATTTTTCACATACATCTCCGGTTCTCAAGGTTATGTTAAAGATGCCTGCAGAGTGTAGCACTGTAGCTACCTGGCTAATCTAGCTGTTGGCTGCAGCAACTTAAGCTAGGTAGGAGCTATTTTTTTCGTTTCATTTCGTACCGACAGTACTCGGTGACCTTGACATCTCATGATCTATTTATAGTTAAATTCTCCTTTAACTATAAGCCATACCATGGTTGATCCTCAATCCAGTTGGCCAAGTAGTGTCTAACATCCATGGGGAATGAGGTGGGATAGAGTTCATTCAGAGCCTGGTTAGGCAGCCGCTGCACCACCAACTTCATCTGGTCCCACTGAGCCATGGTCACCACGCTGAAACCAGCAGTGAGCAAACAAACTAAATTAGGGCCTCTTTAAACAATGGAACAAGGGAATATATAAGCTGGTGAGACACAGTTTCATATGCACAAGATTCATAACTAGGAGAGTTATAATTACAGCAAAAGCCAGAAAAGTCATAATCAACCCCTGTTAAACTAGATGTACCGCATAGCGGTACAAAATATGACCGCCGCTCAGTCCTGTACATCTGTTCGCGAAAATAAATCACACTTCAATTTGTCTCCATATTTTACTCCATCCCCCACTCTTGAAACTTTTGTGTATGCTTGTTTGGCATGCCTGAGTGTGTGTGTGCGGCTGCACAGAAAGTAGCCTACTGGTGCTGAAAAGGTGAATAGATTGTAGAATAGCCAAAGAAGATGTAGAATTGTTATAAAACCTTTAAAATCTCTAAACAATCACAAGTAGGGCAGTTCATCACAGTTCATCCATTGCAACTGGATTGATGAAAGGTCACTTACACCTGTAGGCTACATTGTATTTGGGAAAAGCAAAAGGTATCAGCATAATGTTATTTATTTATTTATTTATTTATTTTTTATGTATTTTTAAACAAAAACATCTCTGTCAGTTCCATGCCGTTTTCAACAGCTATCAAAAACAAAGGTCATTTTTGGATGGATGGATTTTTTGTGAATGTTTCTTCTTCTACATAAGATTTTAGTCATCTTTAGTTCATGTAATACTTTATTGTCAATGCACAAATTAAGTAACAGTAGTCTGAAACGTTATTGTTAATGCACAAATTAAGTAACAGTAGCCTAGTCTGAAACGAAATGCTGTTTTACATCTAACCAGTGGTGCAAATAACTGACATGTCCAAATGGGCCTTGATGAAATGCGTCGCTAGACTGTTCATACACATTTTAACGGGCCAAAGTTGAAGAGCTTTTGTCCGTTATTGTTAGTGCAAATATAGGCTGATTCATGTTCCCTTGCATTGTTTAACTGAGGTCCATGGCTAGTCTGGCTTTCATCAGACCAAGCTCAATCTTTTAAGAAATCAAAAAATAAATAGCGGGCAGATCAGGCTGGGTTCACCCAGCCTAGTCCATAGGCACCCGATATTGTTTAATTTTCCGATTGAGATATACACGCTCTGGCTATTCTAAATGCAAAAATGCATCAGGGAGTTATGACAAAACGGTAACTAACAAACTAGATCCTAATAGAAAGCTGTTAGCTTCTCTAAGCTACAGGTAGGATTATAAGGTAGGCCTATTTACAACATAAATTGTCAATAGGCTATGCTGGCGACACAAATAAAATCTCCTTTGGAAACCAATGGCTTACGCCTTACAGTATCAAGCGGACTTAAACTGTCATATCGTGGCGAAAAGTTGTAATAACATTCACGCAGCTCCATGAGTCAAGGAAAGCGCGAATGAAGTAGCCACTTCTAAATGGGACCCACTACACAGTAGCTTAAGGTGTTTTGCTAAAGCAGCCATAATGAAATGAAGGTGTCATTGTTTGGATACTTCACACACACGTGCTTTTTAATTTCACAGACTACAACTACCAAGCTGTAATCAAAGCACATCGATTCCCCTCTCACACCCTGCACGCACTTAAAACAAAATAAACAGGCGTCTCAGTCTCACGCATGTATAGGCAAAACTGTATCAGACCGGTGTAACGTTGGTAAATCTTCCATTGCACAGAATGATTTTGTAGCACGTGCAATAAATGACAGTCGAAAGATACAAACAGTGCTGCTATACATTTGCTTGGTATAACCGCATTTATAGTTTTCTACAAATGCAATAAATCAAATGCCTCCATCACTCAACCAACGCTAACGGTAACATTACCTAGGTCCTTATTGATATTACAAGATTAACGTACCTGCAGTAAAAACCAAGCATGTCCGATAAACATCCTCAGATTTATTTCGGCTTCAAGAAGAAATGGGAATTACACTTCATGTGAACATCGTCCTATCCTTATTAGATGTTCGCTGCGGTAAATTACAGTCCTTGTATGAAGCGTCCATTGTTTTTTCCAACCCACTTTTAACTTCCAACAAAATTACGTCTCACTGCAACGATGCGCCATCTAGTGGACAAACGACTACTACTCGCCAATACTGAAAATGCAGCCATGATGATGATGATGAATATTTATTTTGGCTTACTTTTAATCCTTCTGATTTTCATTTTTTACCGGGGGGGCAAATCACAAATGAGTGATTATGAGCCAGGTTGATGTGGGCCCTTGAGACCAACATACCATAAAAGATTCACAGAGAACTGTGTCTGCCCTACCCTCCTTTCGGGGGGTCCAGTCCAGCGGGGGGGCTGCAGATGAAAACGAAAAATGACGGTTCCATGCTATCCATGTGGGGGTACATGCCCACCAAGTTTTGTGTACCCCGGTCTTTCAGTGTCCCGGGAATCCTTGTTGGTGTACGTCACTAAATGTACACATAAATTATTTTATTGTAAGGCCCCCCATGAACGAAAGTACACAAAACTTGGCATGCATTCAGAGGGTGTCATAATGATCCTACACTTTTAATTTCGTGCAGTTTTGACCTTGTCAGCCAGAGATATTGTGATGAAAACACCTAATTTTTTGCTTTTTAATTTTTAACTAGGTGGCGCTATACATGAAATAAGTGGTAATGGGATGGGTTGACATGCCCCCTTAAGACCAACATACATAAAAAAGGTGGACCTCCTAGGCCCTACGGTTATCGAGATATTCACAGAAAACTGTCTCCGGCCACCTACAGGCCAGTTGGTGTATAGTAACATAAATTAATTTATTGTGTGGCCCCCCATGAACGGAATTCCACAAAACTTGGCGTGCATACAGAGGGTGTCATAATGATCCTACACTTCCAATTTCGCGCAGTTTTGACTATGTTAGGTCACAGATACCTTCAATTACACCACCTCACTTTTACTTTTTTGTGTTTAACTAGGTGGCGCTATACATGAAATGAGTGGTTATGGAATGGGTTGACATGGCCCCTTGAGATCAACATACAAAAAAAAAATGGTCCTCCTAAACCCTACGGTTTTCGAGATATTCACAGAAAACTGTGTCTGCCCTACCCTCCTTTCGGGGGGTCCAATTCAGCGGGGGGGCTACAGATCAAAACGAAAAACGATGGTTCCATGCTATCCATGTGGGGTTACATGTCCACCAAGTTTCGTGTACCCCGGTCTTTCAGTGTCCCGGGAATCATTGACGGAAATTTGGGCATGCGAAAAAGAAAAAAAAAAAAAAATCTGACTAAACCTATATGACCGCCGCTTCGCTGCGCGGCGGTCATAATAAACAGGCGTCTCAGTCTCACGCATGTATAGGCAAAACTGTATCAGACCGGTGTAACGTTGGTAAATCTTCCATTGCACAGAATGATTTTGTAGCACGTGCAATTAATGACAGTCGAAAGATACAAACAGTGCTGCTATACATTTGCTTGGTATAACCGCATTTATAGTTTTCTACAAATGCAATAAATCAAATGCCTCCATCACTCAACCAACGCTAACGGTAACATTACCTAGGTCCTTATTGATATTACAAGATTAACGTACCTGCAGTAAAAACCAAGCATGTCCGATAAACATCCTGAGATTTATTTCGGCTTCAAGAAGAAATGGGAATTACACTTCATGTGAACATCGTCCTATCCTTATTAGATGTTCGCTGCGGTAAATTACAGTCCTTGTATGAAGCGTCCATTGTTTTTTCCAACCCACTTTTAACGTCCAACAAAATTACGTCTCACTGCAACGATGCGCCATCTAGTGGACAAACGACTACTTCTCGCCAATACTGAAAATGCAGCCATGATGATGATGATGAATATTTATTTTGGCTTTCTTTTAATCCTACTGAACCCCGGGGACGAAATGAAATTTTTCCGTAAAAGTCTAGTGGGGCTACATACCCACCAAATTTCATGTACCCCGGTGGTTCGGTGTCCCGGGTATCAATGACCAAAAATTCAGGGAGTAGATGACGGGAAAAATTCTTGAATTGTGTGCATGTGTGCGTGTACAAATTTATGTTTATGTGTGTGGGTGTGGGTGTGTGTGTGTGTGTGTATGTGCGTGCTTGTGTGTTTGCCTGCGTATGTGTGTTTGTGCATGTGCATGCATGCGTACATATGTCTACTGTGTGAGTATGTGTCATACGTATGATTACTGTAAATGTATGTGTGTGCGTGTGTATCTGTTTATGCACATGTGTGCACATGGAATGGGTTAACATGACCCCTGGAGGCAAACATACGGAAAAAATTGGTCATCCTAGGCCCTACAGTTCTCAAGATATTCACAGAGAACTGTGTCTGCCCTACCCTCCTTTCGGGGGGTCCAGTCCAGCGGGGGGGCTACAGATCAAAACGAAGAATGACGGTTCCATGCTATCCATGTGGGGGTACATGCCCACCAAGTTTTGTGTACCCCGGTCTTTCAGTGTCCCGGGAATCCTTGTTGGTGTACGTCACTAAATGTACACATAAATTATTTTATTGTAAGGCCCCCCATGAACGAAAGTACACAAAACTTGGCATGCATTCGGAGGGTGTCATAATGATCCTACACTTTTAATTTCGTGCAGTTTTGACCTTGTCAGCCAGAGATATTGTGATGAAAACACCTAATTTTTTGCTTTTTAATTTTTAACTAGGTGGCGCTATACATTAAATAAGTGGTAATGGGATGGGTTGACATGCCCCCTTAAGACCAACATACATAAAAAAGGTGGACCTCCTAGGCCCTACGGTTATCGAGATATTCACAGAAAACTGTCTCCGGCCACCTACAGGCCAGTTGGTGTATAGTAACATAAATTAATTTATTGTGTGGCCCCCCATGAACGGAATTCCACAAAACTTGGCGTGCATACAGAGGGTGTCATAATGATCCTACAATTCCAATTTCGTGCAGTTTTGACTATGTTAGGTCACAGATACCTTCAATTACAACACCTCATTTTTACTTTTTTGTGTTTAACTAGGTGGCGCTATACATGAAATGAGTGGTTATGGAATGGGTTGACATGGCCCCTTGAGATCAACATACAAAAAAAAAATGGTCCTCCTAAACCCTACAGTTTTCGAGATATTCATAGAAAACTGTGTTTGCCCTACCCTCCTTTCGGGGGGTCCAGTCCAGCGGGGGGGGGCTACAGATCAAAACGAAAAACGATGGTTCCATGCTATCCATGTGGGGTTACATGCCCACCAAGTTTCGTGTACCCCGGTCTTTCAGTGTCCCGGGAATCATTGACGGAAATTTGGGCATGCGAAAAAGAAAAAAAAAAAATAAATCTGACTAAACCTATAGCTTCGCTGCGCGGCGGTCATAATAATACTGCCTGATAAGTACTGCCTATATACCCATGCATGACAGTATCCGTGACTGTCATCCTACTTCTTTATGCTGTGTCAAGTCAAATGGTCTGACACACCCTCTTATTCTCTAGCACACCTTAAACGACACTCTGAGAATGTTCTGAGGAATTCTGAGGAGTTGATGTGTGAGGTGAGGTGTTTCCAATCTGGGGCCTGTACTACGAAGCGGGGTTACTGGCTTATCTGGGTAACTTCGAGAGTAACTTGATCACGTGTGGCGTAAATTCCCGATTAACCCGTACTACGAAATTTATGTTCTTGGTTAACCCGAGGTTTCCGTTAACACACCCTTTAGAAGTACCACCCCTCCACTAACAATTCGAGACTATGTCGGCGTACCTGGATGATCCATACGACATCGGAGCGCAAATCGTGAAGTGCTCTCTTCGAGGGGTTTTAGAGACCGCCATATATATATATCTTCATAGAGAATTGTCACCCATCATAGCAATGCCCTTACGTGGACATTCATGTTTTCCATTTAATCGGTGATGCTGAACATCTGAGCAAGAATACTGTATGTCCGAAAATAAATCGGACATAGGCCTAGCCTAGCCTACAGTATGCTGAACATCTGAGCAAGAATAGCCTAAAATAAATCGGACATAGCCTAGGCCTAATAAATTAAAATCACAATTTTAACAAACTTGTTGAATTGAATGTCATATTACTCTGCACATAAAGGCTACACATTTCCACAGCACCAGAATTCGACCGAATGCCTTCCTCAACCTCTTCCACAATCGGCCTTCCACTATTATTTGCGATGGCCAACTCCTCTGCTACTGTAAAACACTCCTTACAGTAGTGTTCAAATACACCTTTTTCTTGTTAGCTGTAAAACAGAGGCCAAGTGAAGGCTATAAGCATACTAGGCCTACATGTTTTCATAATTAAGAAATATTAATGCAAGCTATAACTATATAAACCTACTATTCTGAATAATGTGTTTGTGTTTCATTTCCACCTGCTGCCATGTGCGTTTGGCAATGGTGTTGCATCTGAAATGTTCACAGGATTAGGCATACACTAAATCAGTCAATGGGGGCTACTTAAACATTCAATTATCCTATTACTGTAATATATATGCCCACTTCTAAATTGTGCTGCATCTGTAGGCATTTCTATGAACTCAAAATAGGGAATTTAATTATTTCAACTCATTTCAGACATTCCGCAAGCTATTAAAACCCAGTACATTAATAGTGACCCGAATTCGGGACAAATACAGTGCCCCCCACCTCCCCCCAACAACCCCCATGCATTTTTTTGCACCTTATCATGAACTACCATAGTCATGCTATATACCATTTTAAAGCTGAGAATCTCAAGAATCGATATATGTAAAGCTTTCCATGAATTAACATATATTTCGTGTGTAAAATATAAGTTTATCCCGATATATAACATATCAGAATACCCCCCTCCACCACCCCCCAAAGTTGCTGCGTTCATACTTTGTCACTTGTCTGTATGGCCGTACCAATAAGTTAGCCCAGCATGCTTGGTCTTGAAATTTTCGTAAGAATCCATAGATGTAAAATATCTACATTGTTTTATTGCCAATATATTGAGTAGTTGTACACGCCAGTACAAACAAAACAGATGCATACGAAAAGAAGCTTAGTAAAAACTTATTTTTCGCGGAAATCCATATATTTCGGTTCTACTTCCATTATTGTCGCTGGATTCACGGTACTCTGCGTGTTCACGAGGCTCTTCTGATTCCATCGATACCAATTACATGTCTGTAGGACCAATGAGAGTCGAGATAGATGCCATCAAAGCCAATGAGTCACGTAAGCGATGAATCTGACAACCAGTCTTTGAATGGCCATAGCGCTGCGTCTGATTGAGCCAATGAGATGGGACCTAGATGTCTGTGTAGCCAATGAGGAGAGCTTTCTTTAGACATGTGACACATCGTCACATTCTACTTCCTTGTCGGCTAAATTCAATGCGTAAAACAGATGCGTAAACATAGTCACCGAAGCAGTGTTTTGGAAGTGTTTTACTGAACAAGCAAGAGGCAGTTTTTGAAGGTTTTTGTTTGTAAAAACATGCCAAAAAGACAAGCAAAAACGAAACATGTTGAACCGGAGGACATCGATGATCTGGAGGAGCCGAAAGTAGTTTCTCCGAATGCGACTCCGAGGAGGAGCACAACTTTTTAGCTGGGAAGGACCCTGATTTCGAGCTGTGAGTATACTACTTATATCCATATACAGTTACAGATACAGTTTCGTTTGCTTTTGTAATGTTTATTGCATAGTTTTTAGGTGTTAGGTGAGAATGCAGTGTGTGTGTGTGTGTGTAAAAGAGAGTGCAGGGGGAGGTGTGAATAGTTCTGGTATCTGGGGGAGGGGAGTTAGGTGAGAATGCAGTGTGTGTGTGTTTGTGTAAAAAAGAGTGCAGGGGAGGTGTGACCTGAGTACACACATTTATATAATTTGTATAAGTTGTTGGGAAGGGTTTTCATATACTTTAGTGGGTCTGAGTCTAACTTCCATCTGTACAATTGTTTCAGTGACAGCAATGAAGACTGGGTCCCGCCAAGCAAAACATCAAGAGCTGAGGATCCTGTGTCTGAGGAAGAGGAGCCGGTGGCTGAGACCAGTGGGACACAAAGAGGAAATGGTGCTGCAAGAAGCAGGGGGAGAGGCAGAGGAAGAGGCAGAGGAAGGGGGAGATAATAATATTTACTATTTTTACCTTTGTTTCATTTTATAATACAAATGTTTGCTGCATTACCTTGTTTGTCATTTTTTCATGGAAATCTCAAAGGTGTTGGAGCAAAAGTAAGAGTTCCAGGTCAGATAATGCATCTCTAAATGTATGGCACAGCCACTGCAAAGCTCTCCAGGGATCACTCCATCATGAGACACAGACTGTAACCTTTCATTTGACACCAAGATCATGGTTCTCCATAAAGGGGTTCTTGTATAGGAAGAGTTTTAGTTTTGGGTAACCAAAGGTCCTTTTGGAGTCTCCAAATGGACACGTAGCAAAACGCATGTGTATGCCCACACAAATATGGGTCCCACACAGTCATACTTCATCCTATAAGGATCTACTTTGACATACAGATTCACAAGACCTGGTAGTGGGCCTCAGTGGTGTTTTCAAGAGAAAATAAGTGACCAAGAGGGCAGAATGTGGTCATTTCTAGAGATGTGCATAACCGCCTATAAAAAAAACTATCATTCTACCCTTTGCCACTCTCTGATAGTTCATCACACAGTCAATCTATTGGTACCAAAAAATTCTACAAGGCCTTAGCTTTCCAAAGAGGTCAGGCACTTGATTGTAAGTCAAAGTATGTGGCAACAGGGCCATTTTAAGTAGGCGGTGTGCAATTTCGAGGAAAAACTCCAAAATAGGGGCGGAAATGTATAAGGTTAATCCTACGTAACACATATTTGAAGAACATGTGGAAATAAAACATTTAGGCTACCCGATCTGCAATACGTTGCCAACAGCCTTGTCTTGCTTTGTTCACTGCCGACGTATTTGATTTTTGTCGTAGAGTGGGTTTTATTTCCTCATAACTTGGCATAATAATTGTGCATTCCTCATCCGTAAAATAAGGTGATCGCGTCATCATTGAAAGTGGTGACTTGCGCTGCAACCCGCCCCTTTTATGTGAACGCGCACAAACTCCAATTAGGTTAACCCCGGCTCAACAAATCAACTTCATAATCAGCGTCGTAGTACCGATTAACACCACTTAAGATAACCAGGTTTTGTCAACCCCGGTTTAACAAAGTAACCCTGGGTTACATCTGGGTAGGTTAAGCTCCCTTCGTAGTACAGGCCCCTGGCTAGCTCCACAGAATAAATCGCCATGGTAACTTATACCATAACATATCCTGCTGCCTCCTATTCTGCTTTTGTGCAACTGGATCACGGATAAATTGAGCCAGGATAACCAAGATATCCCGGCTTAATCCCTTATCCTAGTTTTGTGCAATAGGCCCCAGAGTTTATGTTTACACGTGTTGTCAATCTTAACCATTACGGTAACACTTTAGTTTAGGGAACACACGTCAACCATTAATACATAACTTATATGTGCATGTATTTGTGCTCAACAAGGTCTGTATTAATCATCATTGCACATTTATTAGGTCTTTATTGAACAATTTATTCTTAATCAATAGGTAAATCCTTGATGAGCTACTAGTTCTTGAATTTCCCCTGGGGATCAATAAAGTATGTATCTATCTATCTATCTAGTTGGCCTTGCTGTACTGTAAGGCTACTGGTATAGTATAGATCAAAATAGAGAGTTAATAGACCTAATACACTGTCTGAATATGTGACTTATTTTGACAGAATAGTAATTTTTTGCCAATGTATTAGAAGGCTATCAAGTTTCTACTTTAATCCATACTATACACAGTATCAATAACCTTAGATCAAGACCAATTAGTTTATCGTTTCCCAACCTTGGGGTCGCCTGAAATTCAAATGGGGTCGCCTGAGATACTGGGTATCTTACATTTGGCCAGTACATTACATTAAAATATACATACATTAAATAAAAATATTAAAAACCCCATGATATCCAAGTTAAGTAACTAATAACTAACTAACGGACCCTTCATTACAATCTGACTACGTCAAAATAAACATAGACATGAGATGTTTGATTGGCATAATCGTGTTTGATCAATTTTCCAACCAAAGTAGCAAACAACCTGACATGTAAATGATAGCCAAACTAACAAACGAACAAACGACATTTGGGGAAAATCAAAGTACCACCATCGACTGGGTGTTACAACAGAGATGTTGGGGTCACCAACGTTTTGTGACATTAAAATAGGGTCACCTGCCAAAAAAGGTTGGGAACCCCTGAACTAGTTATTTATTAAGGATTTACCCAAAATAAATCACCTATTCAGTAAGAATAAGAAATGGATTAACAATGATCTAATAAATGTGTAATGACACATAACACAGACCCTATTAAGCACTAATACATAAACATATTACTTATGTTTTAATGACTAAAATGTGTTACCTAAAATAAAGTGTTACCACTATGACTATATGAATTGTTTTGTTTTGTAACACGGCCAAAATAAACAGAGCTGGTAGTTCCACCTTGCTGTTTTGAATTACTCTGAGCATAGTTAAAAAAAAAAACAGACTTTGTTCCAAAAGTATTTTCAGATGTTAGAACATGTCTATTAAATTCCCCACAAGTCCCAATGATTATGTTTACATGGATATTACTATTCTGCCTATTAAACTACTTCAGAATAAGACAATTGTCTGTTTTTACTCGTATACTGACCATTAACCTACACAGCAATGCAAACATTTATTAACCCATGAGACAAACACAGAATGGACACGTGAAGTACTGTTTGGTTTGTCGAAGCTATAAACTCGGCACATTTCATGTATTGTTGAAACCTTACCTTTAAGTACTGAATCACAAGGTATCTTAGTAAACTGGCTTCCTCTCCTGATGTAAGGGCATACAGGGCGGAGGCAGGCTCATGTTTCCACACTCATAGGTCACAATAATGACAGGCGTCGAACTGTGACATAATACAGACAGTAAGCCAAAATAATTATAGATATATAGATATATAGATAGATAGATAGATAGATAGATACTTTATTGATCCCCAAGGGGAAATTCAAGGTTGCTAAGCACTTATAAAAGACTGACAGTAACCTGACTATGATATCAAAGGGAAACTTGTCTTGATGTCAGGTCTGATGTCTTGATGTCTGTGCAAGAATGCAATTTCATCACCCCAGTCTTGATCTACTGGTTTCTGACTAATAATCTCTTAGGCCAAGCAAGGACAAGTATAATGGGGTGGTACTATAGGTGATGATTTGTGTACATCTACGGTCACATTGACGGGGCTCATCTTTTAATTTGAGCAGGTTTCTTTTAATATCTACTTTTGATCTGTGAGTCAGGGTGAGTGTGAGAAGGTTAATGTTTTATTTTTTTGGAGATGTTTTGACTGTGCACTTATAATTTTGCATTTTTTTTAAATAAAAATAAACATTTCAAATAAGCTTATGTAATGTAAGACTGCATCGAATCATGCACATTTAGATAGCCTAGTCAATAGTACTTTCCCACTTTGCTTCGCATCGCACTGCACCGCCTAAATATAAACTGCGAAAACCTTCATCGCACAGGACAACCTTTTCGCCTTGTGTTTACTCTGGCAGACCTGGCCCTTGCAAGCAAACCACGTCAACCCATCCAACATTACATGGGCACTGCGTAAGCAACTCTAGACTACAGATGGATACAAGACAATAACACATGTTTAGTATGTTTCCCTCAATAGCTGATGAACATAGTAGGCTAGGCTAGGCTGAACTACAGGTAACTTGCCTCGCGCCAAAGCTTAAGCAACCTCAATATTATTGTAAAGTTCCCAACTTGCAGGCTGCAGAACTCCAATTGATTAGTCAAAACGATAATTAACAGGGAATATTAAAAATTCCGGAGTTTGGGAATATCACAGCCTATATCATAATTTATTACATTTTGACATGGGCTTCAAACGCTGATTCCACCGATGACGAATGCCCTTAATACTGGAGTTATAGCCTAGGCCTAGGCTACTGTAGCACTGCGCGTAATCCTTTTAAACAAGTTAAATAACTAAGCTATAGGTTACGATTTCACAAAGGTAACTACATTACCTGGAGTTGCACTGGAAGTAGGCTACTAAGTTTCCCTTATTTCACTAGACTACTGTCAGCCCACGCAAATGTTCAAACTCACTAGAGGACCGCTGCTTAACTTACAAATATTTTTTTCACTAAGGATAACGTTTTGACTGGCCCTATAACGAGAGTTCAGACATCCTAAGATATCTTAAAATAGGCCTTTAGGATGATTAATACAAGTCGTTAGCCTAGTCCTTCCTATCACCACTTTCACATCAGCATAGCTTAGCTTGGTGCAACTTGGTCTTTTTAGAATAGAAGGTGTTGCAATGCGTTCGCTTCTTGCGGAAGACACGAGTATGCAACTTCTAATGTAGCCTACTGTAACGTAGGCTGAACTGAAGTAGATAACAACTTAACTGTACTGATCGAATATCCTACCCATCCGTATAGACTAGCTAGTCCACATCAAACAAGACCATGTAAAACTGTACGAGTTTCATCTGGGTTAAATTGGTATTATACTTTGTGTCAGATAAATTACAAGAGAAAAGAAAAAAAAACATTTCCTGTATTGTGTACAAAAAAACATAAGCCCACACAACGGCCATCCAAAACAGATATAATTTCAAAGCATTTATGACAAAATGATAGACTCTATTCTAAAATATGATCATTTCTGATATGTTCCTCGTTGGTTTTTAGCGATAGAAGTGAGATAAAGCGTAATGTCCTGATGTTTGGAACATGTTACCATCCTGAGGCAACTAGGCCCATAACAGTTAATTTGTGTTCTTAAATGCTTCACATTAATCAGACTGTTCAAATGACGGTTGACAGTCATCGATTGTGTGAAACACAGACCAAATGGAAGTGTAGGACTGTGATCTAAAACATACTTAGAGTTATTTCAACAAGAACTCATCTGTTCTCGTTTTGGTGGCTAGCTAGCCTACGCCTGTTTTGAAGTAGATCGGTTGTAGGCTACTCAATTTTTTTTTTTTTACGATGCTGTAACATCTGGACAGTTGCGTATAGGCTACTTACCAGTTCACTTTTACTCCAACGCGTCTAAAATCCAGTTTTCATGTTCTTGATCAGAAGAAGATTTGAATACTAACACTCAACTGAAAATAGGCTACAGAAGCCACTGATGATTTGTAGTAACACTTCCCTCTCCGACGAAACTGAAAGTGCGCAGCCAGCTTGGCACAGTAGGCAGCAGTTGAAAACTAGAGAGGCATACGTCTGGCGTTCTTCGCTTTCGGCATAACTGAGTCAATTTAGGTAGACTAAACGTCAAACATCATTCTGTAATTTCTGTAGGCCTACGTTCCTCGCACAATTTACCGTAAGAAGAGTTGGGACCTTTTTGTGTTTTTAACCAGGAACTGATTCTGTGATCGAAATATGATTACGCAATGCTTTTTGCAAGTCACTAATTAGGCTACCCTACTACCAACATTCGGAACAACACACACTACAATGTATCATAACATTATTTCAGGCAATAGGCTACAATAGCCTATGTCTCATGAGAGGATACTGTAAACACAGTGTTGTTTAAAGACTTACAACAAAGATTGAAAAGAGTCATAATTCAATATAGATGCATCTGTTTTTTTGTAGCATAATCCATTTCTTGGTTGCAAGTTGCTGGACTTAAAAAAAAAAAATGTAGTAAGCATCCTGTATGAGCAAAATTGTTTCGATTTCAGGCTCCTTGCTTGTCCATATCCTGGTGATATCACAGAGTGACACACGGGTCTTTAAAGTAGTAGGCTTACCACACCATGCAAATAATTCCACTAAAGTTAAGCAACTTTGAGGTAAACACCAAACACCAGGGTGCTGAGGGGTATTCCAGAAAGCAGGTTTACTGGCTTAGCTGGGTATGTTAACCCAGAGTTAGCGGTAAACCTGGGATTACAGTTCCAGAAAGCTCAAAAATGATCAGGCTATGTAAGTAACTATGGTAACATAGGCTCTGAACTGAACTGGGTATGTAAACCCAGAGTAAACGGTAAACCTGGGATTTCAGTTCCAGAAAGCTCAAAAATGATCAGGCTATGTAAGTAACTATGGTAACATAGGCTCTGAACTTAACCTGGTAGGGGGTAGGTTTTGTTCAGGTTATGTTCAATTATGGTCGGTTATTTTAGTGCATGTTCAATCAGGCCGCTATTTTTACACTTGTCACACAATGGCGTTTCAATTTGACGAAGGTCCGATTGACAAAGAAGCACAAAATCATGTAATATTCATCCGTGCAATTCACCGTGAGAGGGCGATAAGACCACGACATTACATGAGAGAGTGAGTCACATAGAGTTTTTCAGCTGAATCCTAAATATAGGCTGTAGGCTTGAAAAGCATTCTCCATCCCTACATTACACATGGTGCTAGCTAGTCTACACCATAGTGGACATTTGTCTTTGGCCCACCAGACAGATGGACAAACAACATAGTTTGGTTAAGAATGCTGATGGCATTTTGGATAAAATAGTTTTTAATAGGCTACACACGCGCTCTCCGACTGGGAGTTTTTGTAGTGTCGGTCGGTGCGTAAAGTTTGCCTTGCGCTAAAGCAGTTCATTCGTTTTCATGGACACAAACCCACGAGGATCATTAGTACCCAACTGGCAGGTCAGCATCACTTAATGTGCACCGACGATAGGCTGTCTTAGCTGGTGAGCTTCAATTAAAGGGCTTTGGCTTTTTCAGAATGTCCTTATGGTCGAATGGATAGGTCATAGGCCACTTCTCTTTTTATATGTGATACTAAGCGCTTTCAGACATACGTGTAAGACCGGAGGTTCTGCCGATGTTAAACTGTGGGGCCGTATATCTGAACGACATAACCGGTCATATGGAAGTCCGAATTCACCCGGTGTTTATACAACTCCATTATGTGTCCATTATGTAATGTAATGTATGCTGTGTCTGAACGAGGAGTAGAACATGCGGTTAAAATTCACACCTAGTGAGATGGCGTGTTGGTGACGTTTCTTTCGTGCGTCCATGTGATTAGATCTGACTTAAATGCCAGTGTTATGATGGAGTGGCATAGTGCTGTCCAGAAAATCTCCGACCTGGAAAGATGCAGACATCACGGAGCTACTGTCCATGAGGGCATACAACATTTTGATAGAACACCTGAAGGGAACGTTACAGACACGTTAGCCTCCAACTGCATGGCAAGGACAAACGAATTCAGAAGGCTGGATCATCATAAGCAGAAGGCGCTGAAAAGGCAGTAGCCTACAGCGACGTCGTTGACGACAATAACAGGAGTATTTAATAAATTGTTAGCCAACAACGTAACGTACATAACGTTGAAAACAGATAAATGTGTTTATTTGAAGCACACATACAAATACTGTAGGCTAGGTCAATTTCAAGTGCGCACTTACGTGAGTAGCCTACTTCAAGTATTAGCCTATGCACAATAGATTTCTCTTCTTTAGCCTACATAATGTATAGGCTACATTTTGTAAACAAAAAGCAGCTGTGACAGGCAGCGGCCGCATATATTCTGCGTCATATCTCACATCTTGTGAACTCTACAAGCCCCCACCCCTCACTCGACAACCACACGGAGATTCTGTAATGTGCGTGTATGTCGTTCACACATACGTCCGTATAAGGTCAGTATTAGGTCCGCAGGTCAGATTCATATCTGAATCATCCGAAGGGTAGGACCTCCGTTTGACAAACCTCCTCATAGGTGGTTATATCTGAAAGCGCTTTATGCTTCACATCTTATCACAAACGTGGAGGCGAAATGGCAGGGCCCAGTAGACCTACACGATGCCAGGAATGATGTAGCCTATCCGGGAGGCTAATTTGAGCGACACATTTCAACAGGGTGCGTTAGGGCAGGCCTTCACCTTACTAGAATATTATCAGATCCACTACAGACTTATTAATGTGTAGGCTGTAACTTAATGTTATATGTGCAATTACAGGACAACTTGATGGGTATGCTACTGGGGGATAGAGGATAGGCTACCCATGCCTTCCGACATTCATCACCCTTCCGATGCTGGAGCGCAAAGGTTTAACTTGGCCCACAGCTGCAAAACCCGCGTTAAAATAGAAAATTACATTTGTGAATATCAAGGAGTCTATGGCCCACTCAATCTGTGACAAGGTAGACTAGTTTAAGAAAGCATCATTCAAAGCAGTCAATACAATACGTAATGTCCACTAAATTATTTAATTGTGTTTTTGACATAGGCTATCCTAAACGTACGCATTTACACGGTCAGTTAGGCTATTCTTTACATTACATTACATTACATTTGGCTGACGCTTTTTAGCCAAAGCGACTAACAACATGGTAAACAGTTTAAGTTTTAGAGCAGTTCTCAACAATTTTAGGACAATTTAAAAACATTAGAGTACAGTAAGAATAAGTGCATCAGTGAGTGCTGTTTTTAACAGTTACTTGTCAGTTTGAGACGGCTGGTGAGTGCTAGGATCAGTAAGACTTGTTGTAAGTGTTGCTATGAGAGGAGATGTTCTCTAAAGAGCTGGGTCTTCAGGAGTTTTCTGAAAATGGAGAAGGATGTCTCTGCCCTCTCCACCAACGAGGAACAACAGATGAGAAAGGTTTGGATTGGCTTGAGCGTACCGGTGGTAGAGCTAGACGTCGTTCGTCTGAGGAGCGCAGCGGTCTGGAGGTAGCGTATGTCTGTATGAGGGCATTCAAGTAGGTGGGAGCAGAACCGGAGACTACTTTGTAGGCAAGCGTTAGAGCCTTGAATTTGATGCGGGCCGCCATAGGTAGCCAGTGTAGCTGGATGAGCAGCGGGGTAACATGTGCCCTTTTGGGTTGGTTGTAGACCAGGCGCGCCGCCGCGTTCTGGATCATCTGAAGTGGTTTCACTGCGCAGGCTGGGAGACCTGTCAGGAGGGCATTGCAGTAGTCGAGTCGTGAGATGACTATTGCCTGAACCAGAAGTTGGGTAGCATCTTGAGTCAAGTAAGTCCTGATTTTCCGTATGTTGTAGAGTGCGAAACGGCATGACCGGGCGACTGAGGCAACATGATCTGAGAAGTTTAGTTGGTTGTCGAGAACAACTCCTAGATTTTTTGCAGTCCTGGTAGGTGAGACAGACAGGGAGTCAAATTTGATGTTGATGTCGTGGTGTATGGTAGGTTTAGTTGGGAGGACCAGCAGTTCAGTCTTTGAGAGGTTCAGCTGGAGGTGGTGTGCCTTCATCCATGTAGCTATGTCTGAGAGGCAATCCGAGATCCGTGCTGAAACCAAGGGGTCATCAGGTGGAAAGGACAGATAGAGCTGTGTGTCGTCTGCATAGCAGTGGTATGAGAAGCCATGCGAACGGATAATCTGTCCCAAGGAGGTGGTGTAGATAGCAAAGAGAAGGGGGCCCAGCACTGAGCCCTGGGGGACCCCTGTGGTGAGATGGTGAGGTGCAGATAGCTGACCAAGCCATGAAATGTTAAACGAGCGTCCTGTGAGGTAGGATTCAAACCAGGAGAGAGCAGAACCGGAGATTCCCATGTTAGCGAGTATAGAGAGAAGGATGCAGTGATTAACCGTGTCAGAGGCAGCCGATAAGTCAAGCAGAATGAGTACTGATGACCGAGCGGTCACCCTGGCTTTTTTTAAGGCTTCTGTTACAGACAGCAGAGCCGTTTCGGTAGAGTGGCCGCTTTTGAACCCAGACTGATTTGGATCCAGAAGGTTGTTCTGTGAAAGGAAGTCAGAGACCTGTTTGGAGACTGCTCGTTCAATGCCTTTGGATAGGAAAGGCAGGAGTGAGACAGGGTGGTAGTTCTCGACTTGAGCAGGGTTGAGAGAAGCTTTCTTAAGTAACGGTGTTACTCGGGCCATTTTGAACGCTGTTGGAAATGTGCCGGAGGTTAGCGAGGCATTGATCACATGTGTGATAGCTGGAGCGATGGTCGGGCTGATGGACTGAAGTAGGCTCGTAGGTATAGGGTCCAGCGAGCATGTGGTAGGACGGCTGCATGTCAGGAGTCTAGATACTTCACTCTCGGAGAGAGGCGTGAATGCTGAAAAAGATGTTCCAGCAGTCCCTAGAGGTTGTAGGAGTGCGGTATCTGAGTCAGATGCGTTGAGTGGGTATGTAGAGAATTGACTGCTGATTGCCACCACTTTGTTTGTAAAAAATGAGGCGAGGGTATCTGCAGTAAGGCTGGATGGAGGAGGAGGCAGCTGAGGGTTGAGTAGCGATTTGAAGTTTGAGAAAAGTTTTCGAGTGTCTGTAGCGCTGTTGATTTTGTCATTGTAGAAAGCCGTCTTAGCAGCAGTGATGCTGGCTGAGAAGGAGGTCAGGAGTGTCTGGTAGTTTTTGAGGTCATCAGTTAGTTTGGATTTGTGCCATTTCCTCTCCGCGGCTCTGAGTTTGGTGCGCTGCGATCGGAGGGTATCATTTAGCCATGGATGAGAGTGTTTGGATCGAGCTGGCCTTGTGGTAAGAGGGCACAGCTCGTCTAGACACGAGGTCAGTGTGGAGCAGAGCGAGTCTGTGGCCTCATTAACCTCCAGAGAGGAGAAGGTGTTGAGTGGAGGTAGACCGGAGGCAACCACAGAGGAGAAGTGCGTTGGAGACAGGTTCCGGATGTTGCGGCGGAACGTGACCATCGGCTGAGGAGCCGGAGGCTGTTCTGTCAGGCTGACGTTGAACTGGATGAAGAAGTGGTCAGAAAGATGGAGAGGCGTCACCATGAGGGTGTCTGTGCTGCAGTTCCGAGTGAAGATCAAGTCAAGCTCTTTGCCAGCTTTGTGAGTCGGTGGGCTTTGAACCAGTTTGAGGTCAAAGGAGTGGATCAGGGCCAAAAAGTCCGCTGAGCCTGGGGCATCTAAGTGGATGTTCATATCACCAAGAACAAGAAGCGGACAGTCATGCTCAGGGATGGAGGACAGCAGAGTGTCAAGTTCGTCCAAAAAATCACCTAGTTGGCCTGGAGGGCGGTAGATGACCAGCACGTAGAGTTTTGCTGGGGCGATCACTGTGATGGCATGGAATTCGAATGAGACATATTTGTTTGAAGGCAGTAGCGGGGTGAATTTCCATTTGTTGGAGATCAGCAGGCCCGTCCCGCCTCCTCGTCCAGATAGGCGAGGGGTGTGGGATAGTCTAAGGTTAGTGGAGAGTGCAGCCGGGGTGGCAGTGTTCTCTGGTTTGATCCAAGTCTCAGTGAGAGCAAGGAGTTCCAATGAAAGGTGGTTGGCATAGCCAGCTATGAAGTCCGTTTTGTTGACTGCGGATTGACAGTTCCACAAGCCCATGGAGAAGGAGGTTTCTGTAGGTAAGGACCGTTTAAGTTGCTAGAGGTTAAGGCGATTTCTGCCCCTTTTGGCATGATGCCGTTTTCTGCGATGGCCGGTGATAACAGATATGGTGGAATGGCACATTTTTGCCTTTGTCGGCGCCTGTGCTCGGTGAACTTGCACAGGTAAACTTGCTCGTCTTGACCGCGTACGTCTTACACGAGTACGGCTGAAACGAGGGCTGACGCTTACGCTGACACTTCAGCAACAGCCTCTATTGTTATGCTGACAGGAATTGCATGCAGCTGTCCTCGTGTCTCACTAATGATGAATCAGCGTAGACCGCCCTCTGACGTTCGCACAGCTTAGATTGTTCAAAAGGGTGTTAATTACTGTCAACTGAAAGTCCGCTCGCTCACACTGACCGAAACTCGCAGTTTCAAGTAGCCTCCTCCCTCAGCTGTTCCCAAACGCCCAGAGTCCAATTCTAAACAATTGGAGAGGATTGGCCAGTAGTAGCCTATGTGTTCTTGCTTTCTCTCTTCCAACTCACTGCAGTTGTTGTCTGTCAAGCAATGTCTCGTTCCTTGGCAGATGTTCAAGTATTGCTCTTTTTTTGTTATCACAGTTCTCTCCTCCTCGTAAGCCTCGAGGAGAACTTGCTACTCCGCCTCTGAAAAATACGGTGCTCTTCGTTTTGCCGGTTTCACTCATGGTTTCGACTCTCAATAGATGATGCCTTTATAAGTTCGCCGTGAACGCGCACAACTCGAGGTTATCTAACACAGGGTTGATTGAACTAACTGGTAACCGGTGTTTTGGAACCGACAGCTCGAGTTTAGTCGCCACTGGTTCAGACAACCCAGAGGTTAAGTTTTATCTCAGTGTTTGTTAAACCTCCTTTCTGGAATACCCCACTGTACTACGAAGCGGGGTTACTGGCTTATCTGGGTAACTTCGAGAGTAACTTGATCACGTGTGGCGTAACTTCCCGATTAACCCGTACTACGAAAGGTGGATAGGTTTTAACCGAGGTATGCTGCCATGGCAATTTACGCTGCATCTCAAACCTGCTCCGAGCAGGTTATGTTCTTGGTTAACCTGAGGTTTCCGTTAACCACATACTTTATAAGTACCACCCCTCCACTAACAATTCGAGAATTCGAGACAATGTCGGTGTACCTGGATGATCCATAGCCTACGACATTGCAGTGCAAATCGTGAGGGGCTCTCTTCGCAGGGCGAGGGTTTTTAGAGACCGCCATATATTCTCTATGAAGATATAGATTGTCAGCCGAGGGAATTCGTTATCTTTGTCAGAGGATCTAGGCAGAAGTCTCTAATGTCACCCGTCATAGCAATGCCCTTACGTGGACATTCATGTATTCCATCTAATCGGTGATGCTGAACATCCGAGCAAGAATACAGTATGTCCGAAAATAAATCGGCCATAGGCCTAGCCTACAGTATGCTGAACATCTGAGCAAGAATAGCCTAAAATAAATCGGACATAGGCATAGCCTAGGCTACAGTAGGCCTAATAAATTCAAATCACCATTTTAACAAACTTGTTGAATTGAATGTCATATTACTGTACCCTGCACATAAAGGCTACACATTTCCACAGCACCAGAATCCGACCGAATGCCTCCCTCAACCCTGTCCATAATCAGCCTTCCACTATTATTTGCGATGGCCAACTCCTCTGCTACTGTAAAACACTCTGGTGCCTTACAGTACAGTAGTACTTACAGTAGTGTTCAAAGACACCTTTTTCTTGTTAGCTGTAAAACAGAGGCCAAGTGAAGGCTATAAGCATAGGCCTACATGTTTTCATAATTAAGAAATATTAATGCAAGCTATAACTATAAACCTACTATTCTGAATAATGTGTTTGTGTTTCACTTTCACCTGCTGCCATGTGCGTTTAGCAATGGTGTTGCATCTGAAATGTTCACAGGATTAGGCATACACTAAATCAGTCAATGGGGGCTACTTAAACATTCAATTATCCTATTACTGTAATCTATATGCCCACTTCTGAATTGTGTTGCATCTGTAGGCATTTCTCTGTACTCAAAATAGGCAATTTAATTATTTCAACTAATTTCAGACATTCCGCAAGCTATTAATCCTCCGTAACACATATTTGAAGAACATGTGGAAATAAAACTTTACTTAGGCATTTAGGCTACCCGATCTGCAATACGTTGCCAACAGCCTTGCCTTGCTTTGTTCACTGCCGACGTATTTGATTTTTGTCGTAGAATGGGTTTTAATTCCTCATAACTTGTCATAATAATTGTGCATTCCTCATCCGTAAAATAAGGTGAACGCGTCATCACTGAAAGTGGTGACCTGCGCTGCAACCCGCCCCTTTTATGTGAACGCGCACAAACTCCAATTAGGTTAACCCCGGCTCAACAAATCAACTTCATAATCAGCGTCGTAGTACAGACTAACACCACTTAAGATAACCAGGTTTTGTCAACCCTGGTTTAACAAAGTAACCCTGGGTTACATCTGGGTAGGTTAAGCTCCCTTCGTAGTACAGGCCCCAGGTAGGCTACTCCCGTTGTAAACAATATCACCATGTGATTCACAACTTCCTCATTATTGTTACACTATAACTAATATAAATATGATAGTTGTGGTAGAGACGGATGTCACAAATACCCTATACAAAAGCTTGCACACTTAATGTGCACCCATTAAATCTGTCATTACATATCACCATTCTTAAAATGCTGTGTTGTAGCCTAATTTATACAGATATTTCGGGCATTTGAGTTTGTAGCCACAAGGTGGCACCAATAATCTAAACATTCCCATCTCCCAACCCTTGTATTTCTGTTGCACCACTCACCAGACTGTCAATTTACAGTGAGATGATGGGTGGACATTTTGCATGTACTGGTCAAAAACATATGTTCCTCTCACGTTGTGTCTTGAATGCACCCACAGTGGGATAACAGTTGTTAATGTACCCTTACGGTTATTGATATACAGTATAAAATATATTTGTCTTACTGGGAACCAAGCCCTGGTAAAATAGAGATTCAGAAAATGCTCTGATTTTCGGAGTCTTTCCTCTTGTTTGAGCATAAAAGTAATTCCTGGTATTCATTAAAGTGTGTGAAAAAGAAAAGAGATGATTTATCTCTGGAGCATGTGACCAACTTGTTGACTACACAAAACTGAGAAAAGCTTAGGAAGCAATGGCACAATATTGTGTGAAGTTGCAGGGTCTGTCCCTGAGACGGCAACCTCACACTTCTTTCCCCTCCTCTGTAATGGCACCAAGCTGTGGGAACCCGAGGGGCCAGGTGAGGAAGGGAAACTGTCTCACTTTACATGATGAAGTACTTTACAGCAGTAGCTCTCAAGCTTTTTCCGTCTTTGTGGGCAGTAAATGGTATTGTGGCCCCTTTTCAGAAAATAAACCAAATCTTCAGTCTTTTCACCGGTAACGTACTGCAGGGTGATTACATAAAATTTGCTTAATGTGAGAGAGCCTAGCTTAAATTTGTTTTGGAAAAAAAACTGAATCTGTACCTTGAACCTCTACTGCATGCATGCCAGTGTTTCTTCCTGTGCAAGTGTTCAAGGCCCCAACAAAAAGGTAAAAATAACATAGGTAGTGAAACCATTGGCAATATGTTTGCTTAGTTCAGTCAAAAAAATAGCATATCTTATGATATCAAATGAGTTGTTACTGTATGTTCGTAAGTAGCATCATAAGAGCTGGTGTTTGGTGTTTCATACAAACTTGAACAAACATTAGCCAATGCTACAAACGTATGCAATTGTAACTAAAGCACAACATGGAGTTAATTGACTTTTCATTCCTGCTATTTCATAGAATCGTGTTGTTCTATGGCACAGAAGAAAACACCAAATATTTAGAAAAGGGGGTGTTTGTGTGTGTGTGATTGAGTGAGTGTGTGTGTGTGTGTGTGTGTGTGTGTGTAAATCAACCAACAATGGTCAAATATTTTGACAATATACTACTGCATAATAACTCACTGCTGCTCATTTGAAAAGAAGTTGAGAAGTTGCAGGCTGTTATAAAGGTTAATTGAACAATAAAGCTAATTTAGGATGTAAGCCTATAATCATAACTTGCTGCCAATTATGACCAATTATGTCTCAGCATTTGTGTCCAGTGCATGTGGGTGGGGGGATCTTGGAGCGGCTCAAATGCTGTACATGGGTTGGCGCCCTGATGGATCCAATCTTTTCTAAAGATAGCCTGCCAGCGACACATTGTTCTTGTTGGAGTTCATACAGGCAGAGCACACATTTCATTCCGAAGTGACTAATTGTCAAAGCAGGCCTACAAGAGGAGATCTGTAGATGAATAGATTGTTACTGTTAGTGGAAACAGCATGGTAAATATGGCATAATATACAGTATATAGATACTGTACAGTATATCCTGGAGGGCTGCAGGTATCATACCCATGATGCATCACAGGTCACGAGAGAGGATTCAAATACAGTCTCAGAGCCATAGCTGTATTATAAGCAATGATTAATTTTAAACAACTGACTGATTCTTCCGATAGAAATATCCCATTTAAGTTTGAGTAAACAGCTTGTACATTCAATAGGTGATGCTTGATAATCATACATTTTAGGATTTGAAGTCATTTTACTCATTCGAAGAATAAGTGAGATTAACATGGATGTCCTGACTGGCTAAAGAGCAACATCATGAGTATTCATGACTATCTTCATAATATATATTTAAAAAAATGATGCAGGTAATCACTCCAACAACTCTATGCAGGTAATCACTCCAACTCTGAACTTAACATTGAACACAGAACTGAGCCCTTTTCTCTATCAACAAATTTCAAAAACTCAATCCCAGATAAGGTCGAGGAGTCAACATTAAGGCATTCCTGACATCCAAACTCATTTCCTGTGAGGAGGTGAAGAGCCAGATTGGCTGCCAAACCATGGCGTGTGATAGGTTTTACAAAGTTCCAGAGATGGGGGATTCAGTTACCCACTCATCCCTCCCATGCCATCGAGAACAGAAATGGAAACTGTTTTAGGTATTATAGCGCTCAAACATCACTCAAAACTCATCATTGAAGTTCATATTTCTGTCTTTATGTTGTATGTTGTATGCATGTTTTATTTTTGACTACTGTTATACTACTTGGTAATGAAAATGTTCAATAGCCTTTCATCCAAGACTGTTATTTGGATGATGGTAGATTACATTTCTTCGTTATAATATTCTGAATAAAAAAATACACCACAACCCCTACATGTTTTTACCTCATTGAGTGTTGCACAAAGTGGGTCTCCTAATGTTAATTAGTTAAAGATACACATCCCTCACCCTTAAGTATATTTGTGAAGACAAATATGCCTCCATTCAGAAAGTCAATAGTGAATGTTAAAAGAAATTGACTTTATAGATTTTCTTTGAGGACCTCACACAGTTTTCTGCTGTGGTTGTCCCAGTCCTTTGACTTGAAAGTATTATCAAGGACAAGGTATTGGTGTTGTACTTGCAGTACAACATTGTGTCTGCAAAAAAGTGTAATAAGTGACAACAGATCAAGCAAACAAAATGTTCTGTTTTATTACATTTCCCCTGGTAGTATCTTGAGAATATTCCTGATCAAGTTCAAGAAGTGAGAACTTCATAAAGTTTGTAATATTTTATTTTATATTTCATATGTAATAAAAAAATGTAAATATTTTATATTTCATATGTAATAAGTGGATGTATTTTTGTGGACAAAATATTCAAATGTCATTTTCTCTCAAATAAACCTAAACATTCACTGTAAACAACAAAGGACATTGGTGATACCATAAAATTGGAAAGTCAGTGAGAAAAACATGAAAATGTGTTGATAGAATACACACACACACACACACACAGACACAGAGTGTCTCAGGGTATGGTGCGGCGACACGGCCTGTGTGTCCTGCGGCCAATCTGACGTGATGAGGGCCTAAGTGTTTATGTTTATATTTGCTCTGCTTACATTCTCTCCCTCCTCGTGAGGGTGTAATTATTGCGGGGTTCTCCTAGGTAAAAGCCCCTTAGCTGCAGGCACTGCACATCTGGAATCAATACAGCTGTACCGGGCTGCGGCGAGGTTGGGGAGAGGAAGGGCGCTGAAAGGGCTGCGCTAGTTACTGCTTCGGCCCCCGGGGGTCCGTATGTCCCTGACTTCAAAATAGGCCTGATTGCTAACAGCTGGCTGCCCTAACTCAGCCAGTGTCAGGACTCTCCTCTGATGTCAACCTTGTCAGTATCAAGGCTGGGCAGCACAACGGAGCGGCAGGGCTGGCAATGGGAAGGTGCGAGGGGAGAGAAGGAGGGTGTGTGGGGGTGGTGTGGGGTGAGGGCACAGCACAGCACACACAGGAGGAGCACCTTGGCTCCATGTGCTCGGAGCTCACAGGAGCAGAGAGGCTTTCATCTTGGTATGTCCCCTCTCTGGGATGTTTTCTTCCCGAAAAAAGGCCAAGCTAGATATTCTCCTCTTCTTCAAAAGCAGCCCAGAGAGGATCTATGTCCTGTGTGAGCATAGAATTATTTATACCCATTATGGCTGTAATATCTGACTGCTTAATATAAGGCCCCCTCAAAGGCATTTCAGATGTTATCTCAGTCTGTTAGTGGACTGTTACAGTAGTACTCATGTTGAATATACAGTAACATATTGCAGCTTTTGTAGTTATTCTTGCAATGTTTTACATACATACTCATCAACATGTAGACATCAAATTGTATAAGAAACTAGAATATGCCAAGTGATGCTTCTTTCACCACCATATTTGGGTATTTGAGATTCTAAAAGTGTCTTGACCATTCTTCTGAGCATTCACATATTCTCCTTTCCAAGGTTCTTTTGCATCATATCACAATGAATATGTAACTCTCTGAGAACCACACCGTATGGTTTTACAAGCCCATAGCCTTCCTTGTGGCATGGACCCGTATGTTGTGTATTTTCCCTTACTCCAATCTCACCAACGGAGATATCTCTCTGAAGTGCTTAGAACCAGAAATTTGACTTCCTCTTAACAAGATATTCTCGACAAAAGTGTATCAAGAGAAAGCCACCCCAGGGATGTAGTGGTAAAATAAGAGGTGGGTAAACTATGAATTCTGTGATCTTGGTAAGGTGGACTGCGCCATGCGGAATCGGATTTTTTTTTAAAAAGAAGAACATATTTGATGATGGTGGAGGTTATTGTCCAATGTTTATAACAATACCAGTGGTATGAAATGTTAATGAGTGTACATATTGTGATTGTGAATGTGGATAATACAGTGTGATGTTTGAATGTTACAATGTTGCAATTGGTGAATAAACTGTTTTGAGAGGTGGATAACCCCCCCCCCCCCCCCCCCCCCCCACCAGTCAGTCCACTTAGTCCACTTCAGTCACACAGTGTGATTGAGAACAGTACTCTAAAGTGTCCATGCCCAGACATAAAGCAGGTCCCGTAGCCTTTGTAGCTCTCTAAGCGTGGCATTTCGTACAGCTCCCATGGAAAGACACTCCAGTGACACTTCACAAAACAGACAGGACTCCAGCAGAGCTTGTCCTTAATCATTCTAGTCATCAAATAACATGGCCTCCTAAAGAAGATATATATGTAGAAGTATATATACTCTTTTGATCCCGTGAGGGAAATTTGGTCTCTGCATTTATCCCAAGCCATGAATTTGTGAAACACACTCAGCACACAGTGAACACACAGTGAGGTGTGTAACAACAGCAGCGCTCAGGGAGCAGTGAGGGGTTAGGTGCCTTGCTCAAGGGCACTTCAGCCGTGCCTACTGGTCAGGGTTTGAACCGACAACCCTCCGGTTACAAGTCTGAAGCGCTAACCGGTAGGCCACGGCTGCCCCAGTGGAGGGAGAGTGAAGGTCATTATCTCACAGCCTTTTCCTGGTCAAAATATAAATAAGCTAATGGGGTTTTATGATGGACATTCATGATGTTGTATAGTGGTGTGACTCATATATCATTCAGCTATATGTTTCTGCATATGACACAAGGGCATTTCAGTATGGTATAAAAAACAAGGCGAACAGAGGGAAGTGTTATGATAGAGTGAAATCTGGAAAATCATTTTGAATACTCCAGATATAAAATGGAAATGACTTGCCACATACAATGAGTGAACAAAAGCTAGCCACACATTCCCTCTCTTTTCCTCTGATAGAGGATGTTGTCATCCAATCTAATAGAAAATACACAAGAACAAAAGTGGATCTCTTAATAGATCGAATTACAAACAAAATACGGTTAATGGCTTATTTTTTAATGATCTCAGTAATGGCCTCATGGAGCTCGATTGTCTTGCTGGAGTCAAGACCTTTTAATATTGAGGATCATAAAATGATGAGCACACATAGAATAGAATCAATAGAACCATTAGAAAGCCTTTATGTTCTCATTGAGAATATAATTTTGCTTGTAGATTGTGTGGCAGGGTTCCAGGTTGGGGACTCTTAACCCATCTCACTTTCTCCAAAATGAGAAAAAATCTCTCACTTTCAACAGTGACAAATAATTCAAATACCGTAAGTCAAGTGATTCACAGTGAATCACAGGGGTAAGGCTTCCTCCTCTACCCCCCTCTTATGGCCTTGCCAGAAGTGAAAAGAACGCAATGGAGACATCTGGATTTCTATTCAGCTGAAAAGCCTATAACTTAAATATTGTCATCCTTTAGTTCTTTTAAAAAACATATCCCTCCTTGAACACAGCAACCTCACAATAAGTGTCATGGCTGCAGTTGTTGAAGGCAGCCAATCACGCTGTCCTTAATGGTTAATGGGTAAATAACCAGCTGCGCTAGACTCATTAGCATCGTTTATTATTCAATTACAAACTCCCATCCACTAATTACTCTTCATTCTCAGGGAGGGGAAATGAGTAATTCTGTCCTGCTGAGCAAGCATTGAGGAGAACATAGATAGATATACTTTATTGATCCCTAGGGGAAATTCAAGACATGTACAGTATGAACCACAATTCATCACCTTCCGCCAGTCTCTTTTATTGAGTAGGGGCAATCTCCAAATGCAACCTTTCTTCTTTTTACACACACTTCCAATCTCTTTTTATGCCCAGTATACAATATCTTTTATATTTATGCACATACGCTGATGATACAATGATACATTATGTTTTTCAATCTTCAGACTCCTCTTACAAGCGATTTTTTACAATGTTTCTTTGCACATACAGTTGGCTACTTCAATCTTGCAAAATGGTCTTCAATACAAGCCCGGGTCCTGGTTGGTGTAGATTCAGCTTTAGCACAGTACTTAATGTTAACCTTCACCTTGTCGCCCTCTCCTTGAGATATCCCTCATGCCCTTTGCCTTTCTAAGGACATTTCTTTCTACCTCTCTTTTTTTTTTGGTGCTATTGAATTAGCACTTTTATGGTGAAGGGGAATTATTTTATAATTCTGACAGCTGCTGTGCAATTACCCTTCAGCAGGGCCTGTAGGACATGTGCAGGGCTCCATTCCTTATTATTTATCTTTATTAGGAAATTAATCATGTGAACAACACTCGCACTTTAAATTAAGTATGGGATTAATAGGATGTCCAGGACATCAAGACTGCTCATTAAGACAAATTGCAGCATAAACACACATGTGGCCAGGGTTTGGTGCAGTATCTGCTATGACTGTGGTCATTTCCATGAAATAATCCCTCTTGTGGACAAACTGGTCACTTTAGCTTGCATTAGAGGTTGACCGCGATGTGGCGCAGAGACACGATGAGGAAACAAATTCTGTGACAGAGATGGATGGGGCCAATGGCAGCAAATGAACTGACTCCGGCCAGACCACAGGAAGCCCAGGGAGGAACAACAGCAAACAGTACGGCCAGGAGGCTAAAGCACGCTCCCTCCTCCTGTAGGTGGCCAGATGGTAGCTCCCGACCAGATTCTAAATCTCATTAGTGTTTTGTTTCATTAAATCATTTGTTAATTAATTTAAGTGTCCTATAGCAAGTGACCTTAACAGCCGGATCAATAAATGCAATGGATGTAGAGTGAGGTAAGGCTCTTAACCTTGGCATTCTTTTGCACTCGGCAACCCTGGCTCTATGACAACGATGGTGAAGTCATGGAAGAAAATCACAGGAAAAAATAAGCCAGTCCAATGTTGACATAATTCTCTTTAATATTGTGTGATACTTTTCTCTTAAAATACAGTCTTTTCTGAGGTAGACCATTACAGTTCAAGAACATTATCATTTTTAAAACAGACATCAAAAAAGACATGAAATAAATACTTTCATGTACAATATGTCGCAAAAATGAGGTAGAAATGGTTACAGAAAATGTACAAGAACTGAGAACAAAGTTACTTTACTAATAGATTAAAAACAGCTAATGAATGCCAGTTTTGTTGGACAAACTGTTTCCCTCCTTAAATGTACCATTACTTCTCGTAAAGTATAAAAACACATTGGTATTTGCTGTGTAGAGACATTTGAGACAGAAACACGTGCATAAAACATACTTAAAACACTGGTGTGATATGCAAGTCAGTAGTATGAGAAGTCAGGAATGTGATTTTGAACACAGCAGTTAATTTACCAATAAAAGCCACTTAAGAAAACATCTCAGGTTCTTGCAGTGACTTCCTGGTCATAATGAAATGAGATAAAGCTTTCACATGTGCAACTATGAGCCCCTCTAAATTGGCCTCCATTTGGAAACAATGCAGCTCGGCCCCTTGTGTTAATAACATTACCATATGTCCTTCCAATGCCCCACTATATTAACTGACCACATAGAGGGGCCAGAAACCACATAGATTAGCATTAAAAAGCACACACCATTTCTGTTACACATAAGATCAATCTCTATGCAAGAGCAACGAGACTGACCTAACTCAGTCTTTGTCCTTTTTATCCCTTTGGATCATTCTATGACGTAATCGAGTTCAAGCAGTGCATATGTTCACTGTGCAGCCAATCTCCCCCACCCAGTTCTATGGACACAAGGTGTTCCGTGGCCTGGGCTGCAATGTAGTAGATGGATGCGTTTGCTGCTCCTTAGGCATGGATCAATATGTGCACCACGGGTCATTCTGATTGACCCGGGCTCCCTGCCATGACTGAAGCCACCAGCTGTACTTGTAAAGGGCCGAGCAGTGATATAGGGTTACTGGACATCAATCAGAATATGGCTCCTCCAAAAGGGCTGCATGTGGGGACGGGGGCTGGGCAGGAGGCGGGGGAGGGGGTTAGGAGTGGGGGTGGGGGGAGTGGACAGGCCACCACATGGCCACAGGGGTCTGCAGCTACTAGAGTGGATTGGGGGGGGTGCAGTTGCAGGGAACAATGTTACATCACACCAAAAATGAGCACCCTTATGTGTATGTCAACAGCAGCACATAAAAATTACAGCCAGTGGGAGTGGCGTTTGACCTGCTGCTTGTAAAATGACAGCCGAGAAGAGAAAAAAGGGTAATTTGATACATTGGTAGATACTGTCTCCTCAGGATTGTCTATGTGTTGAGTGCATCTACAACGTGTCCACTGTAGCTACAGTCTTTGATTAGACATGATTAGCGGTCACCTGCATATGAAAAGATTCTGTTTTCATTTAATTTTCTGATTATTCTTTGGGATCTTGCCCTATTTGATTTCTTTTCCGACTGATACGGGTAAATCTGTGAACATCATTGTTAACGTTTGGTTCTGATGTTCAGCTTGGGCCAGCTGCATACAGTAAGAATATGTACTTCACACTCATGTACCGGTGGTGTAAACATGTCAAAAAACAGTTTGTCCAACAAAAAAGGCATTGCTTCTGTCACCTACATAACACTTTTTTTATGAAGACAATTTCCACTCCATCAAAATCTACAGAAATCAAGGGTAAAGAGAAGGAGAAAATGTATTTATATAGAACTTAAAAACATGGTTTTATGGCATCAGATATCCTCTGAAATACCTGAATTACATTCAACGTTAGTCTTTGTAGCATTTTCAAGTTTCTCCTGCGAGGTAAAAAGCACAGCTGCAGCGTGTTTGTCCACGTGTGTTTTTATGTGTATGTGCACAAGTGTGTGTGTGTGTGTGTGTGTGTGTGTGTGTGTGTGTTTACATGTGAGTGTGTGCAAGACTGTGTCAGGCCTGTCCCTCCTCTGAGAATCCCCCCACCCTCGTCCCCAACCCCCTCCCCTCCCCTCCCTTACAATACTTTCTACCCTAGGGTTACATACATTCTTTTTTATTCATTATTTCTGAGGTAAAGACATTTTTTCCTGAGTATTTCAAACCAGACTAGATATACTAAGAGGAACAAAACAATAAAACAAAACAAAACAAAAAAAAAACTTAAGTCAAACATCAAAAAGCAGCCACCTGAGCACCCGAGTGGTGGTCTTGGGCTGGTCGGTGTGTGGAGGGGTTAGAAACATCAGCTGAACCGTAGTGTGTGTATATGTGTGTGTGCATGTGTGTTTGTGTGTGTGTGTGTGTGTGTGTGTGTGTGTGTGTGTGTGTGTACGTGTGTGTGCACTGTGCTGCGTTCTACATGTTGCCGTGGCTGTGCTAAGCAGTGCTGTTCGGTGGGCCTGCGCTAAGTTGCTGCGTTAAGTTGCTGAAGGTCATTGCGAAAGATACTCACACATGACACGTGCTATGAAAAAACAACAAAAGTGCACACATGATCGCCCTCTCAGATGGGTCTACAGTGTCTGGTGTTTCGCTCAGTAGAATACGGTTTTCGCTTCATGACTCGTTTGCGTCGGACATACGCCCAGGAAAGCAGTGGCGATCTCATGAAGTACTGTGCCAAGGGCAGGTGAGTGAGACACTGGTGTGAAGCGTTATGGTACTCTTGACCTGTACATTACTCTTGGATCTTCTTTTTTTGGTCGAGAAAAACAATATAGTTGCTCTAATATATCCTAAGCCCTTTTAATACCAAATGATCAATTAAAGTAAAATGACATATTAAAAAATACAATGCCACTGGAGTGGACTGGCAATAAATAGGATCCTGAGAGTTGCAAACTGTGGGGATTTTTTCTTAAACTTGATTATCCGAAACCTAAGGGCTAAATCTCCAGGTTTAGTCCAGGATCAAGGCTAATCGGACTCTGTGTGAAAACCCGATGTAAAGAATTCAGACCTCCCATCATGTCAGCCGCCAAAACAACTCAAATGGCCCTATCCAAGAAAAGGCCTAATATGTTGTTTTTTTTTCTTTGGGAAAAATAAAGTATATGTATATTTATAAGGGACAGAAGCCATGTCTCCCGCTACAACAATTCAAATGGCTCCTCACCCAAATGAAATCCCCCATCTTAACCCCATTCGTTTGGCTGTCATTAAGTAGTTACAAAAAAACTCTACAAGGCTTTGCACATGAAAAAGCAAAGAGAAGAAGATAGGATCAGCAGTCCTCCCCCATACTACAAACAGTGGCTGACTGGTCTCTCCCTTTCTCAGTCTCTCTCTCTCTCTCTTTTCTTTCTCTCTGTTTCTCAATGGCTGTATACCTTGCTCCACTCCATACAAGTGTCCAGTTCTTTGGGGCTGCTGTGTGGGCGTACCTTGCAGAAGGCGTTCTCAAAGTCTTTAAAGGCGGGGGCAGCGAGGGGCGCGCCCAGGCCGTGCAGGCCCCCACCGACCGAGCCGGACACTCCGGCGGCCGACGCCACGGCCTGCTGGCACAGCTGCAGCAGCTGGCAGACGGTGAAGCCCTCGGAGCGCTGCAGCACAGCGGTCAGCTCGCGCTCGCTCAGGCTGCAGCCCGGCACCGCCAGCGTCTGCAGGAGCACCTGTCGGCGCGCGCCACCGTCCGGCAGGCCCACGTGGTAGCGCTTGGCGAAGCTGCGCAGCAGCGGCTCCTTGAGCAGGTCGGGCCGGCGCGTGGCGCAGGCCAGGAAGAGTGGCGGGGCCCCCGCCGACGAGCCGCCCCCGCTGGGCCCGTGCTGGGCCTTGTCCAGCGCTGCCAGCAGCTGTTGCCGGACGCCGCCAGCGTCGGCCTCCTCCAGAGCCTCCAGCTCGCTGATGTAGACGAGTGAGGGCGCGCGCGCAGCCGCCACGGCCAGCAGGGTCGCCAGCACCTGCTCGGCCTCGGCCTTCCACTTGCCCAGCAGGGCGGCGGCGCTGAGCCGGTAGAGGGTAGCGCCCAGCTGCGAGGCCAGCGAGCGCGCCAGCGTCGTCTTGCCGCCGCCACGCGGGCCGAACAGCAGCAGGGTCCGGGGCGGGCGCGGCTGACCGCCCTGGTTGGGCCGCAGCGCCGGCCACAGCAGCTCCTCCTCCAGCGCCGCCTTCAGGTGCACGTGGCCGGCCAGCTCGCCCCACAGCAGCGCCGGACCGCAGTCCTGCAGCTCGCCCGTCACCAGCTCCAGGATGTGGGGCTCGGCGCCCTTCAGGGGCTCCCCGGAGCCGGCCGCCGGACGCTTGAGGGAGCCGGAGCGGTGCTGCGAGAAGCCCTGCTCGCTGCCGCCGTTCTCACCGGTCATGGCCGCCGGGGGACTGTAGTCGCCTCCTGCGGCGCCGTACTGGGGGGACACCAGAGGCTTGAGTCCGCTGTACTTGCCCACGTCCTCCCCTCCGGCCATGCCGCCCTGGCTGGGCTTGCTGGGCTTGAAGCCCTGCTGCTGCTGGGGGTCGGCGCCGGACGAGCCGAAGCCGTTGCCGCGGCACTCGGTCTTGTCGCCGAGGCCGTACGGTGAGTCGTCGCCGGGCTTCATGGGGTCATAGCCGTACTTCCTGTAGCGCGCGGCGCCATCGGTACCGTCCTCCTCATCCAGGCTCATCTCGAACGCCTTCCTCTTCAGAGAGCCCGCGCCCGACTCGGAACCCCCGCCCAGCCCAGAGGTCTGGTAGCCGTAGCTGCCCCCCACAACGGTGGGGCGCGAGGGCAGCGGGGTGGGGGCGGCCAGCCCTGACGCCAGGTACGGGGTGCCCGGGTGGCTGTAGCTGGGAGCCAGGCTGGTCTGGTGGGGGTAGGTGTTGGGAGGGTAGTTGTAGACGGGCGTGGAGGGCGCGTAGCTGGGCACCAGGGTGGGTGTGGGCTGCAGGGTGTGAAGGGAGGTCGGAGGGGGCAGTGTGGAGCCGGGCTGCGGGCAGTAGCCGGATGAGAGGTAGGTGCCGTTGTAGGCGGGCGGGTAGTCGCTCGAGTGCGGGCCGCTGCAGGAACTGCTCCCACTGTAGGCCGAGTCCGACAGGCTGCTGTTGACCGACGAGCCTCCGGGGGGCCCCACCGAGGCCGGTGTGACCACCTTGGGGCACCCGAGTCCGTCGTGCGCCGCCGGCACCAGAGGGTAGGAGCCGTCGGACCCGTGCGTCAGCGGCCAGGGCTCCAGCTCGCTCTTCTGGACGCTCAGGCTGCCGAAGGCGCCACCGGCCGTCTCCGGGTAGGCGCCCACGGAGGGCCGCTCGTACGGCGAGTCCAGCATGCCCGAGTACTTCTCGGCGTATCGCTTGAGCAGGTTGGAGGCGGTGAGCGCCGAGATGTCATCGTTGGCCCAGGCGTAGCTGTAGGCGCCGCGGCCATGGCCACGACCGGGGTAGAGCTCCGACTTGTGGGCGGGGGAGGAGGTAGTGGACGACACGTCCAAATGCTGCTCAGGCCACTGGCTAAGGGGCTGGGCATGCTCCGGATTCCAGTGCATCTTCAATAGGCCTGCACCAAACACAAACACACCTCTTTAATAAACATGCATATGCAAGAGGGCCACATAAAACCATCCCTATACATGTTCTATATTAATGCGTTAGTATATCCAAGTCAAAGGTAGCTTAACGGTAACAATATGTATCTGTCCAGTACATTCTCAGCAGAGTGACTAGAGAGCCAGTGTATGGACAGAGCCCCTGCGCAGTGGAAAAGCCAAGAATGCGGTTTGTTTATCTTTGGGAGAGGTTTCTGCAGAGTCCACCGGTGGAGAACAGAGTGGCCATCTGCTAAACACAGAGGGTGGGGGCAGGAGAAGTCAAGAAGAAAGGGAGGGAGAGAAGTATGGAGAGAGAGTGTGTGTGTGTGTGTGTGTGTGTGTGTGTGTGTTAGTGTGAGAGATTGTGTGTGTGTGTGTGTGTGTGTGTGTGTGTGTGTGTGTGTGTGTGTGTTAGTGTGAGAGATTGTGAGTGTGTGTGTGTGTGTGTGTGTGTGTGTGTGTGTGTGTGTGTGTGTGTGTGTGAGTGTGAGAGAGTGTGTGTGTGTGTGTGTGTGTGAGAGAGAGAGTGTGAGTGTGTGTGTGTGTGAGGAGGGAGGGTTAAGGGTGTGTTCACTCCCAGCCCTGTGCGTGTGCGTGTGCTGGCGATAAGGCCACTGAGCCGCTGCTGGGCTACATCTGCAGTTGTCCCTGAGGAGCTATTGTTATCACCCCGCGCATGTCTCACTGAATACCGCACAGCCACCCACCCCCCAGCACACCGTCCGCTGAGCCATTCCCCTAAAGCCCCTCTGTGGCTGACTGGACAGAGGGGGAGGGAGGGCAAGAGAGAGAGAGAGAGAGAGAGAGGGAGGGAGGGAGGGAGGGAGGGAGGGGGGGGGGGAGAGAGAGAGGGAGAGGGAGGGTAGCGGGGGGTTGGGGTTAGGAGCACAGGCATAGAATAGTGTGCTATTCACTGGCGGCTTCCCATGGAACATTGGGAGAGTGGAATGCCTTTTCCTCTGGCTATCTCCTGCTCTGGCAAATCCTGTGATTCATTATGCTGGCTCCACGCTGAAAGAGGAGCTAATAGATTACAGTAATGCTGTGGAAAACACACACACACACACACACACACACACACACACACACACACTCGCAGATGCATGCTTGTGAACACAAACACAGATGCAGACACGCAGACACACAAACACACACACAGAACAAGATGGAACAGAAAAAAAAATGTAGTCCCATTCACCTCTTTCCCTGCTCTCCTCCCTTTTCCTCTTTCTCTGGCAAACACATGTGTCTCACAGTAACTGTTACCATGGTGTGCTCATTGTGCACAACAATAATAAATACTAAAAACATACACTGCTTAAAACATCTTTCTGACTGTTGCACTAGCCCCCAAACAGAAGAACTGTTGGAGGTGAAACCTAAGGTCCTAAGGTTGTGTGTATGTGTGTGTGTGTGTGTGTGTGTGTGCGTGGCCTTGTGTGTTATATTATTTGTGTGAAGCCTTGTCTCTGTGTGGCTTGTCTCCTCAAAAAAATCAGCCATTTCACGAAGACTCTCTGGCTGCTGGTTGCTGAGGCAATGGACTGACATTCCATGCATAGCTTGGCATTATTGAACTGTCACGATTCAGCTTGGGGTGAGGGTTACAAACTAGAAAATGGAGAGGTAGGGGAATACAATAAAAACACAACAAGAAAGACTCATTCATATTCTACCTTCTTTTCCACTCTCGGTGGAGAGAGGGGTGATATTATTAATTCATCAATATTTCTGCTTTTATACAGACTCATATCTCTTAAATCTAATATTTTCCAGAGCTTCTCCTGCTCTTTTCTATTTCTCCCCCCCCCTCTCTCCCTCCCTCTCTCTCCCCCTCTCTCTCTCTCTCTGTCTCTCTCTCTCTCTCTCACACACACACATACATACACACACACACACACACATACACACACATACACATCTACTCTCAAAACGGCAAAAACACCCGTTATCATGTGTATCCTTTGATTACGCTTGCAATGAGATCAGACGGCAAGAGCAGATGGTCACTGGATTATCACGTCCTTCATATTCAAATCTGGATCCTCACATCCCCCTGACGCTCTACAGAGGGTCAGCGCTGCCGTCCACTGGCCCTGATCAGTTTGGTCTGGAATGCTTTAGTTGACTGGACCCAGAAGAAAGGGAAGTGAGTAGTGGTGGTGTGGTCGGAGGTCCAGATTTAGTAGCGTGTGACTCTGAGGTCATTGTCCAGGCTGCAGAAACAGTATATGTCCTGCAGGACATTCCCATCTGCGCCTTGGGTTTGTGAGGTCTGTGTGAAGCCCAATAATGGGGCCAGTGTGTGACAGAGATGGATGGCAGCCCAGGGGAACTCATAAAACCTGAAGCAGGGAGAGAAAGGGAGGGAGGGAGGGAGGAAGAGAGAGAGAGAGAGAGTGTGCAGGAGAGGAGGGGTAGAGAGGAGGAGAAGGAGGAGGAGGAGGAGGAGGAGGAGGAGGTGGAGGACAGAGTGGACAGCAGGCACTCTGGCCATTTCTCTCTCTCGTTCTCTCACTCTACATGCATGTCCTCCTCCTCCTGATGTGCCTTCTGTGCACATGGGAGGGATTCAACAGCAGCATCAGGCAAAGAAAGCTGCCCACCAAGAACACACAAGACCACACTCACACTAAAACACATACACACTAAAGCCATCACCACAAGCACAAGCACAAGCCACCATGTTAACAGGGCGAGCTGGAGGACTTCAGCTCTCCGCCAGAGAGGGGCGTCTGAGACCAGTGGCGCGCGATGGGGCTCCACAGCCAACACCTAGCACACATGTGCTTCCCATCAGGGCCACTCTCCTCCACCACA